>NC_071468.1:108287205-108590235 GCF_028500815.1 Rissa tridactyla
TGCGAGGGGACCACAGCTGCCGCCCATCACCCCCAGGACTTCTCTCCTCCAGGAGCAAAGGGAAACTCCTCATTCAGCCCAGAATGGCCCAAAGCTGCTTCCAGCACCAGCTGCACCCTGCTCCCTGCCTCTCTCCCCAGTGAAACCAGTGAAATGGTTTCAGCTTTAACCGCAGATCCCACAGTAACTACTGGCCCTTGTCAATAGTCTCGGGGGAGCAGCCAAAGGCTGTTCAGCACGACTGCGTTAGTGGGAATATTTCCATATATTTGAATGGGTATTGTCTCAGACCAGGAATGAACAAGACTGTTCTGCTCCAAGTCCGTCCGTACGAGGACAGTGGGGCAGCACCGGAAAGGTCCCGCTCCCGACACCGCAGAGCTGCTCCTCTTCTCCGGAGTCATTCAATTTGTTGGCAGACGTCCTCCTTCAGGTCCAGCTGTGCAAAGGAAAGAAATTCCTTCTCCCCGGTACCTCCCATTTACTCTTCCCTTCCAGCCTGCCAGAGACATTACCCCCATAGTTTTGCTGGCAGAGCAGTTGGTTTTAGCATTCCTTAATCTGTTTCAGATAAAATCGATGGGTTTAGCTCCTACAGCTTCCACGGGTGATCTGAGCCAGCCCAGCTGATCTTACCTCACACAAAGGGTAATCTCTACCACTTGTGCGCCTGGATGCAGAAGAGGATGTCTGCTCCCACCGCAGACTCCAGATGATGCAAGTTTTGTTCCTTTCCTCCGGTAATTCCAACCAGGTGAAAATAGGCAGGTACCCCAGTGAAAATTGCCAAGCAGTGGAAATATTTAGAAAAACAAGTTTGCAGGATATCACGCTGAGTGCTATCAACACAGATCACGTGAGTTGACCCAGTAATCTGTTGCCATCTGCGTGTCACAGAACTTGAAGGCTTCGTACAGCTTTGATTACAAAAATGTGCATTTTCTCTCATCATGGTGATTGAATGCAGAGGGAATGGTTTTGTCTTTAGGTTTGTTTATTTTTCTTTTTCAGGCATAATGGAGTTTTGAACAGTAAAATTGCTTTCTGCCTTTTCATAGCTGTTTGGCTATTTGAGAGAAAAAAAGACACACCAGACAGTGCGGCACTGCTGAAGGGAGGGGTATAAACACAGTAAAAAGCAAGTTTAATGAGCATGTTTTAATATTTAAGGAAAAATGTGTTTTCACTTACACTACCTGAAAATCCACAATGAATCCATTCAAGTTAGTGGCATTATTTACCATATGTTAAAGGTGGAGAACTTACTCCTGAAATGTCATTCGAACTTTGTACTTTAAAAATAAGTAAATAACAGCATTGTCCTGTCCCTCTCTCAATTCTTCAGTACATCTTTCATTGCTTGAAGATACCTAATTATGAAAATTACACTTTCCCTTAATACTGAAATCACACAATGAGCGAGATAGACTTGAGACATCCTCAGAGCAATTTTTGGTGTTGATAATTTTTTTTTGCATATTTTTTATATTTGCTTTGGGTACAGAACCTCAACAAAATCAATTCAGGCAATCATGGAAGGACAGGAACTGAGGCAGAGGAGATTATAATTAAGCTGGGTTTTGGGAGGGTTGCCAAGATATGGGGAGGAGTCTGTATTCTTCAATTTGTTTATTTATATTAGTAGCTACAATTTGACACTTGGGAATTTTTCTGTGCAAGTTGGCAGCTATGACAATAATGGACTATCGTTCATGGTGGGGTCTTACTGATGGCAAAGTAAAACCATCCATATGTTTCTGAGACCCAGAGGAAAAAAGGAAAAGGAAAAAAGTACTGGTGCTAGCAATTGAAAAGGGCAGCTCATTGGAGGTCCTAATCGTGCACTGAGAGCTCAATAAACTTCAAGGGCCCATGAGAGTGGATAGGAAGAAGGCTGGAGCCATAACAAAAACTGGAGTTTTTCATGGTGTCATCAGAAAGTCTCCTTTTTTTATTCACATAAGTAAACAATGGCGAGTTGTTTTTTTTAATTGCAGAGCTATTTAGGGATGATGAAGAGGAACACTCTGACAGGGCAATTCATCTTATCTGCCTGTATGTTTAACTTGCCCATGCCATCTTTCATTTCAGCTCTAAGTGTCAAGCAACTATTATGCAGAAGTCATAAAAAGGTCCTAGAAGGCATAACCCTGCCTTTCGCTAGTCTTGTTTTTATTATTTGTACTGAAAAATGTTCAAAACTACATTACACTCCAAAAATACCTGTAAGTTCTGGCTCTTAAAGCAGCTGTGATTTCCATGGCATTTGCGGTTTTCAGCGAGGGTGCCATTCGCTGTGAGACTTTCTCCCAAAACTGCCACGACAAAACTGAATCCCTTTACATCACAGTCAAGTCAATCTGGGATCTGAGAGTGAGGGAAAATAAAGTGGCAGCCAAATAACATGTTACTTCTTGCTTTCCCTAGTCTGACCAGAAAGCTAGGACAGGCAGCGAGGGATAAGCCTAAAGGCTCTAGGTCTGGTTGAAACAATGATCATCTTGTTTTGCTTTGCCATGGCCCCATAACTGCATGGCAAATAAACAACAATGTAAGTACGGCCAATTCATTTGCTGTCTAGTTTTGATTTATGAAGGCAATAACCGAGTGAACAAGGGGATTCAAACCTTTTGGTTGCTTTTTAATTTTAGTTCCTTTCAGTTCTATTTTAAGTTTAATTTGAAATAGTTTTGAGGGGGAAAAGCGGCAGGGGGGCCCTTTTACATCTTCATAAGGAGTGTAATACCTAGTTTTTACTTTTTGCCTTGTGTCAGGAAGTATTTTTGCTTCTCCCTATTGCTTGATTAACACATTCTCATAAACATTATGTTAATACTCTAATTTGGATCTTTACCTTTTAGATATTCAAACTATAGAAGTTGAGGGACTGACTTTTCAGACCAAGAACCCATGGCTCCAATTATAGCTTATAGAAGCTATCTGTTCTCAGTGCTTGTGTAAATCAGCCTTATGACTGATTTGTGAAGCTAATTGCAGCTCTAAAATTCAAAACTACTTTGCCATTTTTCAAAGGAGCTTTGGTAAACCCTGAGTTCCTCAAGGAACTGCTTATGCTATTTTACTGTTAATGAAAGGGCTTACCAAAAAAGAAAGAAAAAGTATTAACATTGTCCAGTGAAACTAGTATCTGTGAACATAGCAGGCATGTGCTGAAAGAGTACAGACTGGACTTGTCATTGCCCTCAATCTTGTGTGCTCATTTACATTACTGCAGAATTTTAAATGCTATTGAAAGATAAAGAGAAGCCTTCCTCATCCATGCTGCGCTGTGTAAGCAAGCATGCGAGATGTAAAGCAGCAGAAAACCTGGCTCCATACGTGTACATGCAGTGCTCCGAATAATGTGGTATGACGCCAATCTCAGCAAGAAGCAGGTTACCCAAGAGCTCAGAGGAGCTGAGGAGAGCTGCCCCCCTCAGAAAAGGTCTGGTGTCTGTAGTTGGTACAAGGCTCTGTTAACTCCCTGCGTAGCCATGAATTCCAGTTTTATGTCAGAGCTATTGGAGATCAGTATCTGCTGCCTTTTGAGATGCCCCCAGTCAGCTGAGCAGCCTTATCTTCAGTTGTGGGGGCAACAACCAGTGGGGCTCAGTTCCCTCCCAGTCCAGTAGTCAGAGCTAAATGGGGGCCAGGTGACCCTGCCACTGGGGGACTGCTCCCAGTACAAGGGGGTCTCGCAGCTCCTGCTGGTTTGAGAGCCCTGACTTTTATAGGTGCAAAATCTGGGCCCCTCTGTACAAGAGGGACATTGAAGTGCTGGAGCGTGTCCAGAGCAGAGCTACCAGGCTGGTGAGGGGTCTGGAGACCAGCTCATATGAGGAGAGGCTGAGGTTGCTGGGCATGTTTAGCTTGGAGAAGAGGAGGCTGAGGGGAGACCTCATTGCCCTCTACAACTACCTGAAAGGAGGTTGTAGAGAGGTGGGTGTTGGCCTCTTCTCCCAGGTGAATAATGACAGGACCAGAGGAAATGGTCTGAAGTTGCGGCAGGGGAGGTTTAGATTAGATATTAGGAAGAATTCCTTTACTGAAAGAGTGGTCAGGCACTGGAACAGCCTGCCCAGGGAGGTGGTCGAGTCACCATCCCTAGAGGTGTTTAAGAAACGTCTAGATGTGGCACTTCAGGGCATGCTCTAGTGGCAGAGATTGTAGGTTGTTTGTTTATGGTGTGGGTTTTTTTGTTGTTTTGATTTTTTTTTTTTTTTTTGGTGTGTGTATGGTTGGACTCGATGATCTCAAAGGTCCTTTCCAAGCATGAAGACTCTATGATTCTATGAAAATACCACTAGCCAGCTCTGAGAAGCCGCATCTAAGGCTGGCCTCCCTCTCAAGAACTAGAGAAACCGGGCAGCAATTGCCCTGGGCTGGTAGCGTGTCTACCTTGTCACAAAACATCCCTCCAAAACCGTGTCTTTTTGTGCTCTATCACGATAGTGGATGCTGTTGTAGCAGCTACAGCAGGCAATTTGCAAACAAGCCCGTTGCAAATAATTGCTGGATAATTTCAATACATTTAAAATTGCTTTTCTCAAATTGCAACTACAGAATAGAGAAAAGTCTATGTGAGAAAGATCTGTTATTTAGTTGCAAAGGAAAATACCAAGGACTGTGCAACAGTAAGTGAACTTAAAATCAATAGGGTTAAAAAAAGGTAGAGTGCGGTAAATCATTGCACACCAGATCTATTTCCATGGAGGCAGCTGATACAAACCTCATTCTATAAGAAAGGATGTAAACCAGCTCTTTGTGAATAGCTCTTTGTGGACTCCTCTCTCTCATGTGAAATTGAACGTACAGTTCAAACTCTGTACACGGTTTTCATAGGTACCAATGAAAAATCAAAAGATTAAAATATGTGCACACTTAACATTTTTTTACCAATAACATTATGTATCAATGTTGTAATTTCAAACATTCAAAAATTATTAATTGGGTCTCCAAAATTTCTGAAACTGGTCTAAAATGTTTTTCTTCCCTTCCAGATTTTATCAGCTTGCAGCATTTGATCACCTAGAGGAAACGTTTTCCAGCTTTTCTCTTTGATAAACACAGCTTATTTTTTCATAAATATGCAGTGTGAGATTCTCATGTAGATCCCAAGGGGAAGCCTCACCTCCAAACATCACAAGGCTTAGAATAAAGTCATGAAATTTGGCAATATTATTTTATGTACATGATATAGATATGCAAGGGTACTTAAGGTGCCCTCATTTACGGCTGTGGACAGTATAATACAATCAGTTTCGTGCATGACCACAGGAGCTAGGTTTTCATGAGGCCCCTGCTGACACCCCGTCAAGTCGGGCTGCACAGATGATTTCTGGAAAGTGTCTCAGTTAGCACAGGCTCCCTCCTAATCTGTTTCAGGGGCTCAGTTCCTTGCTCAACACAGGCCATTAATTTACAATCTAGCCAATCACTGCTGTTAAAAGTCAACACCTATCAACACTTATTACTTGTATCACCCCGTCACAGTAATAGTTATTTTCTGTTCTCAACTGAATGAAGCAACGAAACCCAAAATACCTTAGTATGAACGATTAAATGGAAATTGGTGTATCAATCAGTGAATTCAAGTTTCATGAATGAGAGACGCAGACTAAGATTCAGATCAAAGAAAGACCTTAAAAGTCGTGTCACTCAGCTGATAAACAGCAACCCCAATGGCAGCGTCTGCAGCCCCGGGTGAAAGCCTTTGCTCCTAGGCAACGCCTGAGAAAAATCAGGCACCTCAAAGCAAGATTCATAAAGCCAAAACTTAAGCACTAGGATTTGTCTTATTCCCTCAGCTTTCAAGCAGAAAATACACCTTTACTCTCAGGGTTCATTCCAACTCTAATGCAGTTGACCTGACCAGTTATTTCAAATGAAGTGTGGGGCTAAAGTTGTTCTTTCAGAGAGGGATCCACCATCTTATGCAGTGGTGAGAAAACTCTCAAAATGTAGGAAACCTCTGTTCAGTTCTGCCCTCTGCCTGAGGAGCGTCGAACCTCTACCTTCCAAGTTAGCCCATGCTTACAAAGCCATTTATGTATTTCAACTGATGATTAAGAAGCTCGACCACATGGAGCCCTTAAGGGGAGCTAGGAAAAAGGGCGCCTAGCTGCTGGATCCAGAGGTGACCGAGCATTGGCAGAGTTGTCAAAGAAGTCAGCCCTGTCAAAAATGAGCAGCTTTCGAGGATACTCAGAAAAAGTAAATGTCGGTGGAACTTCGCTGGTAACAGCATAAAGGCCATTTCCTCACTGATGGACTTGGCTGCACCCAAGGACCACCCTGGCCATATCTGCAGTGTGTACTGAATAGGGTTCCTGCAGCAATAAGAGGCAGCCTGCAAGCCCTTGTGGTGGCTCAGCAAGGCCCTGCCTGTACCCCTTACCTACCCTGTGACCTGTCGCCACAGTGTCTTTCAGCATCCACCTTGATTTTTCTGCAGCGTTTCTGTCAGGCTGTGAAAGTAGTGGTCCGGAAAAGGCTAGACAGCACTAGTAGTTGGTACACTGGTACCGACCAGTGTCATTACCAGCCACCTCTGAGAGCAAAAATGGATTCTCACAGGACATCTCCGTTCATCCTAGACCTGTTCTGTTTTGGTGCATGCTACAAGTCACCATTGGTGAGTTCAGATTGTCCTCAGCAGAGTTAGGATACTAAAGAAAGACATTGAGGTGCTAGACCGTATCCAGAGAAGGGCAACAAAGCTAGTGAGGGGTCTGGAGAACAAGTCTTATGAGGAGCGGCTGAGGGAGCTCGCGTTGTTTAGCCTGGAGAAAAGGAGGCTGAGGGGAGATCTTATCACTCTCTACAGCTACCTGAAAGGATGTTGTAGAGAGATGGGTGTTGGTCTATTTTCCCAAGTGACAAAAGGTAGGTCAAGAGGAAATGGCCTCAAGTCGTGCTGGGGAGGTTTAGATTGGATATTAGGAAAAATTTTCACACTGAAAAGGTTATCAAGCATTGGAACAAGCTGACAAGGGGAGTGGTGGAATCACCATCCCTGGAGGTACTTAAAAGATGGGTAGACGTGGTGCTTAGAGACATGGTTTAGTGGTGGTTTTGCAGTGCTAGGTTGATAGGTGGACTTGATCTTAAAGGTCTTTTCCAACCTAGGCAATTCTGTGATTCTATGATTGTAAAGGTGACACTGTGACAGGCTCGGACACTGGTTCTCATGGGTAGTATATACATCTTTAGAGGTGACCTGAGCTGTCCTTCTGCCAGCACTGATTTTGATGGTGCAAGAGCGCACGTACGCTGTCTGTGATGTCTTTACTCCTGCTGCCACAGCACGTGTGGCCTCATGCAACCACAACGGTCTCCACAAAGAGTTCAGCCACATCTCAGCTACACACCAGTGCCTGCCAGGAGTCGGAAGGGGGAGGAACTTTGGGCCCATTGTTGCTGTCTTTAAGATATTACACTATGTGAGAAATGTAATCAAGAGCACTTTACTGTGATATGTTGTGCACTTTGCTGCTGATGAGAGGAGAAGAAGAAGCCTGTCCAGTCCATTTGGCCAAGCACGCTGAGGACACGGCTGGCGCAAGGACTTGGCTGTCTGAGCTGTCATGTCTCAACCAGCAGGGCCATCTTGAGTTTCCAATTTTCTACCCCATTCTCTTTTTGCACCCTTTAAACCCCTATTATGCTTCCTTCCGCTATCCGTCAGAAATATTTTCATATTGGGGAAAATAAAAAAAACCCTAAATCATTAGAAAACAGGAGTCTGGCCTCTCCCACCACACATTCTGCCTTACTTCCACATTAGTTTTAGTTGTCATATTAAAATATGGTAATTACTTGAGTATTTTGATGTAAATCATGAGAGATATTTCTCGTACTTCAGTGGCCAAACATAGGGAGCTAGTACTAATCTGGCAGAGCTCATTATCTGCAACATCATATTAATAAAGCCTAAGACATCTGAAAGCTGAATATCCTTTTTTAATTTGCAGTTACAGCTACCATAGACCTAAAAGTATCAAATTACAAATGCCAGGGCTTCATTTTTCAAAGTGGCAAACTGTGTTCAGAATAATCAAATCATGTTATAAGATCATATTTAAACTTTAGAGATAATTCTCAATACTATTTAAAGTGAGCCTATGGTTCAAGGTTAAATATGACTCAGAAAACATATATTCAGTCAAGATGCTTAAAACAAGCCCCTGGCTTACACCTCAGGTTCAGGTATTGAGTGGTACAATCCTTCTGAAGTGCCTACTTTAGTGTCTTGTATTATCAGTACAAAGAGATGGAGGCCTTGGAAGGCCTCTGGAAAAATAAAAATTAGGGGGAAAAAAATCATATTTGTTTGACTTTGACAGATTAGAAGGCTTCAAAGACAAGCAACAAGCCTCATTAACTGCATAAGAATAATAGACATTAATTTAAAAGGATTACTTGAATAGATGCTTAGGTTTAGGTGCCAGTTAGGTGTTTCCAACCTTATGTTATAAAGAAAGGGCATCCTTCCTTGTTTGTATAGTCTAAGTTATTCATGTTATGGTTGGGCCTGGGCTATAACCACTTCTGCTGAGGCTACATGATGGAAGAACTAGCTCTTCCTGTTTAGTGACAGCTGAAATAATGGAAAACTACTTTCCAAGGACCAAATGCAGGCAAGAATAGGATATGCTGTCCAAGTGATCTAACACTGAATGGACAAATGGTGGGACTAAGTCGAGTCCAGCTATGTATCTGTGTAGCAGAATGGTCAGAGGAAGTCAAAGAAGACCGGAGAGCATCTAGGAGATGCCTGTGATATGATGCTGAAGCGCAGCTATGTTGGGATTTGAGACCAAGCTGCCAGTCAGAAGAGGTTTAGAAATTTGATTACAGAAAAAGTGTTCCGCTGTTTGATTCTTGACATGTCTGAGTACAAAGAGTCATCCTCAACATTATTTATAAATAAAAAGAAGGCCCTTCAAACAAAAGAAATGAGGGATTATTCAGCTCCACCACCAACTTCTGATCTTGATTGATACAACTAGATCAAAATGCAATATCATAGTGAACTGTAAAATGACATATTTTCATTAAAAAGAAATGGAAATGTTTCAAGGTGACCCCATCTTTCAGAAGTCTTAGTTGTCAATAAATAAATCAGATTTTTTTTTCTCCTTATAGAAATATCTTACATGTAGCCATACCTAGAATGTGGTCAGTTTTCATTTAACTTACTCCTTTCTCTAACAAAATGCATGTATTGCAAAACCATGTGAAATCATGACCTGGTGAATTCCTTCCTGGCATTTCTTTTCCCTTCTCTCTTTGCTCCAAATCTTCTGAATATCTTACTTTTGTCGTTACATACACGAGCAGAAATAAAAAAGTATAAAGAGGACCGGAGAGAGAGCATTATCTTTCTTTCCATGTTCACAGTAATCTGTTCTTATTGCCAGTCCGATTTCCAGTCTCGTAGTGCTAGTTCATTCCTACTTACAGAGAGAAGCTGAGCAGATAAGGCAAAGAAAGACATATTAACATGAGTCTGGTACATAATTATAATAGCAATAATAATGTAATACATTTCTATTATGTTTTTATTTAAGGACCAATTGTGAAAAAAGACAGACCCTGAGTAGTGGACTTTGCGTATGAGGATCCAATTTCTGTGTCACAGATTTGGAAGGTGTTTGCTAAATAACATAAACTAATGCAGGATTGCACCATACTCTGCACTGGTTCTGCTCCAGCCCTGGGTCTGTGTCAGGGTCGCCAACCTTCCGTGTTGTGTAAATAATTGATTTTTCACTATGGCAGTTGAATGAAAAAGAAAAGAAAAATCAGATCAAACCAATTGTTGTTTCCTTAACTCCCCCTTCCCCTTAAAATTGTATTCAAGAATAATGTTCCAGATTACCTAAAACAGAAAGGATCAAGTTTCCTTCAGAAAAGCAAAAGAAATAGTCTAAAATCATAAAACTAAACAGAAAACAGAAAACAGAAAACAGAAAACAGAAAAGAGTGCTTCCCTGTGTTATCTTCAGGATAAAAAAGGTTGAAGCTAAACTTTTCCATTGCCTCCTAGAGACATCTGAATACCCATCTCCCACCGCTGGGCCAGTGCTCTGTTCCCTGGGCTAGGGAGGGCTGTGCAGCAGCAGGACGTTCTCAGCCTCCTTCCCTGATGCCGTTACACTTAGTGTAGGCTCACGAACACACGGACTGGTACCCAAGCAGCCCAAGTGGAGGTGACAGACTTTCCTTTCCTAGGGTTAGTACATTCCCGTGGTATTTTTAATTTGTCTTGGATACACTTTCAGTGTTTTACAAGAAGCAGAAAAGCTCCAGGCGGAAGAAATTATTGCTGTAGCATGCGGTGGTTTAGAAGATGCTCCAAGCCACAGCCAGGGAAGGAGGTGACCTGAGCTCTCACCTCCTCCACGAGCTGACCCTTCCACTTCTCCTGCGAGTCAGCGAGCCGAGCTTCGGCCAGCTGGACCCACGCTGAGAGCTTGACTCACATTCAGAGAGGACAATCAATTTTTGGCTGAAGTTGCTATTTTCTAAAAATGTTACACAGTTCTATTAATATGCCAAAACCATACTTGTTTTGTTCCCCACACAGACTAGTTCTTGCTTCATGCTCCACTGTGAAAGGCCTGGCTGCTACAGGCTGGAAGCCATGTGGGTGCAGGAGCCTCAGCGGGAGAATACGGCAGTGGCAAAACTTTGAAAGAGTCCAGCAGACAACTCTTAATGTAGCTATTAAACCCGCAACTGTTCAGCTTAATAACATTGATTTTTTGGGTGAAAAATATGACAATTCTCCCCCTTTTCTAAATCTTTATTCAGTTTTGAAATGCACACAGCAATTTTCATTCACTGAAAAGGATTAAACTAAATTAACTGCTGGTATAACACTAGTACAGCCACAGTATTTACCCAAGTGATTAATTTGGTTCGCTAAGAATGGACATCAGCTGACCTGCAAGCTTCATCTAAGAATCATATTTAACAATATATATCTTCAAAGCTGCTTTGCCAATATTGAGAAAAACTTGAATATGATGGATATGCCACTGAATCCTGAATGAATTGCATTGAATTTCATCAGCTTGGACCTATTTGCACGTAGCCTGGATCTGATTCCTTAATACCTATAATGCATGGATGTTCAGAACATGTGGATACAATCCACTGTATTATAAAAACATTTATGAACAAAGAGGAGAAACAACCTGGTCACAGTTCCAGGGAAAGTCAGCACAAGAAAAAAAAGCCCCCAAGAATTCATAACTCCTGATGCTGTACTCAGATAACTGAACCATATCGTGGTTCAATTTCTCAGCAGGAAATCAGAGATTTTCTAAATTACTCTTTAGCTGAATGTGGGGAAAAAAAAAAAGATTTTTAATTATATTCCTTTTTTTTGATGTTAAAAATTTTCTTCCTGTTTAATATACTGTGCTGTTATTAGCAGATATCTAAAATTAAAATAAAGCGGAGAAGAAAAATATGGTTAAAAATGCATTTTCTTAGTATGAAGACAAATTATCGCACACAGTTTTTGTAAACAGAGTAAGATGTGTGCAGGGCTTTCTGTATGTGCCGTGCATTAGCCCGGAGCCCTTAACTCTGCAGCCATTATGCTGACAAAGCTCCCCTCATCTATAACAGAAGTTTTACCTTTCCACATGTGTGCTTAGTGTGTGCACATCTGCGTCCAGTGTGAACAATTCAATGCGCTTTTGGATTCGTGTCGTAAAGTAGTAAATTAGATTGAAATAAGAAGCTACCCCAAAAGAATTCAATCTAAGTGTGTATATTCACAATATGGAACAGCAGCTTTTCTTTTCAGTACTGGGCTTATCTTCTATCTGCGACTAGATACATTAAAGCATGAACATTCATTCACATGAGATGTCTGACGCCATAAATCTCAAATTCTCTCCTTGCTTCCACTCTTGCCTCCATTGTGCTGGCTATGCTAATGAAAAGCAGGTTTTCAGTTTCATATGTACGTGCATGTGTGCAAAAGAAGGAGGGGTTTTGTCACAGGGGCACTCGCACCGCTCAGCACAGAGATAGAAGGCCACTGAAGTAGAAAAAGTATAATGTATGCAATAAATCTGGAGAAAATCACCAGCGTGTAGATGCTTTTTCTGGCCTCATAACTATTTTTATAAACACGTAGAAGCCAATATATCAATGAAAATAAAGCAGTGCGTTGTATTATATGTCATGGTGTTTACAGGGAAAAGCAAGCTTTTTAACCACCTGGCAAGTATTTCAGGAAAAAAAAAAAAAAGATTTGCAAAAGCAAGGACAAGCATTAGAAAGAGAGGGGGAGGGGAAGCTGGGGACATCTCATTTGCACATGTAAAAATGCAAATTTGATCCAAGTCTTTCTTATCTAGTGGTAACAGACTTGGCTCATGGAGCACAATAGCACCTACAGTTGTGTGGCCAAAAATAATGAAGTTTAAAAGGAATTGGTTGGATTATGGAAACACTTCCATACAGCCACGTGTTCGTTAGCAGATGCCCGCCACCTACCTCGGAACCGATGGCATGAAAAGCCTGAAAGTAGGATGGAACCCCCTGATTCTGGGACACGGACACATTTAGGGGCAATAAGACTCCTCGTTATGGATCTGCTTGCTAATGCAGAAAAGCGTGGGGACTTTGACAGTAGCTACCGATTTCCTGCTTCTCCTGTTATCACGTAGGTCTGCAGTCTCCTTTAAAGCAAAGCTCATTCCTTTGGCTTGTGCCAGATTAGTTTACCTCTGTGATAGCTGGGACCTAAATAACATTGACATAGCTGCAGAGCTGGACCTGGTAGATTCATTTTCCCTCAATGTCCGTAAAAAACAAGCACGGTATTAACAAATCAGATCAGGTTTCTCTGAATTATCTGAAGTGGTTTTGTCTCCAAATTAGGAGGAGGGAGTTTGCCTCGTGTAAGGATTTTAAGAACGAGACTATTGCAACCGAAGGCTGCCGAATTAGAGGCGATGGTACGTGGTCTGTCTGGTATGGATTCATCTGTCAAAACTTTTCCATTGCACAAAGAAACAGTGGAGCTTTTATAAAATTGGTAAAAAAAAAGCAAAACTCGGAAAAAAAATGGAAAATGTGTTTGCCTTTCCTGTCTCACAAGCAAGTGTGCTGAGGAAAGCGAGGGTTGTAAGTCAGTATAAAATGAGATTTGGGGTGGAGATGACGGTGAGGAAAATACACAGCTGTAGTTTTCTACCCAAAAAAAAAAGAAAAAAAGGCAAACTCTCTGCTTTTGTAGGGATAAATCTTTAAACCTTCAGCTGGGGAAAAAAAAAAAAAAAAGGCATTCAGAGTCTACAAACCACTTGCAAGTAATTTGCTGTCCCTCTACCCTTCCATACGAGCTGAAATCAGATACAAACCAATTACCGCAAAGGCAAACAGGAGCGCAGCCGCTGCAGCAGCAAGCTGCCAGCGCAGCCTCCGGCGCTGCCAGATGGGCACAGTGTGACTTCGTGCCTCAAAGAGGGGCTGGGAGCCTGGCCGGGCTGGGGGAGGCAATTTGTAAAGAGCACAGCATATGCCACCTGATATTCAGAGGGGCATGTGTCTGTTGCAGTTTACCTGTCATTTTTGTCGGTCTTTCCACCGCATGGACCCAGTAACTCCATGCTGCGGAGATTCGGCTGCCATGAAACTCCTGTGCGTCACATGCTTCCACATAATTATCCTCCCATGTGCTCTTTTCTATACCCATTCAAGGAAACCGCTCATTAGGAAAACACAGCCTGCTCCTCTGCCTGTGGCCAGCCCGCTCCACCAAGAAAGTTGTCACCATGACTTCAGTTCTTCCCCCCTCCCGTCCTGGTTCTCCCCCGAGCTGCCATCTCTGCGTGCTCATCTCTGCGTTGCTCATCTCTGTGTGCTCGTCTCTGCGGGCTCACTGGTGGAGCGGCTGCAATTACTTTCGGCCCTCATGCAGGAGGGGGGGGATTCTTGCACGTGCTATGCACTGAATCCTGACGAAAGATGCTTTTGACCTTACAACTGCAGAAAACACGAGCCAGCGGTCAGCTCGTGGCTCTGTGGATGAGATCAAAATCCCCCTTGATGTCAGCAGAATTTCTCCTTGGGGATCACATCAGAAGCAGGTAATGGGGCCCACCATGCAGTTAACAATGGGGCAACAGGAGATGATTTTCTTCTGTGATTATAGTTTTGCCTTTTAAAACCTGAATAAAGCCCATAGCTTTTAATGAACAATCTTTTTTCCCCCTCTTTTTTTCTTCTTTGGACATTTTGGACTAAAATACATACAATGCTAATCCCATCTTTTAAAAGGAGCTTTCCCTGTTCCCCCAAACAAACACTCTTCAACAAATCAAGTCTCCTACATATTCGAAGATGCCTGAGGTGTTTCAGTGCTGTGTTCACTTCGGAGTTTGTAGAACCGGACTGAAAGCTTAGTGTAATGGAAAAGACTGCTGAAAACTTTGCTAAACAGATGATCACATTCCTGAGTTTGTTTTACTTAGTTAGCATTTTTGCCTGCTGTGAGGTGTTTTCCTTGGATGGTTACCTACAAATACAGCACTGACCTCAGTGTGCATGAAGCTGGCCAGCACAGACAAACAGAGCCAATTGGACATGCTCTATAAATCATCACCCACATCCTTCCAGCAGCAAAAATAAAAAGGAAAGGAGGAGGGGGTAAAACAACTGGTGAGTGTTCCACATGAGGAAATGGAGGCTATTTGGTGTCACCAGCTGGAAATACTCAGAGTGCTAAAGAGAAAGGTACCGGCATGAGCTAGCTCTGTGCTGGATAAAGCACTGACATTATAAATAAATGCTATCATCTTACAGACATCTTGTATGGGCAAAATAATAGGCCTAAAAAAGTTCTCTGCTTTGAAGGGCACCCATCTCAAAGAACAAGCACAGAAATGGAGTACTATGACTTCTGAAACAAGACCTTAGTCCAACACAAAAGGCGCTCTCGTAGCGTAATTCACTCTAGTTCTTCAACTCCAAATGCGTCTGAGGTGACTTTTGCTTCTGTGCTGGGCCAAACCCCAGGCAAGCACCTACTTTATCTCCTCCTTTCCCCATTATCTACAGAGGAAAACTCACCATGCGGTGAAGGAGGTGAAGGAGTCCTGCTGCTCTTCTACCACATCTTCAGTCTGGATGAGACGCAGAGCAAGATCTTGGCACGCTCCGCTGCACTGGTCAGCATACATTTAGGCTAAGACACTTTGCATTATCTGATTTAGGTAGGATAGACTATTTTCTCAGAAAAAAAAGCTTGAGGAAAACCAGGATTTTTTCCATTGTGGCAGTTCTCTTGACCCTTTGCATCAGCGCATTTGAGGAGGGACTGAAATTTGACTTTCCTGTGTACCTAGTGATTTTTCTAACTGCCAAGTTACAGCACTAAACTTGTTCTGACTCTAGTTCAGTCAAAATGTCTGCATTCTGTGTAAATGAGTATTAGCTAAGGACTGAGATACTAATCTGAATTCTCAGTCTTCTTTCTGGTTCGTCTGCTATTTTGAGTTAAATTTTTGCTTGAAAGTATTCAGCGTGACCCTTTGTAGGAAAAGATCTACCCTAAGGGGCCTATCTCAGCAAGAGGGATCATAGCTGAAAATCCCAAGTGAAAACACACATCTAATTACTTTTGGAGATCTGGCCTAAGTCTAACTCTGCTCCTTAGCATGTCCTGCTGTATAGCTCTAGGAGTTCTTTGATCATTCTCTTTGCTAACACTCCTTTTGCTTTGAAGAGAGGGCCTTGCTGTTTTCCACATATAATTAAGGGTTGCAATACTCAAGTCCTTTTGGCTACATCTGCCTTAGCAAATACAATGGGCCAGTAACTGTTCTCCAGCCCCGAGGCCGGCTGCCATGTCATCGCTCGCATCCATACAGTCAAACTGTCTTGTCTGCTCTCCACCACCACCTTCATCCAACACAGGGAGGCTGCGTCCAGGTTGCCCATTGAGCGCAGCCCCTGGCTTGTGCTAACCCCTGAACCGTGCTCACGTGCTGGCTGGGATTGCCAGCTGGCTGTGGCCAAAACTACGTCAGCGATGATGCTAAAAGGTAAACTGAGTGCCAGGGCATGGACCCACATCCCCGTTCATTTCAGTTCAATAGTGTAGGCATGGTCTTTGTGGACTTAGCCTTCACAAACAGCCTCGATATATTAGATTCAGCTTCCCTGACTTTAAACTCTCTTAAATTAAAAGTATAATTATGCTAGGCTCCCCATTCAGTCAACGGAAAGATGTTTCCAGAGGAGAATTCAGATCTCCTTATATACACAACACACCCACTCATACACACCAAGATAAGCGAGCAAACAAAACTCAGCTAAACAAAAAATGTGTGATGTAATGATGGGAAGGGGTAGGAAAAATATCAAGACACATAAAGCAGTGTTTCTGCTTAAAAAAGATGAAGGATACTCATGATCCCTTTGTTTTTCATAGGGCTGAAATGCCTTCAGTGGGTAAGCATTTCTGACTCTGTTCTGGGCAGATCACCACATCATAGTTGCCAGGTGGCTCTAACCTAGAGGAAAGATTACAGACTCGGGTTTTTTTCATAAATCACTAGGTATAACATTCCAATGCATTCGCCTCATCAGCTGGTACAAGCTGAATATAAAGCTGTCCAAAGAATTTTGGTGCAGGTCATTGGCAAACTCCTCCTAGACACACATATGAGTTGACTGGAGGGAACTTGTAAACACTGAAAAGAATTCTTGTCCACCAGCAAAATGGCTAACATCCAGAAAGCCTCTCTTAGAGACATTTGTGCCTGTGTCTGGTTTGCCAATGGCTGTCTTTGGTTTCACAAATCCATGACTGCTGTCAAACTGGAGCAATTTACAGAGTGAGAACCCTGCCGTACGCCTGCTGGCAGGGTCGCAGGGAAGTGCTCTCACCAGAAGCCTCCAAGTTGGTATTCCGCTAGGTTCAGCATAACAAGAAGTATGCTAGAGGGAAAACTGCTTTGGCCAGTAACTTATTTCATAATATAAATTATGTCTTAAATAAAAATGTTTGGAAAATTTTCATTTCCAGCTTTGGAAGGAATGAGATTACTTTGCATTTTTAGTTTTTTTCTTCCAAGAGAAGAAGTAACAAGCAGGGAGCAAAACCTAAAAAGAAGTCTGTGAGCAAAATATATATTTGCTGCTTTCCTCTTTTTTTTTTTTCTTACCCAAATTGTAAGTATCATTTTCTACATAGTACTAGTTTAGGCATTTTCTGAGTAACATACTAAAATCAGTTCCATTCACTTTTTTTGCTATTGCAACTTCAAAATCAAAACCTTGCCTTGAAACTTGGTATTTGCTATTTCAAAATCTAGCTTTTCTGCATGAATCCCTCATATTCATTTCTGGTTTTCTATTTTATGAATCATCATCTGTGTATCATTTGCACATCATGCTTGCACCAAGTACTGGTACTGTGAATTCTGCTAATAATGGTAATGATTTTCCCACATAACTCCCAAAATGAAGAAAGCAGCGGTTGGTTTCACTAACCTAGCCGACAATGAAAAGTTAAAACTGTTAAATTTATTGTCCCTTTTACAACAAAAGCCTGGCCAACTGGAAATATTATCATGTTTATATATGTATAAGTTTGTATACATATTTCACATATATAGCTATATATAAGTATGGGTAAAATCGACGTGTGGTTTCAAAACTGATTAGGCATTAAACAAAAATGACAAACTATTTCAAATAAAGAGGCAACTAAGAAGTCAGGTGTAACTATTTTATGTAGAGGATAATAAACACATGGAAGAAGTTAGCAGGAAAGGCGACTCCAGCAAAGCACAGAAATGAGTTGAAGAGACACCTCTGCAGATTTTTTTTTTCCTCTTTTCTCCTTTCTCTCTTCTATTTTCATAGAGGAGGAAAGGATTAAGAAGCACGGTGAAAAAGCAGGGAAGTAGGCTTAAGATATATTAAAAAAAAAAAAAAAAAGCATGCATGTGGGGCCAGATGGCTTTTTCTTTTTCCTTAAAACATCTTATGTTCTTGACATGGGCCTCATTTTTAAACTGAACTACAGGCCAGCAAAACTAATTTTTACTAGGAAAATCATCCATGTCCTACTTGTAGAGACAACGCCTTGGTGAGCTGAATCCCTGTCTCCAGGTAAGGCAGCCCCCGCCACCAGCTTGACTCATGCTCCGTCTTTCCCTTCCCCGGCACCTCCACCACGCTCCTTGCAGGGCTCACAACCTGTGCCCAAAAACAGAGCTGTGTTGCATGGCAAAATGCCTCGAAATGCTCATGGCGTGGGTGCTGTGCTGATTCCCTGAACTCCTACGCTCCACTGCTCATTTATATCTCCTCTCCATGTTGGGATTCATCAGCTTGTTCACAGATCCTCCCTGAGATGTCCCTGCTTGTGGCACCTCCCTCCCCAACAGGGTTGGTGTGGGGGACTTTCCCGTTTTGGTGCATCACTCAGTAAACTTATTTATTGGATTCAGCACCGTGTGGAGCTGAAGGTTTCTGAAATGCATGAACAAAGAGTCTCCTTTCTCACAAGAGTCTTCTCATTTCTTAAATCGCTTAAAAATCGTGTGGCAAATGTGGAAACCATGTAGCCAGGGCAGGTTTTGCATTGCTCAGAGAGACAGGTTCTGTTGGCTAAACTGAGGTACCAGCTATTTTTTAACAGAGTCTTTTATGTTTGTTCACGTGGTATTCCTTTAGGGATATATAAATGAAACTCTGTCACTAACTGGTCTGCTGCTATTTCACTGGCTAACGTGCTGTGCACATTCCAGTTGTCGACCACGGGATCAGCAATCTCCGTGGCAAGAGATGTTCCCCGTACGCATTGGATTCCCAGCTACGAACAAGTATGTTTGGCTAAATCACATAAAGGAGTCACAGACTGAGTCACATTTTTAAAATAGCTGAAAGATTTCATCTTTACCACAGGAGAATTTTCACTGCTGGTAAATTATGAATAATGATATTAAAATACACATTGGTGTAATCCTCATCCCAGATAAGATCTTGCCCATCACATGGCTGCTTCATTCAAGTCAATCTTCATTCCTCAGGAAATCTTAATATAGATAACAATGAAAATCTTTTAAAAATATCGAAGTGATTGCAGACACCTCCAAACAGATTTGAACAATAACAACAAAAACAAAAATTGAAGGGGGCAAATTTTAAGCTGGGGTAAGCTAAGGTATTCAATATATACACAACCGAAAATTATGTTTTAGGGACTAAATATGCTCCAGAGAGGGTGGAACGTGCCAGACCAATCTTTGTGTAAAATAGTTTCCATCCCAAATAGCCTTTGAGATTTTCATTTAGAGAGTCCTACTGAGAGTGAGAGCCACAAAGTAACAGCTGATTATGTCCTGTTTATCTGTGCTCAGTAAAATAAAAATTTACAACTATAATGTTTATAAACTTCAACAACAATGATGGCAATACTGATTTTCTTTCATTGAGAAATTATAAGTAATTTTAGGAGGAAGGATGTTCTGAATGAAATGCCTCCTTATTTCAGAAAGGTAGTGGCAGCAGTCCTTACAACAGCAAATCAAAAAAGGATGACCACAAAGCCACACATGTAACTCCCAGCATCATGTAGCCAGTGGCTATGAGAAAACTAAAAATGAAACCTGTAGTAGTACCAAGCAATTGTAAACCTAGTCTGAAGTATTAAATTAGCATTTATTCTGCTGAATACAAAGCAGACAAAAAAAAATACTCCTGATTCCAATTCTCTGCAACGTTTACTAGTCTATCCCTCCTTTCCCTGACGCCTGTCACCCTTTTTGTCTTAAAAAGTTTAATAAAAAAATTCATCAGCAGATTAACAAACAGCAGTTCCTAACTTGTACTTGAAGTTTGATGCATCATTTTCAGATCTAAAGAAGAGCTTCTGCGTCCCAAAGTTTGTCTGGTTTTCCAACCATACACTGGTCTAAAAATGATAAATTACTTTTCTCTGCAAACCCTGCCTCGGGTGAATTTGTTTAATCCAGGGTCCAATGTGATTCCTATCGAAGTGAATAGAAATCTCGCCATTGCCTTCATTATAGCAGGACCTGGCCATTAAATTGCAGAGAGCTGTTCCTAGTGAACAAGATTATTGATTACTCAACAGCTTTATTTCTGAGTTGGGAATTAGGAAGTTCATAGAAAAATTTAAATGAAAAAATATTTGTGCATTCAAACCAGATTACCCTAATTTTAAGATTAATGGTGACTCAAAGAGCGATATGCAGCCCCAGAAAGTAAACAAATGATCACAGAGAAGTACAATGAGCTAAAATATTATTTACATTTTGATGCAATTGCTCAGTGGAATTTTGGTGGATGAAGTCATCCCATGAAAGGGGGAAAGCGAAGATTTCCCTCCCTTCTCCCGGGACAGAAGACAGGAACCAGGCCCTGCATTTTCAGATGACATCAGTGTGTTCACATACAGGGACTAAAGACAAAGAAGGGGTGAAAAAATCCCACAACCACAAGTAAACCACACAAAATCAAGGCAAGGCTACCTGTAGCCCTCCAGAAAATTCAGTAGGTCAGCAGAGTGCTTCTTGAAGCTTTGTTTCTCTCCTGAGCCTTATAACTATAAACCGTGGGATGGGATGAGTCGATGTTACGCACCCACGAGCTGCCATATTTCCAAAGGCCTTATGATGCTTTCTCCATCCCATGAGGTGAAGGCTGCAGGATGGAGGTGCCCGACTTGCTCTGCCAAACCAGTCTCGTACCGACCGCTCCTCACGCCCACGCAAGGAAACATTGTCCTGTTTGATATCGAAGTCTGGAAAAATTTGAAGTTATGTCAGGGCTTAATCTAGCAGAAGCATTGTTTCATTTGTTTTACACACTGCACGTTAGGTGTTACCTGTTGGGGTTTTGGTCTGTTTTGTTATGTTGTTTTCACAACTGTAGAATATTACCGGTCCCTACCTTGTATTTGTGTAGTTCCCTACTTGACTACTTGACCTTGGTAAAGTATTTTGCGCTAGACTTCAATGACTTTTATTCACATTTTCCCAGGCTCACCCTCTAGTTTACAGGGATCAGTTTGAATTCTGACACCAGCTTGGTGTGTGGAGCTATTTCTATTACAGTCACCCTCACAATGTAGTAACCAGCCTCTCTAATTTCCATCATCTCCATTACTAATGAAGTTACTAAACCATTTACCAGACATGGGACAGATCTTTACTGAAGTCCTCTTCATACGTCCTTTCAGTTTAAAGACAAGCACTTGATAATTGCTATTAAAAGATATTTTTTTCAAGCAATCGTGCACCCACTTCAGAGTAGTTTTAGTCAAGAGTCAGTGGGGTCGAATGCACAATTCATAACATCCTTAAGTCAGTGTCTAAAACAGGCCAAATGAATCTCACCATTTCTTTCCACTGACTATTCAGATATAGATATCCACCCTGTAGATGTCTAAAACTAGATAAAGTGAATTTCAGCTGGTTGCTCCTTTTCAGTTTGCTGTAACCTCGTCTGTGTTGTGTAAAATGGTCTCAAGCAGCCCCCTATGATTTCATCAGGCTCAAAGTAACCAACTTATCTAGGTACTCTCTCACTTGATTTTCTTTATTCTGGCTTGAGTTCTTACCCTTTGGGTGCAAATGAGGATTATGTTATCAAACTGAAGAAAAACAGCATTAAATATTTTTGTCTCTTTGCAACTGTCATTCTAGTCCCCTTGAATAGTGAGCCCGTTGTTTTCTTCATTTTCCATTTGCTGTTAACGTGCTTATGAAATGTTTTATTGTTACACATTTTATTGCTTGTTAGTTTAACTCCATTCTGCGTCTGGATTTTTTTTTAATTTTCTGATCTTTTCTAATATTTCAAGAACTAACTATTGCTGCAGTGACTGATCCTTGCAAAAAGGCTCTGGAGGCTGACCTAATACACATCAGAAGCTAGACTTGAAAAGTCTGCAGGATATAAAGGTGACAGTTAGCCACTACAGATTGGCTGGAAAAAGATGATTTAGATAACAGAACATAATTTATTGTAGTTACAAACTGATGACATGTCACAGTCCCAAGCACCGAGCACCTCTGGCTCCTTGGAGGATTTGCTTCATGAGAATTACTTCCACTGCTTGCAGTGACATTGCCATCTGGCAATGGAGAATTTCTTGCAAGAAGTAGAGAATATTTCTGCTGCCTATATAAGCATTTTCTTAAACTCCTAGAACAAGACGAAGTCTAAGCAGCGGTATAGCAGAAGTATCTAACACCACTGATCCCTCTCTCTAAGGGTTGTAAAGTCTTCAGGAAAGATCGTTGCTTTGGCAGGTAGGGACAGATACCAACCTTCATTGGATCACTGAGAAGTAGAAAGGTAACTATCTACATAACGATTCTCAAACTAGTAATGGACAAATAATAATGACCTAACACACCTTTTGCTTATAAGACAACCTATAAAAGCTTTTGTATTTGTAAAAAAATTAGCTATAGCCAGCAAAGAGCAAAATATCTGTTGCTTCAGTTTTACATTGTATACAACAGCTGTCAACATTCTTTCCTGGACAATGTGGTGGTGTTCCTCCTAATTAATAACTGCCATTACTCTGTCATAAAGTCATAAAATTGTAGTTTAACGAGACTATAAGCAGAGATGTTATAACATTTAAAATATATTTTATGAGATATTTCACCCTAAATTATAATAGTGGGATTTCCATTATTTCAGCTGTATTTACAATCACACGAAGATCAATATTACGTTTAATTATACACCTGAAAATGCAGCCAAAAAGACTTTGATTCAGATCAAATCAGACGGACACTAAGGTCTAGAAGTCAAAACAATAAAGAGAAAGTAATAGACAAGCAAAAGGAACAATTAACAGCACTCATCATCATAATTTTGCTAATTGTAGGTTAAAAGTGCTCTTCTGGACACTATTCAATGACCTTTTCAAGTCACCAATCCCATCTTCCTCCAGCCAGGTTTACCCTAAATACAAAATTCAGTCACTTTTTTTTACAAGTTTAGATCAGTAAATAAGTGCATTTGTTTCTATACTTCTATTAAGCAAAGAAGTTTTCTAAAATGAGAATATTCCCTTGATTTGGGAACTCTCTGAATGCGTCATTAGGTGCTAGAAAACAATGTCCCAGCTCTAGGCCTATTTACCAATGCAGACCAGTTACAATGACAATAACGGTTGTTTTACTTCATACAAGAAACTACCTAAAACAAATGGTGTGATCTGTTGACTTCATACTGGATACGTGTCAGAAATACACTGCAAAATATATCTCTCACAAAACATAAGGCCAGACTTGAACCGACATGGGTATAGAAGAGGTCTTGTATTTTTTTTAAAAAGAAATCCATGCAGCTCAGGATTCTTGGGCAGAATCGTATAAAAAGATCTTGAGCTGCTCACACTAGCTAGTCCCTTCTCTGTTGTTAAAGAAAGGATTTAGTCTGTGAGAGAAATAAGTTTTATAAATGTTTACCTCTCTTGAATGCAAACAAAGTAAAAATAAATCAAAACACAAGTGGCTTGAATGTGTTAAGTCTTGAAAAGGAAAGTAAGGCTAGCAGGTTTTTCAATGAAAAACTCTTTCTTGAAACATATATTTAATGAAAAGCATGTTTGATTAAGATGGAATTTACCATGAATAGACTGTGGAAGCCCACTTTCTTGATAGTTCTCTATACATATGGTGTGAAAGTAACGGAGACAGGAAAGGAATGGGCCTGCGTAGCTGTGAATAAAAGATATACTCAATTCTCTTCTCCTGCGTTTCTCAGTAGGTTTCATTATGCTCCTGTTGTTCTGCATGTGCTTACCATGCTCCTGAACAGATGACTTTTACCGGGAGCAGGTACCTTTTACTGGTATTTATAACATGGCTTGTGTTTCTAACACTGAGAAGTGGACAACTGCCTAAGGAAGCTACCATATCTGCTCATCTGCTACTTGATGCCTACCACGTGTATCCTACTGATAGATGTTGGGGAGGTCTGAGGTCTGACAACAGACATGGGAACAAATCCAAGTCCTGAAGCGTTTCAAGGAAATGCTTCAAGAGTTGTGACTGAAGGAAGACTCGGAGATTGCTAGGGAGGTGCATGCTGAGGCGAGCAGTCATAGCATTCTAGGTGTTATATTTTTGCATTGAAAATATGCAGGGAAGAGCTGGACAAGTGCGTACCATAGCTGTAGTACTAGTAATGGGGTGAGTTCCGAAATGTTCTTCCTGGGAGTCCGCCTGGCTCTAAAAAGGTCAGCTCCTTCACACGTGAGTGCTACCTCTTGCAGGAAAGGATCACAGTATTAGAGAATCACAGAATTGTAGGGGTTGGAAGGGGCCTTCAGAGATCATCTAGTCCAACTCCCCCTGCCAAAGCAGGTTCACCCAGAGCAGGGTGGACAGGAACGCATCCAGGTGGGTTTTGAACATCTCCATAGACAGAGACTCCACCACCTCTCTGGGCAGCCTGGTCCTTATGCAGATCTCCAGGAGACACTCGGAGGGTCTACAGTGTTGATTTAAGTGTGCTGTGACCGTGGGGATGCTCACTCACAGCCTTCATCTCTTCTAGTAAATGGCATGCAAAGCCATTCCTTGACTCAGCTGCCACAGCCTGGCCACATCACACTCTCAAACCCTACAGCCCTCCAAAACAAGGTGGCCACATGAGGACTTTCTCACGTGTAAGGGATCTGCTGCCACATGCTGAAAGCCTGCCAGAGACTCTTCTGTCAATTTAGCAGTACAGGCAGTTGCTTTCCAGAGCCAGCAGAGACATTGCTACACTATCCAACACCAAGTTCCCTAAGAAGGCAACAGGGAAAGGTGATTGCCATCCTTTAATATAAGAGCATCCCTCTCATGTACTATGTAAATGATGTCAAAAGCAAATAGGTAAGAACTGAAGCCTTCTTTTTACTATTTTCTGGGAATAGTCATATACGGTAGACCCAAATTCTCATTAAATACAAAAAATTACTTTTGGTAAGCACAAAATATATAAATCAGACCATGGTCAATTCTGATGAAATGGCAGCAGAGCTTGTGCATCTGACAAGGCGATGTCTGATAGATACGTGTGCTGTCTCCAGTTTATAGAGGAATCACCAAGGTTATGTTACCAAAAAGCAACATTAAGGGAAGTGATCAGAGGGAAAGAAAACAGTCAGGAAAAAGGAAAAAAAAAAAAAAGGGAAATGGTAACTTGTAAAATTCAAAACAAAACAAAACAAGGAAAGAAGGGAATAACAAAAAGGACAGAAGATAGTATGGATTAACAGAAGATGATCAGGAAGGAGAAAACAATGAGACTACACCTTGGGGAAAGAAAAAAAAAAGTATCATACAAGAGTCTGCAGTTACACTCATGGAATTGATTTTACTTGCACACCTAACAGCTAAATATGCAGTATTTCTCTGAAAAACTTTCATGAGTCAGTGTGGAATGAGAACAGAGTGGAAGATGATAACTTCAAATAATGAATGCTGATGTCATTTGAGAAAAATCTCTACTTATTCCTCTGCACAAAATTCAGCCACTGGGCTGTTGTGGTTGAAATAAAAATACTTTCCACTAGACTTTTTTTACAGTGAATTATAAACTCTGCGAGAAGAACTGAAGCCAGTGTGTCTTATGCAATACTGGATGATGTGTGTTGTTCTACAGCTCCTGTTGTGTTTTTAATTTGCTTGAATTGATTTGTCTTTACTTGTTCATCTCCCTGTGTATATGATCTCTCAAAAATCCACTGCCATCAGCCGCAAGCTAACCAAGAACAGAGCCACTGTTATCAGTAGGAAGAATAGATTGTATAAAAAAGAGCCTTTTACAAAAAGAAAAAAATATCATTGCAAAATATATGACCCAAAAGAGCTTACAGATATCTTACAGAGGAGTAGGTTGATGGTCTAAACCAACCATATCCAAATCCATATTGTAGCAGAATTAAGAGATGATCTTTATGAAGTGAGGACTGACAGGGGCTCACGGGATTTAGCAAATAATCCAACTTCTGGACCACAGGAGATACTCACAGATTTGAAGAACTCACCAAGGAAAAATCTCAAGAAGGGTGATAGAAGGTTTCAGCTCCTGCCTGCTTTTTGTGAACACTTGAACAGTGTCAAGGGCACTGTTCCCAACACAGTGAAACCTGCCATATGTTAGCACCCCCTAAATGTGTAAAGATAGTCACCTCTGGCATGAAACATCTTGGGACAATGGGAAGTGTTATAATATCAACTCATCTTGAGTAAAGAGGATTTTCTTTTTACCATCTGCACTTAAAATGCAGTAGTACTTAAGATTTGCAAAGAAGATAAAATAGTAACATGTATGGACCAGAAACAGCATGGGGCCCCATGGTGCCAGCCGTGTCCTTATACCATTACAGTCTAGAACCAGTACGAATTGTCAAAATCCCAGCAAAATGAGCTTTGTGCTAGAGTGTCTGGATGCAATGGGAAAGATGTATGCATATTTAAGGACCAAGATTAATTCCAGGCTGTAGCTCATCATACCCGGAAATAAGTCTGATACAAGAGTTAGTGCCCTCGGTGTTCAATGCCAGCAGTCACCAACCCTCGAGGAGAGATTACATACTGCATGGCGTGTCCACTCTTGAGACACTTCCTAATAAATCAGAAAACACTGACAGTGGGGCAAATGTACAGATGTTAACCTCCTGAACCTGGCTGGATGTTAGTCTGTGCCTTCTGAATTGGGGTCAGCAGGCGATAGCTTCTAAGAAAGAGCCTTATCTCGTACACCCACCTGAGCAAGGCCCTCTCAGAGCCTGGCTTTGACTCTTATTCAGCATTGGAAGACCTCTGCAGCTAGCCTAAATAAAGGCTGACCTGGGACTTCAGCAGCCCTCGTCCTTGCAAAGTACAACCCTTCAGAAGTCTTTCGTATGAAGGGACAGATTGGCTGTTCCAAGGGAAGACACAGTGGGAGCATTCCAAGAGCAAAGCTCCACCAGCCCACCTGAGCCCAGCTCACCGCCTCCCCCACGTAGCTCCGCAGCCCGACCCAGCGCACTCGCAGCCCAAACACTTTCTGTTTAACTCACCCTTCCTTTTCCTGCTTCCCTGTGGTGACGTTCTTGCAACATCTGGATCTGTTCTTAGTTAAAGACAGGAAAGGAGTGGAGTGAAGCTGCTGTTATTAGCCTTACACATCAGTGCCACGGAAGATCACAAAGAGTTTCCCTGTATTTTTATGTTGTCAGTCTGCATTTTCACTGTTTTCTCTCTCTTCCTGTTCCTGCAGATCCCTCAGCTGCAAATAGGTTCACAATAAATCGAGTTTTTCCATCAGCCACAGAACTTTGAAATTTAGAAAACTACTCAGGCTCTCCATTTCCACATAAGCTACAATAATTCTTGCTAAACTTTGTATTTAAAATAACTGTACTGTGTATGTATATTTCCCTGCATTACGTAATAGGAAGAGAGATCTGGTATCTAACACAGGGCTGAGTGGTGGTGGGTTTTTTTCAGTGAGCTACAATAACTCCATATGCCAAAACATTAAAATAGCTCCAGTTTTTTTTTTTTTTTGTAAGTGGGAATAAGGCATATGCAACTTTCTCCATATGAATTTTTAACCTGCTATCTCCCAAGTTCCTTATAAGCACTGTGAGGATGTAAAACTTAACTCTTGTTCAAACAGAACTTAATCTTAAGATGATCTCATGAATATTTGCCAAAAATAGATGTTTAACTGGTAACATATATCATACCACCTTACCATCATGTTTTTAATAACAAGATACCTAAGCAAATCTTGATATCGGCAAATGTTAAAAATGGGTGGGTTGATTTAGGTAACTGACAATACAATTATGTATTTTGGAGCTTCATTTCCCGAAGTCCATATATCCAGCAAGGTAAGGGTTTGCAACACAATTTTTCATAATGAAAGTGAATTAGCATACTCCTAGCTAGCGTGCTTGGTTATTGGATTTTTCCCCTTAACCTTGTGCTAGAATATGCCACATGGAAAATGCTGCAACTCTTTAGCCAGCAATTCTTAATTTAGTTTACTTGAGGAAGCGTGCCTGCTTACAGTTACAATTACTACAGTCGTTTTGGCAATAAAACCCAATGGAAACCCTGCTTATAATTTAGTAAGTATCTTCCTCACCCACACCATATCAGACTTCAAACCTCTTCTCCGACTCTCTCTGGTCCTGCCTACTGAATTCAAAGCTCTTGGTTTTTCATTACAGATTTTATTCAGTTCTTTCCCAGTCACTTAGCATGTGAAGCCAGCAGGGAAGCATAAGTGTGACCAAACAGGTTATTAAGAAGCAGCTATGAGGCTGAGACTTGGAGGAAGGGCCAAAACAGAGATTTACGGCCCCTAAGCACAAACAGAGGGAGGAGGTGGAGGGTAAAAAGAGCAGCAACCTGCTGAGAAAAGTGCAGGCAAACGTTTCCCAGAGGAAAGGAAGCCAAATTTTCTGAAAGGCTTTTAGCAGTGGGCTTTACTGCCCTGGATGCACCTTTCTGTGAGCGTCCGCATAGCTTCCTCCACCTGCATACATGTCTTCTCCAAGTTGCCCTCCCACACCCCAGTCCCCAGGTGGCCACTGTCACCTCATTTTCAGCAAAAAGTCAGTTCAAAACAGCAAATGACAAAAAAAAATATTTATAAAATATGACAATGTATCAGTAAAATATTCCCAGTCCAAAGCTGAGTCACCATGGCGAGATGCAGCCAGACTGGCTTCCATCTCAGCTCCTGGGCTTAATTTCCCGTTGGCCAAGTGCCTTTGCAGCTCTGAGTCAGTTAACGAGAAAACACTGGGAGAAGAGATGCGCACGGACAGAAGCCCAGCTCAATTTGGACAAGCTGCAGTTTTATGACGCTGTCTTCCTGCTGCCCCACTCTTCTTGGCTTTTCCTTGCCGCTTGGTTAGCTTTTTGTTGTGTCACCTCTGCATACACTTTGGCTCCCCTCCGCTGGCATGAAATGCTCTGCTGCCACAGCTGAAAATGCTGAGCCAGCCTCAGGGGTCTTGTGAAGAATGTTGCTCCATTGCTCCATACAATTTAGCTCAGGTTATTGCTTGTAAAATAATCCTCTTTTAAATACAACCACCTTACAACCACTTTACAGCCTCCCATGGCAATGAATTCCACATGCTCCTTAAGGACCCCGTACTTTATTTTATTTACCACTCATCATATTCTTTGTATAGATGTTCTGGAACAGCCAAACAGGGAGAAACGCACACACATTTATTTCAGCGTTTTACCGCATCTTCCACATTCTTAACCCCTTCAGACAGCCACCGCTTACCAAAGATAAGGAAAATCACTATTCCTATTACTATTTTAAAATTAACCAACTGTCCTACAATCATGTCATTAACACAAAGGGTTTGCACAGCCTCCTTCATAGTGTTCATATGATATGTCATATATCTTATGTGTGTGCCGTTACGATAACTGCATTCACTGATTAAATCAAGATTCTGGATTTCCCTTTACTGGTAGATTTAAATTACTGACTTACTTTAAATAATCCAAACATATATTTGAATTAGTAGTGTGTGAGATTTATAGATGGCCCAGTGATCTCTCATAAATGTGCCATAGTCCCTTCTCCATTGTATTTCAGTCATCTAACGTGAATATGAAAGCACTGTAATTCATTTTCTGGGGAATTTGTTCCACTAAAAATTTCAGAACAGTTTTTCCTACCAGAAAATCCACCTTGACCTACCTTGCCAAGACCCCTGTTGAGCCAATTTGAATAAATTACTTTAACAGCTTGAGTTTTCATGAAAAAGAGAATTGAAATAACTTCTAATTTGACAGTATGTATTTACACTTATTTATTTAGACTTACTCGCATTATGTCCGATCTCTTCTTCATTTCCCTCACTTTAACACAACTCGTTTTGACCAGAAAAAAAAGAGCATAGGGGATCCACTAAAAATGAAATCTTCCAAAATGGAAAGTTCCAGTATTTTGGCTCTCATCTTTAAGCAACAGGAGCTGTAACCCTCTGAGGAACATGTGCCAGTAGTCTCTGACTTGGCCTGTGGGCAGACACCAGACCAGGCAGCCATTCTCACCAACAAGGTGGCCTGAGTATTGGAAGCAGAAGGTGACAGTTTAGGGCAGACGCACATGGCACCAAGGATGCATGTGCACTGGACGGCACCAAGAGGAGGTCACGATCCTCCTAGCCACCTCATTAAAAGCGTTAGAGAAGTGCTTTGCCGGAGCTCAATTTAGGAACAGATCTTATGTGAGAAATAGGAGCACAAAAAAAGGATCAAAATTATCATGTTTGAAAAGCAGGCTGTGATTTCTCTTCAAATATACCTGTATGCTGCATTTAAAATCTCAGACTCCTGACCATTGGCTTTATAATCTCCTACTCTTTCCACGGATGAGTTTTTACTTTTCTTCTACTTGAATTCTCAATGCCGTTTGGTGTTGATTTTCCTTTTAAGATTGATTACCTTAGACTCAATGAAAAACATAGTCCCTTCAGAGGAAGAAAATCATACATCCCTGTACCATACTGTGCAGCTTCAATTATAGCAACAACAACAAAAGGCAATAGACAGCTCACAGTCATTCAGAGTACATTTTTTTCCTATTAAAAAGACATTAAAAATATTAATTCCCCACATTCTCAGTTTGGTTTCGACTGAAAAGTACAGTTGATTGAAATGTTAATGAGGGAAAAAGGAGAAGAGCAAGGAAAGGATTCTATGAAGACGGTTTTGCAAAGACATAGAAAAAGCTAATTATTAGAATGTCTGTCATCAAACATTATCATGTCTGTCATCTGGTAGTACCAGAAATGCTGTGTGGTGACCTCCTGGTGTATACTAGCAATTGCTCACCTGGCTATACAGGAACTCATCTTAATTTCATAAAGATGAGTAAACTGCTGTAAGGATTTTTTTTTTTATTTACTCTTTTCTTCTTAATTCTTCAATAGTAAAAAATTAGGGGGTTAAATATTTATTTATTTAAAGTCATCACTGTTTTCAGGATGTGGGGACTCCCCGTTACTGTAAAATGTAAACACAAGTCATACAGTCACCCTGACCTTCTTATAATTTGAATTTTATACCTGCCTAGAGTCTTTTTTGGTCGTAACATGGATTCAGCGGGGTTTTTCTTCATGGCTGTATTTGAAGGGCGGGGGCCCCGATATTACAGCTAATTGTCCTAATGACAACCTAAGCCAGCAGCAAACCCTACCGTTTCCTCTTGGTTCGCCTCCTCCTTCTCTGGGTATCTGGAGATATCGAAACAATATTCATCTTTCCTGGCAATGCAGCCATACAAAGAGCCAGCCTTTTCTGAGATTTCAGTGGGAAATACAGGAACAGAGGCCCTAACTCTGTAAGGGTAACGGTCTGTAGGCTAGCAGTGTAATTTAGCAGAAGGCAAAGCTAAATGTAGTAATTATGCAGTTACTGAATCGCAGCTTTATTCAAATTCTTCAGAAGGACAGTTGGAAGTGTTATTATTTGAAAACAAAACGAGAGACTAAGCGCCTACCATTTGCCTTTGCTAAGATGGAATAATGAATTTAAATAGAAGTGTAAGCAAATCAAATTGATCTAACATGCCTCTAGAAAAGAAAAAAGTTATCTTTAATTTGACAAGTATGATATAATTTGGAACAAAAAATCCACCCCCACTAATAAATCATAGATGTGAAACATTTCCTGTGTTGCAGCAAAGAATTAACATTTTCCTGGAAAACTTAATCTTGTAAAGATATATTTCTGTATGGCTCATGAGTTTTTGATTTAGAGAGCAAACACCCAGAAGCAGAAGAGTAAAATCTTCATCCAAGGACAAATCAGCCAAGAAACTCTTGTTGGCTTCAAAAATGTTGGATCAAAACCTACAGCGGAATCGCATTCCAGTGTACATTAAGTAGTATGATTCATCTATCAAATTTAATAATGAGCAATGGCCACTTCGGCACTCTCCTGAGATCCTATAGTATTGTTTAAGTTAGCAGGGAGTCATGAACCTATTAACAGTAGAGGCTTCAAGTCTTAACTCTACACTGGACATGGATATACAGCTTTTTTATTTTTTTTTCCAAAAACATACCTTTAAAGTGTTTGTGCTGTTAACAGTCTCTGGGACAGAGCATAACAGTAACTCCCCACCATCAGCCACTGCCACCACATAAGGGGGGAAAGACAGAGAGTGAGGTGTTTGTCCCCCCCACCCCGTGCGCTACTTCAGGAAAGCTTTAAACAGCTTGGAGGTAATAAAAGATGAAATTTTGAAACACATGTAAGTTAATCTAAAAATTAAGAAAATGTGCAAATGTGAGAAAAGGGCAAATGAAAGCTGATTTGCACACTGCTAGTGTTAAGTAACTGATGCTAAACCCAGTTTGAGGCACTTAACGTGTTTGTTTTCTTGCATTATATCTTTCACGTCAGCTAATCATATCCTCATGTTTGCAGAGGCGGAATTTCTCATAATTAGTGGAAAATATAACAGCTTTATATAAAACAGGCTTGCAATAAAAAGTGTTTTGACACTTCCACACAGGTTACAATCCTGATAACTTTATATGGAAACAATCCAAGCCTGGCAAAGGAAAAAAAAAAAAAACAACCAAAAAACCAAACAAAACCCATCCCACAAAAAAACTGTTTGAATTTTTTTTTTCTTGGTATTTAGATGTTTTTCTATGGCTTTTCTTGAGATGTGATTTTATAGCCTTCTTCCAGCTGATTCTTCATATACTTTAAGTATTGGCAAATGCTGAACATATGTAGGTCAAAGTCACTCTTTTCAACCGTATTTCATTTTTACATGCAATGTCTGTTTATTAAAGTAACAGAAAAGAAGTAGCTTAGGATCATAGAAGCAAGGCTGCTCTGTGCCCTGCAGGAGATCCCTGTGTCCATCAGCCTTGCAGGAGAGCCTATACCCTATACAAACTGTGAGCAACTTATGTTGGGAGAGGCTTTTATTAAACACCCAGAGGTGCACAGAGGTGTGGGGTTTAGACCTGTATTCTTCTATATATCCAGTCCCGATTCTTACAGGACCTTAGTTTCCTATTTGCAAATGAGAAATATTGCAACTATTGCAAATCTTATGAACATAATTTGAACATTAATTAACATCAACTCAGAGAGAGTTGTAATGGGTGTGTAACTATCCATGCAAACAGACTGGTAAATTAGAGGTATTCAATGCCCTATAGGAAGCGTTCATCACTTTGCAAGATCAGGACGTCGATGTCTTTTTCTTTCCCTGCTTTTACCTTGCACAAACAGCCCCTGAAAGTTGCCACCCAATCCCACCCTGTTCAAATCCATCTAGGAGCAGTGTTCATGGATGAAAGTGGAAAATCCTTTCCTCCAGCGGACACCTATCCCAACATGGGGAGGACATGCCTTATCATCACGTGGGCAGGACAGAAACTACAATCCCATTTGTACATCAGAGATCCTGAATCCGTGACTTACCACAGCCCCTTCCCCGAGCAGCACTGATGCAGAACTTACTCAAAATGACTAAGGTGGAGTATGTCTTACTCCATAACTCCAGCCACTTTGCCTCAGCAAAGTTATTGCTAATGGTCTCCTAGAGAGACAGTTTGACATGGTCTTCTAGCAATGCGGAGTTAGAGTTGATTGGCAATTTACATACACCACTTCTACTTTGCCTTTAGAAATGACCTTTCAAAAGAAAATTAGCCACTAGAGTTTCTACAACTCTTTTCTGCAGCATTTGCTTTCAAGACAGGACAAGAGGTAATGGGCACAAACTTGAACATAGGAAGTTCCAGCTAAGCAGGAGGAGGCACTTCTTTCCTTCAAGGGTGGCAGAGCACTGGCACAGGCTGCCCAGAGAGGTGGTGGAGTCTCCATCTCTGCAGACATTCAAAACCCGCCTGGACACGTTCCTGTGCAACCTGCTCTGGGTGACCCAGGGGGGTTGGACTAGGTGATCTCCAGAGGTCCCTTACAACCCTATGGTTCTATGATTCTATGAAGAGAATTAACAAAAAATGGTTTAAGCACAAGGAATGTTCAGGGCAAGCATGAAATTTTCCAGAGTAGTTATATAAAAATTTCAACTTAGAAGTGTCACAAAGCAACACACACACATCCCCCCCCCCCATCTCCCCAGCATGGGGACAAGTAGGAACCCCTGTGCTTGAAAAAATCCATGCCTGAGGTGCAGAATGTTTTTCATATGGTAGATAAATGTATTTGGCCTTTTTGTAATAAGGCCATTTCTCCATTCCATCAGTGAAAATAGCACTAATTGTATTTTCTTGCTTTTCACAGTAACTAAACTCTATGGACGGGTGTATGAAAATAGACAACTATAACAGACAAATGTGGAAGTCACACTCAAAACCCGATTCACTTCACTAATTGTAGATGATTATTATAAAAATGTGTTGATGCTTACTGTGACCTGCAAAGAAGAAAATAGTGAATCAATCAAGACTGCAATTATGCTCTGAATGCCCTTAATAATCAGACTAAGATGGGCATTTAGCAGATAATTAACTTAAAACACACAAGTTTGTCTTGTTTTTAAACAGACCCCACAGCAGTTTTCCATCCTGTAGATCACCACCCTTGTGCGAGCTTCCTCCAAGCATTTCTCCAGTAATGCATGACCACCCCAGAGAATTATGAAGCCAGTGAAGAGAACAGAATTTCCAGACACGTCCCCAGAGCAAAGAAGTTAGTAGTGGTTTGCTTGTTTGAGCATTTTCTCTTCAAATAAGCCAGACAAGAAGTAACACCTACCCTCTGCAGTAGAGAGCAGGCAGTTGTGCAAAATGGCCAGCAATGACCTAGAAAACGCCTGGAGGCTTGTGTCCTCCTAATAACCTTTGTGAAGTCCCTAAAGCTAAATTTAAACCTGGCCTCATCAGTGAAACACTTGAGTGCTATTTTGCCCTAGTCAGCAAAATTGTACTTGCATCAACAGAACGGTCTCTTCTGCAAAACAGTGCCAAATAACTGACCTCTGTGGATCTGTACTTTTGCAATGGATTTCCTCCTTTTCACCAGTCAATTCTAAATTCGAAGAGATTTAAATTGTCATACACATTTTCCCTTTTATTTTTTCCTTTTAATTTGTTACTCTTAGGTTGCCACCAAGGAACTGCATTCAACTGTGTTAAGTGGTGGCTAGGTTTTCCCACCTCACTTCTCATTTTTATTTCCTTTAACCACTCTCAGCTGTTCACATGCCTCCTTTGCTCACAAAAGTTATGAAAAAGAAACAAAACGAAACAAAACACTGTAAATTGGCCAAACTACCTTTCCAAATGTTAATGACTTCTGAAAAATTAAGAGACTTTCAGTTACTGTTTTACTTCTTTCTTCATTTCATACCCCACTGCAAGGTATGAAAAAGTTGAATAGATGTTCAATAGTAGAACGTAAAAAATGGAAAAAAACCCACCAAACACAGAAAGGCCTCTTAAAAAATATCAGGCATGTTTCATATTAATAGATTCAATACAAAAAGAAAAAAAAGATACTTTAAGAAAATTTTCTGAAAAATATTTGACAAAATTATCGTGTTATGAATTTTTTCTTTCATAAAATTATTTACATGTCATTGTTCGCTGTTCAAATCACTGAAACTGAACAATTGAATTGTTCAGGTTTCTTGTCACCAGAAACAGAATTAAAATTACCTAACAGTCTTGAGGCAAACACAGTGACTTTGTAATGAGTAAATGGAAGACGCAAAAAAGATAGCAATGGACATGCAAATTATCTATTTTGCTTTGCACTTCCTTTTTTGGTTATACATATACCATACATAGCATCACAGAATCATAGAATTGCCTAGGTGGAAAGGGACCTTTCAGATCATCTAGTCCAACCATCAACCTAACTCTGACAAAAACCATCACTAATCTGTATCTCTAAGCACTATGCCTACCTGTCTTTTACATACCTCCGGGGTATGGAGATCTAGTTTAAAAAATTTTGAAAGTATCCTCTCTTTTGGAATAACATGAGGAAAACATTCATCCTGAAACTCATCTGTGCATAGGTTGAACAGATCAACGGCTCCATGCCTTCTGCAGCACGCAGCAGCTAAGACCTCTGGCAGGTTCCCCAGCCAACAAGACAGGGCCATGTCTGTTCTCATTCGGGTGGGAACAGTTCTTACAATATCTGAGTTCCTGTTGGGCCTGTCTCCTCTGCAGGTAACAGAGAAGGAGAGAGTTTCCCACCTTCCATATACCTACAAAGTTGGTAGGCAAAACAAGCGAGATTTGTCTTACTCAACTTCACTATGTACAGCGAATTTTATTTTCTGCTGTACTTTAGTGATGGTACCCTCCTGCTGCCAAAACCTTGCCACATAAATCTAATTCAATACTCAAGTGAGAGAGTGACTTATTGGATGCAAATCATCCAATGTATTTCAGATATTTACTTTAGCACAAAAGCTGTAGCGTTTGATGAATAATATCCCAGAAGCATCTACTTCTTTCTACTGACTATTAAAATACCCTCAGTAACTACTCAGATGGAGACATTTATATGGTGAATCTCTAAAATAATTAAAAGATATTCTCAGAAGTCAGGCACTTTCTACTGAAACATTTTCTTCTCTCAACTAATTCATCCCTTTCCAATGGCCTGTTCTTGATAGTATACTTCTAGATGCTTTGTGATGCTTAATTATAAATGAGATGATAGGAGTTTAATCAATTCCATTAAGAGACTATTTCATACTCAGATTGGTATCATGTTAAGATTTGCCTTGTAAGATCTATGCTAAATATTCACCTCATTTCCCACACTACTGTGAGCATTTTTTTATGTAGTGTAGTTTGCACAGTTCCCTCCTTGAAGTTGCCGAGGGTTTTCAGGTCTTTATGGACCAAGAGACCTAGAGAACGAAAAGGAAAGTAGCCGGTCTGCTTTTCTGTTTCGGTGTAATTCAAAATTGCACTAAAATGACTATTTAAAACTTCTTCAGAATATGAGAATGATGGGTCAGGACTTCAGGAAAACGAGTCAAGTTTTTTGAGGGAATTTGCAGCACCACAGCAAGAGTCAGTGTGCCGCTGGAGCTATCCCCTTCACGAGACATAAAACTGAGATCCTGGTTTCTTGGGGCTGTTGAAGGCTCCAGAGCCTTTTCTCCAAAAGTGAAAACGCTAGTGGCAGTTTTCCATACTGCCCAAGTAAAGCAATAGCATTCTGGTGCAGCATACATCTGAAGCGTCTAAAACGACTATCAAGGTAAGCAAAACAAGGGATCGTGATTCTGTATTAAAAAAAGGATGGCAGAGAATCTGTGTCTTAACAGCAGCAGGAGGAAGATTAAAGTAGGGTGTGTGTAGCTAAGAGATTTCTTTGCACACTGACGGTCACATGCACATCTATCATTCTGCAGACAACACACACTTCGTGCTCATACAAGCTTTTGCCACCTTCTACTCTTGTGTGTAGGACAGTCTGAGCTGCACACTATGGGTGGTTTTCTTCAGTGGAGGGGCATAATTTGGCAGTGGAATTTTTTTTAAGGTAGGTAGGTATGTATGTAAACCTGTTCACAGCCACCAGGTGAGAGGCTCCATAGGAAAAAAATGAATCAATTAAGACTGATTTCAATTACCTTGGGGTTACACTTTTAGAACATAAAATCTTTGGCTGAGACGTGAAAAAATTGTTTTGTACCTAAATAGTGGAGTTATGATGTTTATGAACCTCACTTCTTTTTATTAACTTCAGTTACCACTAACTTTTAGAGACAAAGATTTGCAAACTAGGAATTATTGCTCTTACAATGAATCATTATTCTGGATTACAGCATACTCTGAAGGACTGTCAAGCATGTGACAATTTTCATGGTGAGTTAAATCTTTCTATATTTAACCCTTTAGTAGTTTGCTGTAGCTGTAACGGTGTCAGACCGGTGGCAATAAAAAGGTTGTATATAGATGTAATATCTTGTATCAGAACAGATAATACTAAAACAAGCTTTCTGGCATACAGCCTCTGAGAACTGAAGACAATGTCAAAATTTAGTTAAATCATGGAAGTCAATATAATTTACACAGCTACATTGGCTGCAGCATCAGCATTGCCTGTTCTGCAGTGTATTTTGGGGACTTCTTTCCAATAACAGCACTGGCCAGCATAACTGTTGTGCAATACATTATTCTACAATATCTATTTGGAATAGTTTGTTGCAATTTCCTCTGTGGATAATATATTTTGGATGACAGGCTCTTTTTTTTTTTTTTTTATCGCTTGATGAATGTTGTGAATGTGACAATTATACCGGAATAAAATAATTTCTATTCTAAAATACATTGCCCATGAAAGGAGGTATTCCAAAGTTGCTACAGCTGATTAATTTATTCCACTAGAGTTATCCCAGTCCTTTTCCTTGCATGAGAAAAAACTTCTTTACGGTGAGGGTGACAGAGCACTGGAACAGGCTGCCCAGGGAGGTTTTGGAGTCCCCTTCTCTGGAGACTTTCAAGACCCGCCTGGATGCAGCCCTGAGGGATGTGCTCTAGGCAATCCTGCTTTAGCAGGGGAGTTGGACTGGATGATCTCCAGAGGTCCCTTCCAACTCTGAAAATTCTGTGATTCTGTGATAGACAAGTACAGAGACAGCAGGAACGAGTTCCAAATATTGTACCCCAATGTGCTAAATATATTTTATAGCTTTAATCAAAGTCTCCTTTCTGTCTTTTTTTTTTTTTTTCAAATGAAACATAAGACTAGGTCCTTGTCCTGGGATTGCTTCCCTTGGGCTAGCAACTTGTTGTTATATATTTCATGACATTTCCCAAGAACTGGTGTTAATGTCAGTGTTTTGGACAGATTGCAATTCTTGCGATTATATTCTACTTCTGTAAATTAGAAGTTTCCTGAAGCTTCAATTTTACGTTATCCATTTTTCTTCATTATTTTAAAATACTGGGCTTTGTTTCTACGTACTGTTTATACAGCTGAAGTTACCTGTCCTGGATTCTAGTAGTAGGTAAGGTGGTTTAAATAAATACAGCCTGTCTTAAAAGAGTAATATAGAGATTAACTATTAGACTGCTACTTTAAGGTCATCAGATGAAAGATGCAATCGTAGTACAATCTGTTACTATGTTCTCCATCGCACCTTTTCCACTTAAGCACAGCCCATAGAAGTTTACCCTTTTCTTGAGAAAATGCTTTTCTGCCTAAAACATTCTCCCCAAATGTTACAGCAATAAGGTAGGGAGAGAAAAGGGACAATATCCATCAGAATTTAACAGCTTTTCTTGCAGAAATGTTTTTTAATGCAGAATCAGAGCTGCTATAAGTCATGCTGATGATTGTAGATTGTATTGTGGTTGACTCTTTTTGCTATTTCCTAATTTCTGGACTAATGCCTATAGGAGAAGAGAATCTTCCCCATGAATACTAAGAATCTTCTCAACTGAAGAGTTATATTTCTTTCGGTATATATTGGGATGTATTCACCTGGGATGTATTCACCTGGGATGTATTCACCTGAGATGTATTCACCTGAGAAAGAAGAAATGGACTGGCTTGAGCCTTTGCAAGTCACAGTGTTTTACTGCAGAGTTGGACCAGTGTTTTATAGATAGATAATTTCACCTTCCAAATTTGTTTCATCATTCTTTCCATGGCAAATTTTTTGTGTTGTTCGGTGTAGTAACTGCAAAAGAAATTTGGAACTGGGATTCTGGGTTTAAAACTACATCTGGTAAAAACTAGCAGTGGCGCAATATCTCATCCCTGTTGGTTGCCTCAACAGAATATAAGGACCAAAGGTGAAATCCCTCCTAGAAGACTAGATATTTAAATATCATTTAATTCTGGTTTTGGTGCATGGGCTGTCTTGACACAACAGTGAATTTTACCTCTAACTAAGAGAGGGAGACTAAATGGTTCCCTAGCGAGCTTTTGCAGAGCATAGCTGATGCGTTGGCCAGAAAGGGAGGAAACGTGCACTCAGGTGATCAGCGTTGTATCTCTTCTAAAAAGATGTCACTCGCCAAACCTGTCAAGATGCCCACAAACACAAAATCCATTATTGAAAATAAGTTCCAGCCAGCAAATAATGTCTTCTGTGGATGAAGGAGTCAAGAAAGTGACAATTGTAACTTGTGTTTTCTCTTGTTTTTATCTCATATTTGTGCTATCCAAGGGCAAGTAAACAGTCTCCTTGGAGAGTGATCAGCTGCTAGAGAGCCTTGTGTTAGCAAGGTGGGACCGAGTGAATTACCTCTGCCGTGTTTTCCGTTCCAACAACAGCAGGACAGAGGTCCTGAATCCATTCCCACTCTTTAGGCTCCCCCTGGTTACTATGTGAGCAGAGCAGCGATAAGGAGAAGATTTTAGTTCAAGATTAGAAATTTCATGCATCGACATAATGGTTCTTCAATTTGCTGTTCAAAACATGAGTAAATGGAGAACTGAGGGAAAAACAGACCTCTAAATTAGGTCTCAAGAGGAAGAAAAATTTAATCCCTGCACGTTGTAAATAAAGCCATCTATTCCAGCCATTATATTTGCTAAACAAAGGAAATGATAACACACACTTCATACACAACTGACTGAGGCATCCCAACTGACTCTTCAGAGCAAATGCTTTGGGTCTGCGCACAGACATTTGATGAGTGATAAGGTTTTCTCCTTGGCTGTGGTACTGTTGAGTTTCATGAACTTGTATGAACTTTGCAATAGTATCCCTGAGGTTTGTTTAGGGCTGGAGGCAATTACTTCCCCTCCCTTATAAAAAGAATTTTTGTATTGACTGTGCAGTTAGCAAAGAGGATATCTGCACTGTCCTGGCTCATTTTCTAATTACAGCTCAAGAGGAGGTGAATTTAAGAGAATTTGAACCGCACTTCAGAGAGGACTGATATGAAAGCTGCTGATTTTACTCTGTAAATTTTGTCCAAGCAAAAGGATGTAAAAATTACAACAAATCCAAGCAGTTTATTTGGTGCGGTTCAAATCACAACATCCATGCATATCTACATTATAATCCTTTTTGGGTCTCACGTTGTTTGTGGCTTCCTGTTCATCTTTTTTCCCCCTCAAATTTTCATCATTGCTTGTAATTTTCTGGCTCCATCACGACTCTTTCTGACAAACCTTCTGTTGCTGCAAGGTGCACAAACATCCATATGCAAGGAAAGAGCACGGAAGAGGCAAGCATTTGTCAGAAGTATGCTAATTGCTCTACTTAATGTATGCGCTATCTGCTTTCACATTAAAAGCATAGCACCAATCATTTAAACTCAGGTAATCAGTAGGATTGTGAGAAAAAAATAAAGTAAACACCTGGCAAGGTAGTCCATCAACTATTTTTTTGTTTTGTTTTCCAAAACAAGAAGATGAAGGAAGGGAATCCCTGCAAGGTCACCAGCTTAAGAAGAACTTATAAAATTTGATGACAAAATCCACAAGAAGAAAAGATTAAACACTTAAAACCATAAATTTTGTTCTGGGCTTGCAACATTTTCCTTTTCTTGGCTGCTGGTCTCACTCAACTAAAACAACCGTGTCAAACATATATCTCAGTGCTGGCAGTTCGGAGGCTGAGTTTCCCTCCCATGACTAAGTGAGCGAGCGAATGGCAGCGAGTTTGTGAGCCTTTCCCAGTGGGAAAAAAGAGACGCTGGCTTACCACATTGGGAATCTGTGGTGAATTGCTTACTGCAGCTCTGTTAATTATTCTGCACGCATTTGTGGACTTCACAAATGAGAAAAGAATGTAATTTTCTTGAAAAACCTGAATGGGATCAGTTAGTGATGCTCTCTCACTCTCCTTATTTCTTTCTCTCTCTACATATGTATATATGTATGCATGTTTATATAATTGCATGCCCTGAAGAGGGCTTCTTAAATACACAGTTAAAAGCTTGAAAGACACAAACGAAAATCAGTCAAAACTTTTTCGCAGGAATTTTAACTTTGATAGGAAGCTTGACAGCTACTTTCGAAAAGTGAATTTTAAAAAAGGATTATTTAAGCAAAAAAGTATCTTTCTTTCAGGGAAGGCAGCAAAAACATTTAAGTATTTCCTTCAAGGTTCTGTTATTGTACATTTTAATTATAACCTATTTCAATTTATGTCTACTGAAAAATGTCTCAAACTCTGTGAAATACTCTTTCTTCTGTGCAGATTTAATATATTTAGATACAGTAGGGTTACACTTATTTTGAACTGGAGGAGGGCAGGAGGAAAGGAGAGGGGAATTTGGGGAGGAAGAAATACAAAAATAAGACCTTTAAAATAGAATACTAAATATTACTGTATCTTGATACAGACTCCATCCTTAAATTTCATGTACATCCATCCTTCCAAGATAATCACACATTATCATACAAGTAAGATAATTTCTTTTTGTCCCCACTGTAGAACAACTGACATAACGAACCATAGTGGGAAATGCTAAAAATAGATACTGACCAAAAATGTCACTTGGTGCTTTTTCTTTTCTTCTGACTTGTCTTGCACACACATGCCCTTTTCAGTTGCTTGATTATTTTTGCTTGTTGCTTTTTGCTTGATTATTTTTGCATTGTTGTTTTTAAACAGCATGAATAAAGAAATGTTTCCATGGCCTTACTTTACATATACACGTGTACAAACACACACATATGTATATATTGTAAATAAATAAGTGCTAGTATCTCATTATCGTCATCACAGCCCTACAATAATACATATTCATAGAGAAGGAGAATAATGCTTAGACAAAAACACAAGAAGAAGAAACTCTAGTATTCAATCTGAAGGGCTCGGTTGCTTATTATAAAGAAAGCCAAGGTTAAAACAAATATTACTATTGTGATAGTCTTTTTATATCTGCAAATGCCATTACTGGGCTTGGTCTCCAAAGGATATTTCAGGATCTTACAGGTTTTGAGTAAAACTGATGTGGAAGAGGGGGTGTGCAATGGCATTTAACAGAAAGAGCATCCTAAATATGCAGCTGCCTAAAGAATCAGGGTGGGGACTCGACTGTTGTATATATGAGAAAAATGTCATACATGGGCAAAGCCATAACGCTTTTTGGCCATAGAATGAAAATGAGTGGGATTTTATACTACAGCAAAGAATGTACCTTCCATCGGTGCTGTGGAGTAAGAGTTACCCGCCGCATCACAATCAGACAAGAGTTTTGGAAGCAGACCAAATACAACTTATTTGGAAAGGGTGCAAATGTCTAGAGAGTTTGTTTTCATCATAGCACCAATTTATGCCATTACAGAGCCACGATTCTAGAATAGCTGATAGGATGCCATCGTCCATAATGAATTTGTTGTTTTCATACCCTATAGAGAAACACGGTCTAACCTCTCTGGCAACAAAAATGACTCCAAGAAAGCACAGGTTTGAACCCAGCCCAGCTCCAAGGCGTAGGCCACCTCCAGTGAGCCATGGCATTTGCCCCAGCATCTCCTGGTTCTGCCAGATCCAGGGGCAGCCTGTGCTGCCCATAGCAGCAGCTGGATGTGTGTCCCCCCCTGTACCCGGTGGCAGGAGCCACACCTGCACTAACCTCCCAACTGCTGAGCAAAGCCCATTTCCAGACCAAACCAACATAGCTGGTAATTGGGAAGGCGACTGTTATAGCCAGTATGAGCGCCGAAAACCATCCATTGGATTTTGGGATGTGCTGACGTGACTTTCCTCTGATTTATGTGGTGTGCATCTTTAGCTGCCCTTCCCCTGACAGATGAGTACTTTTAAAACTAAACAAACACACGATGTGTCCGAGTATGTCGTCAAATGACCTCCTGCTACCATTATTGATGAGTTACACCTGTTTGCCAACAAACACGCTCCTTATCACTGTCATGTGAGTAATCAGGTAAATGCTTGAGTAAACAAGCCTGCCCAGCTCGAGGCCCTGGCAGCTATCTCAGCCGGATGCAGATGAAGACCCTCTACAGCTAATGCAGAGGTAAGGCTCCCCAGAGACTTAAAGTGGCAGAGAAGCTCATCACTGGTGGTCTTACCACATTTCCAAAGGGCTACTGTGAGCACTAAGTTAAATTTGGAAACTGGACTTTCCAGGTCACAGTCATCTCTAATTCAGATGCTGGCATGGCACGAAGGAAGAGACATTTTCCCTCTACCCCGTATCCATGGCCATCCCAGCAATGTGGTCCCCGAGTAGCTGGGGCAGGCTGTGAACAGCAAGATGGATTCAGAGCCCCCAGGCCTGGTCTGTGAGTACTCTGTGCTGGCACGGATGGTGTTAGGGCAACCATAAATGAGTCCTTCTGCCTCCATGGGGAAAAATGCACTCATGTTTGGTGTTCACTCACCTGTGAGGGTACCTGAGGCATGGGAGCTTTACAGCTGTCAGGGCATTCCCTGGAAATGCTGTGGCTGGAGACACTGTTATTTATTAAAGGACTGTCTTTAGTAGGGTCAGAACTAAGGGGTTAAATAATGTTTGTATTTAGATGGTGAATGTTTGTCATGGATGCACAGAATAAAGGAAGGACTTGAAAGCCCAACTGAGCAAAGAGAGGAGTCAGGGTTTGGCACCTCCAAGGAAACACACTCAGAAAGAGGGTGGACAAGAAAAAAGGAGTAGTGGGGCTCCTTCCCCACCCACCCCCACACACCTCAAGAACACACAAAGGAGCAATCTCTGTCATCACTGGCACTTTGTGCAGTCTTTTTCCAAATATTCCCAGAGGAAGTATGGCTCTGCCCTGCCCCTGCTTTAGCCCCTGTCTAAATAGCACCATTTAGCATAGCATAAGCAGAGTCAAGGTTGCTCTTTTTTTTTTTTCCTTTCTTTCTCTCTCTCTGCAAATTATTGCCGAGTTCACCACTGAAAATGATACAGCGAAGTGTTTGTTTTGCTTACCTGCTCAAAGAGCAAGTAAAATATTATCTGAAGTTCACGCCACAAATATATTTTGTTCTTATCTTTAGTAAACATTTAGTAACAGTGAAGCTCTCATTATCAACAAGAGCTGTGTACCTAAATCCCTTCCCTCCCACCCCTGATGTCTTTTACTCCAGAGCTGATAAAATGCTTTCAATTACAGAGGTCTACTCGCAAGAAAAGGCACGGACACGTGAAAAACGTGTGTGTTGGTTGTGCGGCAGAGACGCTGTACATTACATTGCATTAGAGGGCTCATAATAAAAATTGGTATGAATGATTGGAATACCGGAATGGGAACAGCTTAGAGGCTAGTGTTCATAATTGCAGCATCTGCTGGCGCTGCTATAAATAAAGGTTTCTAAACAATTCCATATTATGAACCCCTAATTTCAGGAATTTATAACCTAGATGTGAAAAAAAATCCCTCTCAGTTGACATTTAGAAAAAGAACAGATTTGGATATAAATGCCTTTACTGAGTACATACTCGGACAGATATACAAAATCTCTATTTGTAAATCCGTAGTTTTATATTTATCAAAAATATCGGTCGTACTGTCTTCAGAAACTCTTTTTAAAATCAGAGGGAAGACACTTGAATTTTTAACTGATGTTTTTAATAGGAAAATCCAGCACTGGACATTTGTTTTGTTTACATATTATGTCATGGTGTCGTGTTTTAAAAAAAACAAAACATTTTCTCACATCTGAAAACCTGGAACTCCTTGGTACTTGCCTTGTAGCTCACGAGTGAAAATGAGCCTGTCCGCTCTGTTTCTGCGTTAACACTGGAAACGAGCTGCACAGCGGTAACCGGGTGTTACCCTCCCTGCAAGAGAAGCCCAGGAGTGTTATTATTCTCTATACTTAGAGATTTGGTGCTACAGAAAAGGTATGAACATTCAAACCAAACCACTCTCTTTAAAAGTAAGGGACATAATTGAATCTCTGGATTTGTGTATCTTTATCTGTTGTTCTGAATGAGGCAGAGCGTCTGCCGTAAGGGACGTGGCCGCGTTATCTCTCTACTGACTGCACAGAAAGCCAAGGTCTGTCAGCCCAGGCAGTGGTGGGGACAAACCCTTCTCCGCAGCCTCTGGTAACAGCACCTACGGCAGGTGGTGGAGGAATAGGGTAGTCAACATCTGCTCAGATTTCAGACCAAGAAGCCCTTAGTCATTGTGTGGATTGTAGTAAGATCTCATGAGAGCAGCACGCATCCCCAGAGATCTCGGGAGATGGTAGCTACCATGCTCGTGTTGTCTCTTCTCCTGTTCCTGCCTGAGCTCCTGTTTGTGTAAATCAATCTATCTTTGCCACTGATTTCACAGGGATTAGCATTTCATCCTCTCTTAACTACTGCCTTCTCAGCCTACTACCTGCATCCTGCTCAGTAAATTCAAATTTTAAAAAATGGGAGTAAAAGACATACTAAAAAGGTCATTTAATGGCATTTTGATTCACTAGGTGCAGCAAAGGATGCAATGGATTATACAATAAAGTGGTGCAAAAGGCAAACGGATCTCCTGCAATGTTCACTTCCCAAACGCAATGAGATTTTTCTCTGTTTGTGTCTTCTCTTGACACTGGAATCCAAAAACTGCGAGGAACAAGTGTCTGTAGCCTGATTGACCTGACCCTCAGGAAGAGAGTATCAGCAAATGTATGAGAATCATTTCTAAAATCAGCACAGGAATTCAGACAAGTTACTTCGAAATTGGATTGTCTCAAACAAACAGTATGATGTTTCTTTGCTTGGAATTATGTGAGTATTTTGGGTGGCACGTTTTTAACATATCAACTATTCAGAACTATTATTTAGTGTAAAAAATATTTGGCTTCCTGCAACCTTTTAATAAATAGTAAGCAAATCAGGAAAATATTTGCAGTAAAACCTAAGAAAATAGGATAGAATAATTCTCTTCAAACTGCCAAATAGCAACAAATCAGTGGGTAGAAAACAAAAAAAAGAGTAGACTGATTTGGGAAAAAAAAAAGCTATATCAATATAACTTAATTGTTGAAATCCACCAGGGGAAAAAATGTGGTTTAGCCACTAGAATTAGAAGTGCCCTTCAGGTCCCATGTGGAAGGAAATACCTGTGACCCATCAGGATGTGGAGGGTCAGGCGTTCTGATTGCAGATAAGGCTGAGCGAGCCAACGCAGGGTGCAGAAGGTCAAAAGAGGGAGGCGTACTTAGAACTGCACGCTGGTTTAAAGAACTGCTTGTAGAGGTGTCGATATAAATGGTCCCTTGCTTTTCACACGCCGTCTCCATATCCTGCCCCGGTGCTGGCAGTAGCAGAATGAATGATTTTGTGGGAGGGGAAAAAATGGGAAATGCAGGATTTGACATTGATGTCTATTAAACAACACAAAGTTGCTTCACAACAGACAAAAAAAAAAATCTGTGCATTTTACCCACAGATGTCCAACTGCAGCTTTAGTCGTACAGTCAAGGAATATAAAAAAATGATCAGTCGAGCATCCTGGCGAGTCTGAATGGTATGCAATTCAGTTAGGAATGCCATATAAGCAAAAAAAAAAAAAAAGTTAGCAAATGCTAAAATAATACAGATAAGGGGAATCTTTTCTGGCTGAATCACAAATTCCTCAAAAGCTAACATTTATCCAACGTTTTTGGTTCAGAAAATAATATTGCTTGACCAATTCTACTTTTCATGCTTAGCTTTCAGAGTTTTAAAACACTTTTCAAAAGACAGCCACTTTCCTATACCTCGAGCAGCGTCTATTTCTATTTTGAGCATATGTTTTCCTAGATAACACAGAAAAACTCCTCACAACACTCAAAGCATTGTATTTTCCTGAAAAATGGTTTAAATTAGGAATTGTTCCGCATAAATTAATACAACTACACAGGCAGAGCCGCAGCTTACATCTGTGTATTCAGACTACATATTACGTTAAACAGTTCTGCCTTCTTCCTCTGCCTACTAGGGGAAGGCTCAAACTAGACATATCTCTACAAATTTTATGCAATAAAGATGGAAAATTTAGGGGAGCAGATAACGAACTGCAGCGTTTTTTCAGTTGGGGTTATGATAGCTTCTCAATTTCCTAAGCAAAGAGGTACAGATCCTATCAAATATTTATTCCTGCTCCTTGTACTTGCTGTTCATCACCTAATAAAACAATTTGTAATAGAAGAGTATTTGGTCCAATGATCATGAATTTTGTATCAAAGTTATCAGTTCATAGCTTTAATGCTCAAACAGTTGCTCTTAGGGTTCTCAGCTAATTGGAGAAACATTTTCCGTTTAATTTAGAAAACTTGTGATTTCTATGACAGCCTCAGAAATGTTCTTTTGAGAAACGGGGCTGTTTTTGAAGCATCAGAGGTAAGGGAAACCCTGTGGCCCAGCAGCTACAGAAGCAATTTTAGGCTGGATAGCATCCCCACTAGCTGGCAGTTTTCTGTGTGCTTTGCAAAAGGGAATTCTAAAGAAAACCAAAACAACAAACAAAAACAACCAAAAGTAATGGGTGCTCACATGTACTCAACACAGGAATAGGAAATAAACTGGGGAAATAGAGGTAAGGAAATTCAGAGTAAGGGTTGAAACTCCTTCTCCATCAAATGGCGTAAAGTTGTTACAACCCCAGGTGAGCACTACTGCAAGACAGCAAATGAAAGCATCCCTATGTCCAACATCTCTTTACTGCAGCATCCCTGTCGTTGCGCAGGATGGGGCTCTGCGATTGTTCCACAGATGTGTGCTCCAGCCAACACAAATCACAGAATCACAGAACGGTTTGGGTTGGAAGGGACCTTAAAGATCATCTAGTTCCAACCCCCTGCCATGGGCAGGGACACCTCCCACTAGACCAGGTTGCTCAAAGCCCCATCCAGCCTGGCCTTGAACACTTCCAGGGATGGGGCATCCACAGCTTCCCTGGGCAACCTGTGCCAGTGCCTCACCACCCTCACAGGAAAGAATTTTTTCCTGATATCCAATCTAAATCTACCCTCTTTCAGTTTGAAGCCATTACCCCTTGTCCTATCATTACACTCCCTGATAAAGAGTCCCTCCCCATCCTTCCTGCAAGCACCCTTTAGGTACTGGAAGGCTGCTATAAGTTCTCCCCAGAGCCTTCTCTTCTCCAGGCTGAGAATAAATCAGAGCACCCAATAATACCGTCTTGTACCATCTTGGTAACCCAAGCTGAATGGGAACGTGAATAACCATCAAGTTGATGGCAATGGGAAGCTCAGCCTGAACCAGTCACTCCATCCTCCTCCCGCTTTGCTGGTGTTACTGGTTGCTCTCTCTGGGTGTGCTGGAGAAGAGGAGCTCAGCGAGCACTTTGGCATTCTGCACATGCCCTGCCACAGGGATTTGGCATCTGGTCGTTTGGCTAACAGTGTTAATGTTAGTGCAGAATAGCGCAGCATGAAAAAAGGGCTGCGAAAATATATGACTATTGATTTGGTAAAGGAAAGTGAGCATATTGGTTAAATAGATACTCTGGTATGCATACTTTTGTGATAACAATCATTACTTATCCCTGAGACTTTTATGGCTTCTTTAGAAATTTTATTGTTGTATAAATTCATACTTGGGCACCTTATAAAAGTAGAGTTTTGACAGCGTAATAGTCCATAAAGAAAACACAGTTTCAAGAACTGGACTACGGATTTTGTGGTTTGCCATCTTAATGCAGTGCCATGCAAAAAACACCCAAACCAGGTTTTGAGACCTTGAATGGCCTTTCATGATATGAAACCAGGCCACCTTCCTTCCTAAAAGCACTCTTTGAAAGTGGATCATTAATTTGATATAAGGTTAATCCAGCTGCTTCCTCTCCATATATACATTTGGTGAATTTGAAAGCCTCTCTAAAACATTATCAACAGAAAACGCACTGTGAAATTCAGAAGATTTCCAGTACGGAGTTTCAGCTCTGCAATTTTTACCCTCAAAGTACAAGAGATAACGTATTAATCATTTGCCAAATTCCTATTTTCAAATCCAAGTTGTTTATTTTTATTTTTTTTTTAGTTATTTGGTTGCATGAGGACAGAAAACGTCTTTTATCACTTTCTAATACACTTCATACCTGTTTAAGATAAAAAGCAGAGCAGGCCAAATGTTCAGCAAATTAGAGGAAAAACATTCGCTTTCATGTTGTTTACAAGGTGAAGTTCAAACCTGCAAAGATATTTTAAGGTAAAAATACTGTCATTCACTTATACCTAGTAAATAGCCCAGGCAGACTACTGTAACGAGATGGTTGCGTATCATTTTGAATAACGTATTAATAAAGCCAGTTGTAAATCGTGATGGTGGCTGTGCAGGATAATTGTGAATCTTAAGCACTAAGACAATAATTAGTATTAAAAGGAGCTGTGGCTCAGAAGATTTACTACTGCACTTGTAATTGGTAGGTAGAGTGTATAACAAAATAATAATAACCTGAACTGAAAATCCACAACAGTCTTCATACTTAATCAAATAATGCTGCACTAATTATGTTTGTCATAAAAAGTTCATTCCTTGGAAAAGCGGTTTAATGTTTATAAAAAAGCATTATGAAGACAACTTCTTAACCTTATAGCATTTTAGTCACCACTAATTGTTGAGTTCTGTGTGAAACAAATATTGGATATTTAAGGGAATTTCTTATACCTTTTCCACAGCACTCCAAAGTGAAATTGCTGTTGGTAAGATCCCATTAAGCTTATCTGAAATATAGCGACGCCAGCAAAAATACGTGTTTGTGAGTTTTTAGGTACGTGTAGTTGTGGTGTTAGGGCCCTTCAAAGAAATTCTTTTTTTTTTCTTTTTTTTTTTTTCATTTTTGCTTATGCTCCATTTACAAAGGGGCAAATGATTGAATTTGCTTCACTGAATTGAACTTATACAGCTTCCTGCTGGGTTCTGGGGAGCATTTATGGAACACCACCTGGAGGGCAGCTGCTCTTTTCTCCTAGCTCTGAATATCATTAAATTTCAGCAGCAACATGACACACTGTAGAAAATTTTGTTTTAAGGCTGCACTCTTCTGTGCTGTTGTTGTCAAGAGCAGAGAGAAGCGGGGGGGAGTTTCTGGAAAGAGAGAGTGATAGATTTCATTCCTTGTCAGCCAGTGCCCACAACCAGGAAAAGTAGAAGGAATGGAAGGATAAAAGGGACTCTTTTTTTTTATTTTTTTTTTTTTTTTTTAGGGAGGGGAAGCCACTTGGAAACATGAATTTCAAAACAGTACATTGTCTTTGTGTAAATAAAAGTATTTATGGCCTGTGCTGAAGCGTTCACTATATAACTTCATATTTGGGCTGCAGAATGTCTTCGCTTGGAAAAGGAGAGCAATTGCTAACCTTATCTTGCACGTGTGGGTGACATTGGAGCTGCCCTAAGAACTCATTTTCTCGTAACTATTTGCTTAAGCATTTCGCTACCAGATTAAGCCTGAAGACAACGTTGCAATGAAACGCCGTCAAACCCTGCTTTATGCCTGTGCCTTCCAAAGGGGCAAGTAGCTGTGGCTTGGACCCTTTACGGGATTTACACCTTTTGAACAGGTTGTTGTTTTTTTTTCATTACAATTAAGAAACCTTTTGTATCAAGAGAAGAGTAAGATGGGACCGACTTATGGCAGCTGACCTCTATTGCTGTGCTTCAGGTTTTTTGTCCCTCCTCTAGTTTCCAGCCTTTAAGTGCCAAACCCACTATGGAGAGAGGACTGCATTCCCCTGGGAATTATAGCATATGGCCCAGCTATCTGCATGCTTCCCGTATTCCATGAAGTCCACATCAGTCATCTTGCCGATGCTAACAGGAAGCTTGGCACAATGATCAGAAACAACAATCTATATACAGTAAATGTTATCAATGTGATTTATCTGCTCAGTGCCTTGTTTTAAATATTCAGCGTTTTTTCAGTGGAATATGACAATTAACTCCTATTTCTGCACATTTCAACCTCTGTGTTTGCTCCCTCTTTCCAAGTTGCACCTTTTACCCTCACTCTCTTTGCACTTTGCATCAGCTCCCGATTCTCCTCTCTTTCCTCCTTAGTTCACCATTAAAATACTTAATAGCAACACTAGTGTGGTCTCCATAATGAGCTGGAGTGTTGTACAATTGGTCACCAATTAATATTGTTGTGTAATATGAATGATTGACACTCTCTTCTCAAAGCAAAATCCAGAAATATGTGGTTTTGTCAGAATCATAATGTTACTCGAAAAGCATCACTTTCAACAGCAGTGAGAATTTGCTGTTACGAATGAGAAAATCTCAATAAAGAAAATCTGAATAAACTTAAAATTCACATTTCTTGTTGATTTAATTTAAAGGTCTGTTTCAAATAGAACAGTTGACAGAAAGTTGTATCACTTACTTTCAAATTGAAATATCTATGGTCTCACACTGACATTTCTAAATCAGAAGCTTTCATAATATTCTTCGTGAGCAGCATTTCAAACAGCAGTGCCAGTTTTGTCTGGTACTTTTTCCAAATGTGTCCGAGTACTTTTTCCAATTTCCACAGTGACTACAAGTATTTGCACTCTGTGAACAATGACGGGCCCCTGACCTGGACCAAAGCGTCACTTGTATTACCCAAAGTTTGAACAAGACAGAGGCACCAGGTCATAGATATTGGGACAAGTACTGTTTAATATCTTCATCAATGACATGGACAGTGGGATCAAGTCCACCCTCAGCAAGTTTGAGGATGCCACTAAGCTGAGCGGTGCAGTTGACGCACCTGAGGGATGGGGTGCCATGCAGAGGGACCTGGACAGGCTCAAGAAGCGAGCCCATGTGAACCTCATGAGGTTCAACAGGACCAAGTGCAGGGTCCTGCGCCTGGGTCGGTGCAACCCCCGGTACCAATACAGGCTGGGGGATGAAGGGATTGAGAGCAGTTCTGCTGAGAAGGACTTGGGGCGAATGGTGGATGAAAAGCTGGACATGAGCTGACAATGTGCGCTTTCAGCCCAGAAGGCCAACTGTATCCTGGGCTGCATCAAAAGAAGCATGGCCAGCAGGTTGAGGAAGGTGATTCTCCCCCTTTACTCTGCTCTCGTGAGACGCCACCTGGAGTACTGCATCCAGCTCTGGAGCCCTTAGCACAGGAAGGACATGGACCTGTTGCAGAGGGTCCAGAGAAGGGCCACAAAGATGATCAGAGGGCTGGAGCACCTCTGCTATGAGGACAGGCTGAGAGAGTTGGGGTTGTTCAGCCTGGAGAAGAGAAGGCTCCAGGGAGACCTTATTGTGGTGTTTCAGTACTTAAAGGGGAAGGAGGGGGACAAACTTTTTAGTGGAGCCTGTTATGATAGGACAAGGAGTAATGTGTTTAAACTAAAAGAGAGTAGATTTAGACTAGATATAAAGAAGAAAGCTTTTACAAAGAGGGTGGTGAAACAGTGGCACAGGTTGCCCAGAGAGGTGGTAGATGCTCCAGTCCTGGAAATATTCAAGGTCCGGTTGGACGGGGCTCTGAGCAACCTGATCTAGTTGAAGATGTCCCTGCTCATTGCAGGGGGGTTGGACTAGATGACCTTTAAAGGTGCCTTCCAACCCGACACATTCTATGATTCTATGATAAATATTTTGGGCTCCCTAGAGAGATAGTGAAACAGCGACTGTACCTAACTTGGCCTAGGTGGCTTAACAGTGTAATCAGGACTGGTTTTCCCTCATGACCACTGGAACTGATTAATGCTAAACTTTCATACAGGAAGAAAATTTTGTATTTGAAACAACTTTAACCCTTGAGTATTAGTTGAAGGATGTGATGAGGATCAATGCTGGCAGAGCAGCCCTCATCACTGAGATTACACTGAATAGGACTCCTCCAGTGCAGGACCAGCATTTCCAGTTGATTCAGGATCCTAGATTGAAATATAAAAATATTTTGTTTTCTCATGGGAACTAATATTGGCCATTCTGAAAGCCAGGAGGGGCCCAGGTAGAAAAGAGGCAGATTCCAAGCAGGAGGTGAGGGTGCTAAAACACCCACTGAAAACAAACCATATTTTCCAGAATCGGGCCCACACTTTCCAAGCTCAGTGCTCAGGGAAACTAGAAAGGCTTTTTCTATGTTACAAGAAAACTCATACTTAGTGAAGCCATTGAGTTTGTCTATATTTCTTCTGCCACAGCAATCTTGCTGGAAATGAAAACCTGCATACGATGAACACCAAATAATGGATTTTCAAACTAGCACTGAAATGAAAAAGATCTTTCTGGGTAAGACTGGTGTCTAGGTAAAATGTAAATTCAATCTCTCTGCAAAGCAATTCCGAATAATCAGAAATGCATACAGTCACTAAAATACATTACCAGAATAACAGAGAAATGGAACAACATGACAATGTATTTTTTTTTTCCTGCTTGAGAATAGAAGTAGATGGTTCTCCCAAATAATTATCTATTTCAAGAGAAAACTGTTCGCATGCAAAAAACCGCATGCTTCCATTTCATATATCTCGCTCCTTGGTTAGCTCCAATTCTGGTCTTTGCCCTGGTCCAAAATGGGAGCAATTGCTTTGTACAAGCTGTCTTTTCAAACGTGACTTCTCAGCGTACTTATTCATTTAGTCTCAAGACTGTACGGGGAAGAGTCCACGGGACTGTAATGGGGAGAATGTCAGGGCTATTCCTGTTCTGCCGGGCTCATTGTGTAGCCTTAGATAAATTATCTTAGCCCTGGTTCAGATCTTCCTTTCCTGCTTTGGTTTGTTTATGCCTAACCTGCCAGGTGACGAGCTTGGAGAGCACTCCGAATTTGTGTGTAGCTGGTCACCTGCCCCACTCTTCTCTTGCAGGTTGGGAAGTGAAGGAGAAAGGAGATGCAAAGGTATGTGGAAGGGGTTGAGCAAACCTCCGTTAATCTTGTTCATGAGATGATTCTTTACAGTGAATTTTCCCTGCAAGGTGAGGAACACAATGGACTGAGTTTGTAGCTGAACGAAGGTTTTGGGCATGCACTCAGGACCTGGGGCAAGTCTGTGCTTGAAAAATGGTTCCCTCCATACACTGCTTAACTGGCAGCGCAGATATTGCTCTGGGTCACACAGCCAGTCACATCAATCAGGCTTTTCCAGGTAAAGAAGAAAACAGAAATCGGGAAGAGGTTTCTAGCTCCCTGTGCCATCCTTTTCTGACCAGTAGTGATGGTGTGGGGAGAACTCCAAAACTGCAGCTCCCTTCTATAAATTACTGATAATAATTCCTTATCTCAGACTTCACCTTGTCGTGAGATACCAACTGCTGTGCAAATCGCGAGTACAATTAATTATTAATTTCTGGTTTATTATTGATTGACCATTTTGTCAAACAAACTATATGATAAGCTGCAATAAACTCTTTTTGTTTGCTTCTCCGACTCACAATTCCTAGTGCGGCAAAACTGAAAAAAAATAATAAAATGAGATCAAGTCTCAGCTGACTTACAAAGATCATTAGTAACCATGTCTTGTATGCAAGAACTGGATTCGGGCCATGCTGACACAAGACAATCAGTTTTCTATACTTGCAGGATGCTGTAATGAAATGCCTGATTTGATGAAGTTAGAGGCGTTATGATATTTTCATCATTGTGTAATAAAGCATCAGGAAGCCTTCAAGCCTCTAATGTTATTGAATACCTTGGTGGTGTTAATACTAAGAGTGTACAGTTTGCAACGTAAGGGAAGGAGAAGGAGGGAAGCGGAAGGACAGTTTGGGCTCTTGGTTTAAGGTGAACAATCTTTTCCCAAGTAATGTGTTCTCCACCATCATTAAATGACTGTCGGGGTTTTGCAGGCACCTGGAACCTCGTGGCATATTCATAAATAAGAAATAGTGGATGGAATAAGTAAATTTTTCTCATTTTCACCACAAAGCAAAGGTTATTAGAGGGAACGGTACGCTGGTTTCTTTGCAGTTACGTATTTTTTGTGAATATTTAGTAATATTGCTGGATATTCTTTCAGGAACCAAAAGAACGCAAGGTGATTTTCATAGGAATTAGTAACATACTTTTATATGCATATACATTTGCGGTTCCGTAGTGTCTTTTATTTTAAGGTTATTACCCAAATTTACAACAAATTAATAAAAATGAAAAATTAAAACCAGTATTAACTGAAGTGTTGCTTTCCCAGAGTCCCAGTCACACTCAGCATATTTAATTCATTGCTGGGAATTCAGCGGGGCTTTGTGTAGGAATAAAACAAACAACATTTCTATGTGTCTTCATTGTTTAGCTACTGTACAATTTCTTGTGACTGCTGATATTATTTATAGCTAGGAGGTTTGTTTGTTTGTTTTCCATTTGGAAAAAAAAAATAGGCAATGAAACATTTGTTAAATTTATTTCTTTTTAAAACAATGGTAATAGAAAGATTTACATGGGCATAACAAAACAAGGACATAAAGAGCTTTGTAAAGATCATCGTATAACCTTTTTTTCTCCAAATATATACAACCAATAGGAATGTTATGTGGTTTGCTGCTTTGTTCAGTAATGAAGCTCTAATTTCCATTTCCACTGTACAGCTGTTGCACTTCTCTCCCTCGGATTTTGCCAGCGCAAGCCCAAGCTCAGGATTGCCAGCAAGAAAAGTCTGTCTAGAGGGAGAAGTCAGGACAGCCTAAGAAGCCCGCATCCATGGCTTTTCCAAGCCCAGCTCCACCAAAAGCGACGAGCAGAGGTAGCTGGGATGGGAAAACAGCCAGGGCACCTGGTGGATGCCCTGACTGGATGCTCCACATCGTTCCTGCCTGCGCTCTGAAGCTTCACAGCTCTCCAGGAAGGAGACTGCCCTGCACAAAGGCAGCTTGCACACCGCCAAGCTCATCCGTAGGACAGGTCACATTATGGCCGTGCCCTTGGGTATCTTCAATTTTGCGATAAGGGGATGACATGGGGCCAGGTAGCGTTTAGGGCAAGGCCCTTCTTAGCAAAACCCCTGCAGAATTTTGCAGGATCCTCCTCATTAATTAAATACCTTTCAGGCGTATGCTGCAGAGTGGCTTTTCGCTTGCTCTGTAATAGTATATACGAAGGGCAGCTGCTCAGCAGGTCCCAATCGGGCGAGCACGTGGGACACAGGACTTGGTAAGTGTCTTTTCTTGCAGGTCATGTTGCTGCCTCCTTCAAGGCAGCAGAACCAAAGAAAATACCCTGCGTCCACTTCATCAGTTCAAATGTTATTTGGTTGTAAGTGAGGTGAGGGCAGCTGCAGCCCTGCACTGTTCTTCAGGAGGAAGGAAAAGGTAAATGATAAATCCGTGTGTCTGCGTCCGTTCGACTGTGAACATGCTTTATATCTCTAACGGGTATATTGCTGTGATGTCTAATGCATACATTCTGCCAGGCATTTTTTTCATGTCTGTGCTAAATTTTCACTTTCTAAGAAGCCTGCTGGACTAAATAGACTTTCCAGCCCCCTAAAAAAAATAAGAAATTCCAATGCGAGAACTATGATTATAATTTTAGACTTGATAAAGAGAAGCTTTAACCTTATTGCATAAATTAAGTACATAATGTAACAAATCCTACATGAGTCGTAAATAGCCTCCACCTAGGCAGGTTAACTGGCCCACATATGAGTGTGAAATATTATACAGTGAAACCCGTGTGCCCTAAGAGACTACCCTAGGGTACTGACAAATACTTTACAACATCAAATTACCCATATTAAGCAAACCGGCTCTGCAATTTATCCAGAGATGGCCTATAATTGGTTCAAGGTACAACGCTTTTTCCTAAAAGACCTGCTAAAACACTATGGATTTCAAGGCCAACAATATATACGTACATTATTATGAATAAACTCTGTCGCTTTGAATTGTTTTGAATTTTGTGGAAGATTTCATATCCGTCAAAATAAAAGCTGTTAAAAATAATTGTTTTCTTTTTAATTTCATATAACTGACTGCTGAATATTTAATTAAAATTAAGTTAAAATTAAAGTTTTGTGTTAAATTCACTCATTAAGTTTACATATTTCAAGTTTTCAGTAGAAAGAAGTCAACATTTCCATTTAAACAAGCTCAGTGACAGTAATTTCCAATATCAAATAACTGGCATATAATCTCTTATGGGATTCCCTTCACTTTTTTTTTCAAGTACAATTTTCAGACGCTTTTAATAAGAGACACATCTCTTCGAAATTGTTCTCCTGCCCTAAAAAAGCGATCTGGTAAAAATGGCACTGGGGGGCTCTGGATTCATTATCACACTGGTTTTCCTACCCAATGAGCTCCGCTTGCAAGTAAATTTCTGACTGCCAGCTGCACAAACTCAGCCCGAGTCCTGGATCCCTTCCATCTCATGCATCACCACCAGTAATAAATATCCTGTATGCCAGAATATGCCCTCCATGGCATCTGTGCAATCCCAGTGCCATCCGCGAATTTGCACAGGTGTTGCTGGGGGGCAGACGCTCAAATCAATAGGGTTACACACAAGTGGCCGAGGAAATTATCTGTCAAACACAACTACCCATACTACAATGATCCATGGGATGGAAGGGACTCCCTCCGACTTGCAGAGACGGGTTTTAGTCTCACAACCAGGAAGAAAAACGTGTTTTGTCTTGCAAACAAAAGTTCTGAGAGGGTTTCAATGTACGTGGAACATCCCCACGTTATTTTTTATGCCGTTTCTTAGAGCATAAAATGGTTTTGCAGCATACGGGATGCCCAAAAAACACATTTGGATTTATTTTTTTTTTTAAGAAGCTGCACTTTGCAATCAGGATGTTATTATGAAAAATGGCAAGTGATATCTTGGTATCTTAAAACATCTCCTTGTGTAAGACGGTGGGGCTGAGAGGAAATGGCCCATCCATGTAGTCCCAGTGAGACAGCACTGTTGTCCAACAATGTCTTAGGGGAGGATGGTGGAGCAACAACACACTCCAGGATGCCAGACTTACACACACAACATACATAGCTGCAAGAATAAGTTTACTTTCTGCCCAGTTTTTAATTCCTAGATTATTTCAACCCATGCACACAACCTCTCTGTCTCCAGGTGTCTTTGCTGATCATGTTTTTACAAACAGTGGTCAAACGTCATTTCTGGAGGTACCTACGGGCACCGAGCAGTTCAAAGGCAGTTCTTTTGTCAAATTCCTGTTACGTGACCAGGAGGAGAGTTGTGTATTGGCTAACTGAATACTCAGCTCTGGCAGGAGGTGACTAGGAGGAGCTCTTGCTCCTACCAACAGCTTCTCTGGGCTCCAGCTGGACCCCTCCAGCAGCAGAGGCTGCACCTCCTGGAAGGATGCTACAGGCTGTGGTGGGCAGCCGGCAAACCACCCCCCAAAACTGCCCTCACCACAGCTGTAGCTGATGCATGTACTTTTGGCAAAATAAAGGTTTCAGCACAGAAAATCAAGGTTAAGTACATCTGGATACCTTTGTCTACATTTAGTTTCAAACTGTATGTAAATTGAGTTTTTCTGGATTTTGAGCAAACTAGTTTATCTTCTCGAATGATTACTGTATTTCAGTTAAATGACAGCACTTCACCTCTCACTCTGAAATTCGGTTGTTACGCGTGTCAGCTCCTGGCACCTACATACTTTTATTTTCGAAACAAAACCCTTGTGGAAACCACAGACTCGCGCCATCTCAGCTCCAAAAGCATGTGGTAACTAGCGTTCAGTAGCTGAACAGGATGCCAACCTCTCAGCGATGACAAGGAAGTTGAATTTTTCATGTGAATTAGGAGCTTAAGATAAAAACTCTAGGGAAGGGAAGACTCACCAAATCACAAAAAGGAGAGTCGGTGTGCCTTTTCACTGTTTTACCCTGCATTAGCTAACACGAGGTAAGACCACAGCTTATTTTTTACCTCATGACTGCAAGACTCCAGGAACTTATTCCAGAAAAGATTCCTAGGAAACGTGTCTGTGATCTAACCTCGGGTGTGACCCCCTCCGTTCAGAATTCATCATGTGTTTCCCGTTAAGACAAAACTCTCTCGGCGCTGTAATTCTTTCTTCCTCAATTTTGGATCTACAGCTTGTGATTGAAACCGCTTCCCACACCTTGCAGAAGGTGCGTAACTCCAGTTTTCCCACACATTCTCCATGCAAAGTCATTTCGGGCTCTCCAGAGAAAAATCTGCAGCACAATTCAGAACAGGCATGAAATAAATAACCAAAAGAACACTACACTCATAGTACTACTTGTCTTTGGAGTTAGCACAGTAAAAATCTTGGCTTTTCAGTTCACTGAAATCTAAGAGAGCAGGTACTGTAAGGAGAGGGAATGTCCTCTGTTTTTTCTAAAACACCGTTTCTTTGACAGCAAACTTTTTTTGCTCATATTTAATTCTTGTTGGTAGTCAAAACCTTGCAAGAACGGCATAAGGTCAGCCTCTTGGAAAGATGGATCCCTTCACCTTTTTTAAGCACTGATGGGGGCAGACGTAAGCACATTCAGAGGGCCTATATTCCTGCACGAAGCGGTTTCTGCTGGCTATCTTCAGGCCTTTGGAGGCACCTCACCAGCTTCTAGACTCGGAGATCTCAGTGCTTTCACTGGCACGTATATTCATGCTGCACTGCACTCAGGATAACAAGTCCACTCCGAACTGGAGCACTAGGAAGCCCAGTGTAGAGCCAGACTCACAAAAACAGCCTCCTTCCAAGGGGGCAGGCATAAAAAGCTCTCCAGTGAATCCTGTTTTACCTGTTTTCTCCCAGTTCCTGGGGTAGCCCAGCCTTCTACTGACCTAGATAATGAAAAGATGATTATTCATTCGAATTTCAAAAGAATGAGTAGTGGGCTGTTGGCTCTAGCTGTTGCGCTCTAATAGGAATATGCACGCACACATACAATTATTGAACTGCTTTTAGAAAATTATTTCATTTTAACAGTAATATCTACTTATTCACGTACATGTTTTAATCAGATTTCTAAAATCCTCAAGATTTCTTTTTTTCCTGAGTGTGGCTATTATTTATCAGCCTGTTTTCAGCTTCATTATCTTCCTAACACTACCCTTCAAAATAAAACAAAAAACAACATAACATTAACAAGCATGAGAAAACAGTAATGCCATTTATATTTAAAAGATCACTTTGAGGAAAAAATTGAAATGTTGCCAAGACACTTCAGAAAACGAGATATACCAGAAAAATAGAAAAATGGGATTTACAAAAGTTATGTGATGTCCATAGTATTAATACGCTTCTTCACAGGGACACAAATGAAGAAGAAGAAACATCCCAGACAAAGTCTGTTGTAATGATGGTGGCTTCAAATTACACCAAAGCAATATTAGAAATTATTTCTCCTGATCTTAATGTGTTAAATGACAGATTCTGTCACCCTGGTGGATGGAGTTCTAGTCACCAAAATGTCTTATCAATATTGATTATATGGTTTCCCTTGGAATTGACTGAAAATTTTCCAAAACAGTTCATGGCTCTTGGAAAATGCCGATTCCACAAAATAACAGTATTTTATGGAATTTTTTTTGTTGTTGCTGTTGTTCCTTTCAGAGGAAATTGAGGAAACATTTAATTTTCATTTCATCAACTTGAATTTTATGCAATTATCTGACATAATGAAATCTCCCATAAAAGTTGAAACACCGACAATAAATTAAAACACTTCGGTGTGTTTCACTTTGCGAAACTACACCATTATTTCCACCTGGGTTCAAAATGCATGGAAAAACCTCAGCATTTCTCACAGGGGTAATCTTTTATTTTGCAATCTGAATACTGATATTTACAGGAAAATACTAATAAATAGGATTAACTGAGATGCTTTGTATCCTAGTATCGTTTTAGTAACAGAGTCCTAGCAGCAGTCAAGCTGCCTTCCCTGGAGGCAGCCAGCCAGCTACGTATCTCCCTAGGCCACACCATCATTATACAAAACATACCCTCACCCTTTCTGACACCCTCACCACACAGACGGCTCTACAGCGTGCCCCATCGCAGCCGGTCCTCACCCAGACGGGGTGGAAAGTGCCAAATTCGCAGCCCTCTCGGAAGGAATGCCCTGCCCTGCCAACAGCCTTCCTCAGAGAGACCACAGCTGACCACAGCTGCGACAGAAATTCGGGCGCTCCCGAAGGTACTGCACCCTCACCTCATGTGGTTTCTCTAAATTGTAACGTTTTATGACAGGTTGAGAACCCTGCCAGGCAGATTCTCCATTTTACCTGCCATCTCCCAAAGGACAGGCATTATTATGGGGTTAGATGGGACCACCAGGTGCAATCGCAAGGGGAGAGAGAGGTGGCAGGAAGCCTCAGAGGAAAAAAAATCCCTCCTGGGGGCCCTCATGGAGAGGTAGAGCGATATTTTTAAAAATCTATCTTTACAATGAAGTAACCGAACCTTCTTCAGCTATGCCCTTTCCTTTCCCTCTACTCTGTGCACCCAGCTGGGGTCAGGCAGGGGAAGCGACACGACACTATGTATCTGCCTCTTATCCACTCCTCCAAACTCCTCCTGGCTCCCGACAAGTGCAGCTGAGAGCTGGGAGCCTTAATGTATCCATAAAGCTAAAAGAGGTGAGTGACTCTTTTTTTTATTATTATTAATTTTGTTCTTGTAACAGCACTAGTCACTCCACAGCCCTATGATATCATACTCACATCATCCAAACAGTAATTTTGCTATGGTCTGAGGAAAATGAACCACTGTGCTAATTAAAGGATGATGTACCAGGGGACCTGCTGCCCCATTAGCACCAGTTCATGGGATGCGCTCTGACAGTGGAGCGGCTGTGCCAGGGCTCATCCCTCTCACTGCCACCATAGTCGCATCCAGCCAACAACCGTCACAAAACTTATTAAACTTTTGCCTTGCTAATAACTGTAAACTGTAGCTAGAAAAACACAAAGGGACCCACAGAACAGTGTGCAAATTCATTTCCAGCACACATTTTGCAAAGCAAAATGACCACAGATGAGTACACCATTGGCTTTGGATTTCACAAATTCTGCGATGAAAACAAACGTGGGATTATGCGGAAGAGCTGGATCTGCCACGGGCGCTCTGCAATAATCGCAGCACTGTTGTTGATAACTGGATGCTTTCTGGAAAACAAACAAACAAACAAACACACAAAATAAATCAGAGGTGTTTGATGCTTTCTGTAAGTTTTCACCCCACACTTTGGAGAAGCCGCCGTTATCCCCTGCCCACACCACGCGGGAGAAGCCTCCAGGTGGGTGCCACGACCTCCCTTATTTGGCTCAGCGCCTGTGGGCAGCCCGGGCCTTCCCTGGGCGGCCGGGGGGGTGGGGGGCTGGCCCGGCCCCGAGGAGCAGCGGTGCCCAGCAGGCCGGGGCCGCCGAGGCACCGACCGATCCCCCACGCCCCGGTCCTTGCCCCACCAGCCCCGTTCGCCGCCGACAACCCCACTGAGGCAAGCCCCGGGGAAAGCGTGAGGCGCGCTCCTCCGGCGGGGGTGGGGGTTCACGGCCCCCGGCCCCGCTGCGGGGCGGAGGAGAGGGCCGTGGGCGGCCCCGCTCCACCGACGGCGGCGGAAGGGACTCCCCCCCGAGGAGGGCCGCCCCACGCACCCGCCGGCCAGGAGCAGGGGAAGGCGACGGATCCCGGTGCGGCGGGAAGGCGGCGGGGACGGCACCGTTGAAGCGCTGAGGCGGCCGCGGAGCGCCAGCGCCCCCTGCCGGCCGCCGCCCCTCCCCGCCCGGCCTCCTGAGGGGAGCGGGACACCGGGGAGCCGCCGCCGCCCTCCCCGCCTCGCCCCGCTTCGCTCCGCTCCGCTCCGCTCCGCGCCCGGCGGCGGCCGAGACCCGCGGGCGAAGCCCCCCGCCGCGGCGCCGCCGCCGCCTCCCGTGAGGGGGGACGAGCCGTCGAGCGGCGGCAGCGGCCCCATCCCCCCGCTCCCCACCGCCCCCCGCGCGGGGGGTGTGTCAGCGCGCGGCGGCGGCGGGGGGGGGCGGGGCCGCCGGTAAGGCGTGTGGGCGTGTCCGGGGGCCGCTGATTGGCCGGCGGCGGGAGTGATGTCACCCATATGAAACGCTGATAACGAGTCGGGCGCGGAGCCGGGAGTTTCGCAGAAGGGGGAAAGAGAGCGAGGCAGCGCGCGCGGTGCTGCGCGGCGGCGCGAGGCCGGGGCAGAGCGCGCGCGGCACCGAGCGCACGAGCCCAGCCGCGCCCCCCCCCTCCCCCTCCCTTCCCCCCTGCTCCCAGCCCGGTCCGGCCGCCGGGGCTGCGGGCGGTCGCCCCCCCCGGTCGCCCCCGCCCCCGGCAGCGCGGCGGAGAGCTCGGCTGGCAGCGGGGGCAAGGTGCGGCGGTGGGGAGGGGGCGGCGGCGGCGGAGCGGCGGCTTTGTTGGGCTCGGAGGGGAGCGCGGCGGCGGGAAGGAGCCGTCGCTTCGGGCGAGAGCCCCCCCACCGCCATGGTGCAGCAAGCGGAAAGTACGGAGGCGGAGAGCAACCTGCCCCGGGAGGCGATGGACACCGAAGAGGGCGAGTTCATGGCTTGCAGCCCGGTGGCTTTGGACGAGAGCGACCCGGACTGGTGCAAAACGGCGTCGGGGCACATCAAGCGGCCGATGAACGCCTTCATGGTGTGGTCCAAGATCGAGCGGAGAAAAATCATGGAGCAGTCGCCGGACATGCACAACGCGGAGATCTCCAAGCGCCTGGGCAAGCGGTGGAAAATGCTGAAGGACAGCGAGAAGATCCCCTTCATCCGGGAGGCGGAGAGGCTGCGGCTCAAGCACATGGCCGATTACCCCGACTACAAATACCGGCCCAGGAAAAAGCCCAAAATGGACCCGTCGGCCAAGCCCAACGCCAGCCAAAGTCCGGAGAAAAACGCACCCACCAGCAGCGGCGGCGGCAGCAAAAGCGCCAAGAGCTCCAGCAAGAAGTGTAGCAAGCTGAAAGCCGCCGCCGCCTCCTCGCCCCCCAAGCCGGGCGCCAAAGCCGCCCACCACGGGGACTACGCGGGGGACGAGTACGTCTTCGGCACCCTGAAAGTCAGCAGCAAGACGGTCAAGTGCGTCTTCATGGACGAGGAGGAGGACGAAGAGGAGGACGAGGACGAGCTGCAGCTGCGGATCAAGCAGGAGGCGGAGGAGGAGGAGGAGGACGAGGAGCCGGGCCCGCAGCAGCTGCGGCGGTACAACGTGGCCAAAGTGCCGGCGAGTCCCACCTTGAGCTCCTCGGCGGAGTCCACCGAGGGGGCGAGCCTCTACGAGGAGGTGCGGGGCGGCTCGGCGGCGGCGGGCGGCGGCAGCAGACTCTACTACAGCTTCAAGAACATCACCAAGCAGGGCCCGCCGCCGCCGCAGCAGCCCGCCGGCCTCTCCCCGGCCTCTTCCCGCTCCATCTCCACCTCGTCGGCCGGCAGCGAGGAGGCGGACGACCTGCTCTTCGACCTCAGCCTCAACTTCTCCCAGCACGGCCACGCCGCCGCCGAGCTGGGGGCGGGCGCCGCCGCCGGCAACCTCTCCCTCTCGCTGGTGGACAAGGACCTGGACTCCTTCAGCGAGGGCAGCCTGGGCTCCCACTTCGAGTTCCCCGACTACTGCACCCCGGAGCTGAGCGAGATGATCGCGGGCGACTGGCTGGAGGCGAATTTCTCCGACCTGGTGTTCACGTACTGAGCCGGGGGCGGCGGCGGAGCGGCGGCGAGGCAGCGGCGGAGCGGGAGCGACGCGACGCCGGCGACGGTGATGATGATGCTGATGATGCTTAAAGAAAAAAAAAAAGTCTTGTTTTCTTTTAAAAAAAAAAAATCTCGAAGTTAGTTCCGAGCCCGGGAGTTGTGATTTTTATTTTTTTTTATTATTATTGTTATTTTTGTGGTTTTTTTTTTTAATTTTTATTGCATTTGGTGATCACAACAACAACAGCAAAGGCAAATGGGACTGGGGGAAAAAAAATAATGATACAGAAGGCGCTGTTTGAAGCTTGTCGGTCTCTGATTGAAGTCTGGAAGATGGTCTGCAAAGAAGTCTTTTGGCAGCACAACTGTTACTCAAGGGGGTTTGTGGATTTTTTTAATTTTTTTTTTTCCCGTGAGAGATCTTAAAGAACTGTTCTGATTTTTTGATTTATTTTTTTTTTCTGAAAGGGACCATTGCAACTTTTTTTGGAGGGAGAAAACTGATGTCTTCTATGCATCCGATTCTTAACAAAGCTGCAGGGAGCTTGAAAAAATGCAGACTGTACAAACGCTTACAAATAACTGAACTGACTTAAAATCAGAGTTTACTTTTCAGATCAAATTGTTTATGGTTTTACAAATGTGATTTCTACTTGCCAACTTTTTTTTTTGTAACTTGTTCCCTTATACCTCCTTGATTGAATACCAGACAGCCTAGACCTCAGTACAAAAAGGTATTGAAACATTTTTGATACATAACAGACCTCAGTCTTTTTTAAAAATTAATATATTTTCAGGCGTATTTTTGTACAGTGAAAAGGGAACATTCTTGCTGTGTTTTTTCAGTAAGACTTTTCAGGCACTTCTTCCCTTTTATTTTCTTTTTTTTTCTCTGTTTTTAGCATGCAAGTTTGTTGGTACGTTACGTCCTGGTTTTAAAAGGATTAAAATTTTAAAAAAATAATCCTTGCATCTAAAGGCCTTGTGGTTTTAAAAAAAAAAAAAGAAACAAACACTTTTTTTGTACAGCTATAGTTCAGATTTGTTCAATATTTGTAGGTAAAGATTTATTGAAAATGGTGATATAGACCTCAGAGCTGTTATCTTAGTTTAAAAGATTGTATATGTACTGTACTATAGTAGGACTTTATGTATCTCATACGCTGTGATATGTGGATGGGGCCCCAGATGGAAGGTATGAAACTGGATTCTCGATTTTAGCAAAAAAAAAAAAAAAAGAAAAAAAGGCACATAGTTAAAAAAGTTTCTCATGTTGTGCAATATAATCTAAAGTACAGACCATCTACATATTTTGTAGCAAATGATGGCAAAAGCAGACTTGTGCACTGTCAACATCATAGCCTGTTTTTTTTTTTTTTTTTTAATGCTGAAAGTCTGTATCTTGACAATTTTAATAAATCAGCTGGAACTGATAGAAACTCGTATCGCTATTAGTGTCTGTAGAAGTAACGCTGGAGATGCCATGTTGTCACCTCTCGCCCGCGGAGGAGCGGTAGCTGTAGGCTGTTGTGCATGACCAGAGCTAGGGAAGGACTGCTTCTTTTCTTTTTTCCTCTTTTTTTTTTTTCCTACCCCCCCTCTCCTGCCTTTCCGCTTCCCCCCCCCCCCCCCGATTTTGCTCGGCGGGTCCCCGCCGGCGGCGGGGGGTCACCGTCAGGCGGGGCCGCAGCTCGTTGCGGGATGGGGCGGGCCGGGCGGCGGCAGGTTGGCTCCCCCCGGGTATTTTCGGCTCTCCCGCCTTTCTCCCCCTCCCCAGCTAGCCGGTGATCGAGCCCCGGCCCCCCGCATGCGCTGCCCGGGGAGGTGGGCTGCGGGCGGGGGGCGCGGCGGGGCCGGGTGCCCGCTCCCGCCGCCGCTGCGGGGGACGCGGCTCGCTCTCTTCCCCCCCGTCCTCCCCCCGCTGCTCTTTTTTTCCTCCCCTCTCCCCTTTTTTTGATGAATAGCCCGAGGGAGGCGGAGATGCTGGGAGTAGCGGTGCTGCATCTCCTCCGCCCCAGGCAGCGCTCGGCCCGGCGGGGCGGCCCCGGGCGGGGGCGGGGGAAGGAAAGAAAGGGGGGGGGAGGTACGAGCTTCTGCTATAGGTGAGCAGACTTTGTCAGTGTGCATTTTTTTTTTTTTAATATATTTTTGACCTTAGGAGCCATCAGATCTCAGTTGCGCGTTCTGAACTAACTGCTGATGGCAATATAAACAAACTCACAAGGTGGAAGTTTGTTTCTCAAGAAGTTTACTTTTTATCTGATAGGCATTGGTAAATTCTTTTTTTTTTTTTCCTCCACTAATTAATGATCCAGCTGTTTACAGGGACAATTCACTGTGCTGGTATTTTGGTGGCAACCACTGCTACAGGCTTTCAGACTTGCTGAAATGAAAATCCTGCATACACATTTGTAAGGCATAATAAAACATAACATTAAAACCTGCATGCATGTTATGTTTAATCAAAGACAACTCTTAGGCATTTAAGTGGTGAGATATCTTACTTTAGGTTAGTTAAACTGGTAGTAAAATGATTAATATAATCTGATCTCTTTCTAATAATAATAATAATAATAAAACACTCATGATTCTAAATAAAAGTTGTTTGGCCTAAATCTTTGCTATCAGAAAACAGATATAGCATATCTGGGAACTCAAATTTATGTCTTGCATTGTGATAATTCTTTATGAGAAACTGTGTTTTAAAACAAACTTAATTACGATATATAAGATATCCTTGGCAATGGATAGTCCTCAATAAAACAGAGTTTCTTGAATTTTCAGTTTTTGGTCTCAAATGATTAGTGTGTTCTCCATGTAATAACTTAGAAATCAGATTGAAAACAAATGACATTTATCTCTTCTAAGGCAAAAGAGTGAAAGAAAATAGATACACTGAAGTGCTCTAGCCTAGCCATTCACTATCCTGCTATCGAAAATCCGTTCTTGGGCTAGGGTGATGGAGTAAGTTGATCAGGTTCTAAGTCTTAAAACTGAGCCAAAATTCTCTTAGCAATTCTTCAAGCTATCATGAGAGTGTGGGGACTTGTTCTTCCAGTCCCTTTCTTCTGATATGCATCCTTGTTTATTAAAGTGATAATAGGCAGTGTCATTAAACATTTGTGCTTTACAGATGTTCAATGAGTTATGAACGATTATGGTCAAATACGGGCTGCATTTAGTTTGCATTGTAATAAGGTCTGTGTCTCAGCCTACAGAAGTTTTGACTTGCATATATTTTTGGAAGATGTTTTTTAAATTACCATTTAAAATATTAGTCAAGGATAACTGATTTAAAGGATCCAAGTATAGAGCAGTCAGGCATATTTTAAAAGAGCAACAGGTCTACTTTAGTCAAAGAATATAATACTCACTCAGAAGTATATCTTTTCTTTCTTCTAGATGGGAATTATACCATACTATATCAGAGGAATATTTTGAGTGAAGGTATATGGTGCAGGGAGACAATTTTTGTCCAGACAGTTGAGTTTCTTTTATTTCAGAGTTTATTGTTGCATATTGCTCAAGGAAAAAATTAGGTAGTGTTCTGTTGAAGCCACTACAATGCTGGGGCTGAAGTTTGATGCTGTTGAATGCCTAAGCTCCTGCTGATCTCAGTGAGAGTAGAAAACAATCTTCTAATCACAAAAAATAGCATCTGCTGAGCTACTCTCTTATTTTTTGCTTTTGTCATATCTGATAATATTCATACCTCCTGTTTCTCTTTCCTTTTATATTTTCAGTGTACATAGGAATCCTTGTTGACATGCTAGAGCAGTCCTGTTGCAGGCTTAGTATCTCCTGTGGCCTTTTTTTCCACATTCTTTGCATTTGTCTCTGTACAATACTACTCTTAAGTGTAATAGGATTCAGTGATAAAAGAGAGAAAAATGAGCTTTTTTATGTGGAAAGACAATTTACTTGGTAACGCTGAGGATGTCAACTCAATGTAAAACCTAATTAAACATGCTGATTCTTTTTCATTTTAAAGTGAACAGTTTCGTAAACTTAGCATTTTTGTAAACTTACCATTTCCCCCCTTTTGTTGTCCTTATTATGTTTTCTCCGCTCTTCCTTTTAAAAAGAACACAACTAAGAAATATTATCTTCCTTTAAGTGCGGTCTTTTACTAATGTGGTAGAAAGACTCATTCCAAGCCTCCTTTAAGTGCTACACGCTCTTTAGGCATTCACTGTCGTTCAGATGAAACTTCTTCAAGTCTCTTGAATGTGATCTGCACGCGTGCAGTCTGATCCTTCACTCATGCCTGTTTGAGAAAGTGCAACTCTGTTGTTACACCGAGGGAAAAACTGGTGTGGGGTCAAAGTCAGGGCCATAGAATTTTTAGGTGTTTAATAGTCAACACAGTTCATGAAGTTCCTTTTTTTACATCTTCACGATTGTTGCCTAGTAAGGCCTTAAACCTGCACTGGTTAAAAAAAAAAAAAAAATTCTCATTGAGCTTAATGGGAGTTTTTGCCTCAAGGGCTGCTGGCAGGATAGGTGTCTTAGTTCCTCCTAACCTTCGTTTGTAAGCATGGCCAGGAAAAAAAACAAACAACAAAAACTTAATACAATGAGTTGCCTTACATTTCCCCTACTATACAGTTGTATTCCTTTTGATTTATTTCCTTTCCCCTCACCCACATTGAAGGCTGTGATTGTTTTTTTTTTGTTTTTCTTAATTTTTTTGCACACTACCTATACCAATTAACTGCCTAATTAGTTTTATCTTCTCTACATGGATGCAGTGAATTTGTAAGAGAATTTCACAAGCAAGTAGTTTTTTAGTGAGTTTAAAGTAAATAGAGTTTTAAAGACCTATTTTTATATTCAATATAAAGCACAAATGTGCAGAAAGTGTAGAATGACTTACAAAAAGGGAAACAAAAGTTCATAATATTTCATGTATAAAAGTAATACCTTCTTTGGGTTGAGATTCTCTTAGAAAACCCAATACTTATGCCAGTGCAAAGATAGGAATATTTTAAAAACTCTTAGAAAATTGTGATTGACAGCAATTTCAAAGGAATGACTTCTGTAGATACAAGGAAACCCCTAAAGCAATATGGATAAGAAGGGGTGAATGGTTTTCAATGATGAACAACAACCTGGAAGTGTGAGAATGGAGGTTTCAATCCTTATTAATTAATCAAATTTCTTCTTTTGTGGTTAGCTACAACATCTGGATTTTCTGTGAAGTGCAATCTTGCAGGATGAAAAAGCGCAAGGGCGCCAAACTTCTAAGACTTGCGAATACTCAGAAGCAGGTTTGATTTAGAATTATTGGTTACTAATTAGGGCTTTAGATTTTGGTAATTCCCACTTCCAAGAAAATCAAGACACCGATTTACTGCTTGAAGAAATTTGATCAAATAATAATGATTAATCCAGGAACTCCCATTGTCACAATTTGTTTTTGTTTCCATCGTCCTGCTTATCTCCAAAACCAACTTGCCTCAACTCCTGGCTGAAGCCAGGGAGAAGAGTTATATGCCATTGTTAGTTCATTTACAATTTGTATCTGGTTTTGCTCTTGTACATATGTTGGCGTTTTGGAGTCTTTACCTAAATGCTGTGATACTTTTTTTCTTCTTTCCTTTCATTTTTTTGGTGGGCTGTTTTAAAATGGAGGCCTGTTTTCCAGTGTGGGACTTTTGATGGTTACAACATTTCAATGATGTTGCATGATGGCCACAGGTGGGGGAAATTGAATGTTTTAGAGCAGTTTTTCAAGCATGACACTTTTAAAATATGTAATTTCAAAGACTTTTCAAGGCCACATGAAATTAGTTTTCATAGCCACTCCAGGTCTTGGGGGGAAAAGCTGAAAAGTACTTTTGTTTAGAAGTCTGAGTGATGGTGGGGGGGAAACCTTTTCTTGAGGTTTTTGCATGCCAGTGCACGGCCTGTTGCTGTGAGAGAAGGAAGATGGTAAGGCTGCTTGAGGCAATGCACTGGAGGACAAAGTGTTTTCTAGCACTAGAAAAAGAAAATGCATGGCAAAGTTTTGTCTTCTAGTAGACTATATAGCATGCAGAGTTTAGTATGTGTCAAAACAGTGTATGACATTGCTGTATCAAAGTTGTAAAATTAAGCATTATTTATTGAAAACTATGTATTTTTTTTGTAAAAACCTGATCACCTAGAGGATTAATATCAGTGACTTGTGCTAGTGCTACAAATTTAACCAGCTTCTTTACTACAGTACTTGATATGCAGTGTTAATGCTCAGGGTTGAAACCAGTCCACTCCAATGTCTTTTTTTGCAAGAGTTTTTAAATAAAGGAACAACATAATGCAATTGTTCAAAAGACTCTAATAAAATTGTGTGATCAATCTTCCTACGTGTTTTTATGTGGATTTTTTTCCCCCCCAGCGTTGCATTTGGTAAATGCAGTTCCGCTATTACAGCGAATCCACTTTTCATTCTGTGGGCACCCAAGGCTTAAAGTCAATGGGAATGTTATGTCTTTCAAAAAAACCTTTGACATATAGTTATGGTCAAGGCAGCATGTACAGATGGTGCAGACCCTCTCTGCAGTGCTGCTCTGGGCACGCCTGAGGGACACTGAAACAGAGAATAAGCCAATTAACTTCCTTTTCTTTTTTTGTGGTTAAGACTCTGGATAAAACAGTAAAGTATTTTATGATAAACATTTTAGATATTGCTTTAAAGTTGACCATGAAAGAATGAAATCAGATGGATTATACGCCAGCAAACCCCATTTCTCTCTGTATCTTTTTCTACAAACAATTTACCATCTAAATGTATTTTGGCATAGGAAAAAAAAAATCATTCTGTATTAAGATTCTAGTTATGAAAATGTTTTTATGAGAACCCTGTAATCAATTCTTGGAACTATAAAAAGGTGTTTTTAATGTGTTTATGTGGTGAAAGTTTGTTGTATATTAAATATTGTTTTATAGAAATGATGGAATTATATTGTTACAAATTTGAAATTTGCAATTAACACAAGCCATCTATTGCTGAAATTAACCTTCTAGAGCTCCCGCCTGTAGGTATATTCCCATATTCCGAAAAAAGTATACAAGGCACATCTTTCTCTTGCTCATATTTAATGTCTGTACTTTTCCAAGTTTACATATCAACTGATACGTATAATATATCAACTGATAATATCTTCCCCCCCACTGGGGGGTTGTTGATTACTCCTAATATCCAGGAAATAATAGAAAAAATCTAATCAACTTCAGCTGTAGCTGATACAAGCCTTTAAACCTGGGAAGTGCCAATTCACTGAATAAAAGGTTCCAGATAATTTTGTGTGACTCCTGAGCACAGCTCTTCCCATTGTTCCTGTTCTTTCCTTGTCCCAACAGAGTTAGCTGAATAGCTCCTCTCTCTAAAAAAACACTTCTTGGATGACAAGTACTGATTCCTGTTTAACTTATCAAACCTATTGAGAACACTGAAAGCAATCTTTATCATTTCAAAAGTCTGTTGTAGTAGTATTTTTTTGTGTGAATGGAGATGTGTAACTGATGTGAAGTAAGGGTTTGAATGTGACATGTCATAGTAAAAATAGGAAGTTTAAGCTGGTCATTGTAAATCAGTGAAATAAAATCTTTATATACAGTCATCATACCACTATCCTTTCTGTACGTATCAAAAATGTTTCAAAAAGCATTTTTAAGGTATTTTAGAAGGCTTTGAAAAAATGCACTAAGAGTATTCTGTGGTGTTTTGTTTTGTTTTTAATTCCCGTAGAGTTTGCTTATTCAGGTCCCATTGTATATAACCAAAGACAAACTAGAAATCTTCTAGAACAGGCTAAGCTCATCCCCGTACTATCTCAAATGTCTCTAGTTGAAGTCTTCTGTTTGGTTCCTCCTGAGTGAGAAGGGACACTACCGCGTTAAAAAGTAGAGTTTCAGTTCTGCTGTATCAGGACTTATTATTGCCCGAGGGAATTTCTTCAGGACACATTGGGAATCTTTCCTATCCAGTGTTTGAAAGTGTTTTTGGATTGGTAAACCACAAGTTATCCCATCTTAAAGCTATCATTGCGGAGGTATTATGCAGCCTGGGTGTTGGCTCAGTTTTGTATGAAAGAAAGGCCAGAAAGACATGTTTGGGGGAAAAAAGAAAAACATTTACTTGGCATTTCAGTTCTGATTAATATGTTCTCAAGTTTGAATGTTAGGTCTAACCCTAGAAGAAATGCATGAAAACATGGAGTGTAGGTAACCTAGACCCACGCAGATACCCAAACACATTTGCATCATTACAGAATTAACACAAGCACGTATGTATGTAGTTGTGTTTTCATTAAAAAGCTTGCTGGCTGGACTACTCTAAATGACTGGAATGTAGTGTCCATTAAAATCTATACTTTAAGGTCCTGAGAACTTCAGAAGATTTTCATCTGTTGTATTTAAAGTGTTATCCCTGGAGTTTCATAAGTTTTAAGATAATCTTTTCATAGCCTATTAAAATTTTGGTAGAAAAGTAAAAAAAAAAACAACAAACCCACACAAATATCTCCAGTTCTAGAAATGACAATTCCCACCATAGTCAGAGTAAAAAGATCTTGGCCCTTTCCCTTGAAATCTGACGTTTACATTTATTGGCATTACTCTGACATTTACATAAGCTAAAGTGTCTGTGATAGATCGCTTCTTCTACAACTCCGCAAATTCACTTAAAAGATGATTATTATCTTCAACCAAAATTGACTCATGTATATACTTTAAAATACAAGTCTTACTTTCTCAAATTATAATGTTAACAAATACTGAAGGGTGCATAGGGAACGAGGCAGGATTCATCTGCACGCAAGCACAACAGGCAGTCCAAGAAATGCATAGCAAAAAAGAAAATCAAGATCTCAGTTATAATTGTTCCATTAAGTTTCATTTTAATGTGGTATTTTGGCATTTCATATGCATAAGTAGTTGTTTTTTTTTTTCTCTAAGACACCAAATATGCATCGAGTTAAAACTCTGCAATAAAGTTATGTGTGTACAGATTGCTTTCTTTAAGTCAGTACTATAACTAAGAACTTCTATTTTGTGCCTAATTGTTTGTAAAGTAGCTTGCGCTTGCACCTAGCCTTTACTTGATGAGACTTCATTTGTCTACATAATCTTATTGTAATAATATTCCCTAAATCTCTGTAAAGCCTGCCTTTCATTCACCTAATTTCATTCACCTTGTTCATTGAGTTTTAGCGCTCGTACTCTTTAGAGATCAGAACCAAACTGCCCCCCTGACAGTAGCGTTGCTGTGCGTTGCCTTTCGTTCTCTTCTCAAGGGTAGAAAAAGGGTAGACAAATCCCTGAGACCTGCCCACCTGCCACCCCTTTATGTCCTTGGAAATTTTTACTTCTATCTCATTTTTAGGCTATGGACAGCCATAGCCTAAAATCAGCTTTGTTTTCCTCAACTGTGTGTGGTCATTCATCGGCTGTGGGTTTTCCAAGCCGGTAGTTCTGCAGGCGGAAAGATTCATCTGAAGTCAACTACATTTATGAAAACTGCCTACTTAAACTGTTAAAACGATCCACCCTGATTTTGCCTGAAGCTGATGTGAATTCCTCCATAAACAGAATAGTGGGGTATTAGTCTCTGTAAAAGGGGAAATAGCAACAGCAAAAATACAACACTCACCCCCTCCTGATAACCGTCTCTTTGAAATGTGAATCTTGATGTAGCCGTGATGACCGGTCTTCTCCAGCCCCAAAGAAGAGCTTTTGTGAGTAGTCATTTTCTCTATATTAGTCAGTCAGACAGAAAATACTGCATTTTTCCACAAATGTATTATGCATTTGGAAGACAAGCAAAGATATATACAGTGTAACATACAATTGGAAAGTATTTACTATAATACCAAAAACATTTGAGAAGACTGTGGCAATAGATTTTCGAAAATACTCATCTTTGCTTTCCTTATGGCAATCTCCTGCACACACGTTCTCCCTCCAGCCTTTTCCTGAGCGCGTATTTTATATATAAAAGGACAGATGTTAATATTGATATATATCACAGTCTTTCACTCGCAGATATAATTCGACAAACATTCCTAAAGCTGTTGTATCGGTCATGCAAAGTTAAGGAACAATGTAGGAAAAAATGCATTTTCAACTTTATTCAAATCCTTTTTAACGAATATTCAAATCCTTTTTAATGAATATTCTGACATGAGAACAAGTATATCAGGTGATGCAGTACCTAGAAGTTAGGCACCTGGCTCCAGCTGGCCATTCATGGCAGATTTCAGAACTCAGCCTTCGTGCTGGGTGAGGAGCTGTCTGCAGCTCGACTGCAATAATGGGATGTGTTTGGTGTCTCTGACACCTGACTCGGGATTTCACGGTAGACATTCTGCCCACTCGAGACCTCAAGCGAGTTCATAGTTTTATTCTGATGACAGTGAACAAACTCTTTCCACTGATACGGTATCCTGTAGGTAAAGCCTTTGCTCAGGAAATAGAAGGCACGGGGAAGAGACAGAAAGCACATCTAGATTAAGAAATTAAAAGAGAGTCAGCACATAGTCCAGGCACTGGAACTCAGCTGTCTGTATTGTTAAATTGTTAGGGAAAAAAAAAGTCCCTGACGTGGTTTTGGCTGGTGAATGCTAGCACTCTTCCAAAAAATCACTGGAACAATTTGGAAATTAGCATGGGCCAAAGATCATTCCCAATAGGCAGTTTGGATTCAGCCACTCTGTTTTGGAAAGTAAGAGAGTTTAATAGCATAGATGTGGCCAGATCATGCCAGCTGGCCTCAGATCCGGGGAACAGACCCTGGTTTAATTTACGAGCATAGATGTAGCTACAGGTTATAAACCTTACTTTTGCAGGACTTTGACCATAAAGCCCCTATAATTTTGGAGAATACCTTAGGCTCAGCCTATGGAATAGTCTTGGAGAGAAGCTATCACCAGTGTCGACAACTGGAATGCAAAAGTCATGAGGCCAAAGGCAAAGCAAAAAGGAATTTGCCCTAAACCCCTTTCCCCTGTATTACTGATCCATACTGCCTCTCCTTACACGCAGCATCAGTTCTACAACTGCTGCAATCCTCTTTACACGGGGGCTCATCTTTAACAGGAGCACCACAGAACAACTCTGTGGCTACACATTCTTTATACTGGGAAATTTCTTGTAGAATTTGGGATGGGGAGAGTGCTCCAGCTAATGAAAATGGTAACTATTTACACCGCATGCTTTCACTCCCAAGAATCCAAAAGCACTTTACAAATACTGTTGGCCAATTTTGTTCTCCCCTTGTAGTCAAAACACCTACTGAAATCAATTGTAGAATCACTTCTATTGAATCTCCTCCAACTGCAGAGCTGAGTGAGAATTTTATATGTGGAACAGCTGTAGAACTGGAGCCTTGAAATTGCTATTTAAATTATACATAAGAATCATACAGTGTATGTTCTTCTAGCACTCTCACAGTTAGTTTAGACAATATTTTCACAAGCTTCACTCTTAGGAAAAGAAATCAATCCATCTGGACAAGATAAGAGGGAGTCATTAAGTATTTTTCCTGCTTAAACGTTAACATAATTTAGTAAAATTGATTTAGTGTCCTGAGAAGGGAATGCTCCCTTGATCCGCACAACAGTGTTATGGCCAAACCTCAGCGATCACTGAATCACAAAAGTCCCTGCTTCAAAAATGGATGATTTTTTTTTTTTCTTTTAAATGCTAAAGATAAGAGATGAAACTAAAGCTAGGAAAGCATAAAGGCAAATACAAGTTTCAGACTCATTTGGGTTACACTAGTATTGAAACAAAATGGTACATCTGCCTGCAGTGCACCACATCTCAGTGCCTTTTCTGATGTTCAGTGGTATCTTGCTCCATGCATGTTCAGCTGGTGTAACGGTGTTAATCACAAAATAAATGCCATATAAGTTTGAATTTAGACACAGACTCTACAGGGATAGCAGGAAAAATAGAGTAGAGAAGGTTTTACTTGGGGGAAAAAAGCCCAAGAAAGTTAAAAGAGAAAGACAAGACAGAGAGCTTGCCTCCAAAGAGCTGCCCACTGAGCTCTACACTCTGGTTTTTAGCACCTGTATGAGAGGGTTGCCTCAACAGGATAATTTCCAAAGTGCCCTGAGCACTGGGGAGCTGCCTCTGCTGCTAGGTCTGTTGGGATCAGTCCTCGTTAATTAGCATTTCCAAGAAATGAATGTGCCCAGGGCAGCAGCCAGCAAGATGTGCTGTGCCTGCCTGATGTCCTCCCTGGCTTCATATGGGACGCAGAGCAACCCCAGTCTCCACCAGCCTCTTGTGGTGAGACAGCTGGCCCCAAAGGGAGGGCGCGTTGCCTCTGGAAGTTAAAACTTGGTTTTACAAGGGACCAGGACAGCGATATGCGATCCCACATCCATGCTGGCATTTGTGGACAACTCCTCTCCTAAACCTGTGGAGGTGCTTGGGGGGCTGTGTCTCCACACTGCAATTTTGGAGAATGAGACCTTGAGCCTGAGGGATATTCCTCCCACCTGACACCAGCATTTTCCTTATTCACCATTTCAAGAGAAAACTTAGTTATGAAAACCAATGAAAAATAAGTATGACATTTTTTTGGATGCAGCTTGATAAAGCTGCTTGATTCCCTGTGATCAGTTAACCAGCACAAAAGTTAGAACAGCAGCAGATTTCTTCTTTTATATCCTAAAGAATTCAATTAACGTGAAAATACCTTTCTCCAGTCACGCCCAGAAAGTCACTTTGTATGAAATTGGAGACAATATCTATCAAATAATGATCTGATATCGAATGAAGATTCCCACTAGTGGAGGATTAGTGGGCTTAACCATTAGCAAGTTTCACAAAATGCTAATAAAATATTTATTTGGCTATTACTTTTCTTGACCTATTAGTTGAGTTCACTAATGGATTCAGGCTTCCCAGACAGAAACTTATACATTTATCTGAAGCTTAGCTAGCTATTTTCCTCAGTGATGAGACGTGCATCTTTCTGTCACATATATTTTTATTTTGCAAGGTTAGAAGTGTGTAAATATATCTAATGTTATGAACATTTAAGAAGTACAACACTAATCAATTTTACCTCAAACATTTTCAGGTACAGAAGATTTAAAAGAGATATTCACCAGTTGGTCCAACAATCATTTGTTTTTAAAAATCATTTGTATTAAAAATCAGAAACTACTTACTGTATACCTTATATTAGGATACCCACTGAATCCATGTTCACTGAATAATTCCATGATTTTTTTTCCTCTGTCTTAAATTCTCCTTTAAGACCCTTTTAATGCATCTTGTTTCTGAGAGTGTCTTCTCCGTACAAGTCACTCTAATTCATATTAATGTCATTTTTGCATGTAAGAGAACTGGGATGTTGGAGCTGATATATATCAAAAAGGATTTTTGAGAAAAGATTCCCAGAATTCAGAATTCTTGTCCTTTGTGGGAAACATAAAGCAGCTACTTGAGGTGCCACATATAAATATATTATATATTATCATAAAAGTTCAATTTAGTTTATATGAACTGTAGTTTAAAGCAGGCAGCTATTCATGACGCCTTGTATGTTACAGTTTTAACAAGCCTTGAAACAGAGAGAATATCTGGTAAGGACTGGCAGAATATCAATGAAATAAGAAATATTTTCTCCAAGGGAAACCACAGCTTATCTGCTAAGGACCAGGTACCAATTCCCAGCTCACAAAAATTAGCAGGGACTGGAAATTCTCCTTGCCTCGCGAGAGGTACTTGTAACGTGCTCGGCTGGGAGGCTAATGCGTGGGATGGATTTCCCAGCGTCATGTAGAGAAATAGATTGCCTCCGAAATACAGAAATATATTCTAATTGCTTTTTGTCTTCTGGTGACTTTGCAATGTGATTCAGGGATTTACATATTTCACGTACGTAATAAATAGAATCAAAAGTAAATAAAGTAAAATTAAAAACGTAAGCATTGACCTCCTACTGAGAAAACCAGACAGATATTTAACAACCCTCCTTTCCTCTTCTTTTTATTTTCCTTTGGGAAAGGGGCAGCAGGAGAAGCTATGGTTGCTTTTTTTTTTTTTTTTTTTTGTGATTGTTTGTCTTCTCCAGTCTTTTTGCTACTAGCTTTATTTCATGCTATCACCATTTAGCCTTGGATTGATTAACCTCTCCAAAGCTAAGCGTTAGCCATCAGACATGTAAAGTACTATGGGAATAAGTTGCAAACAAGGCTCAAGTGAACGACAATAACAGAACAGCTTGTCTGCTATCTGAAATGTCAGTAATAGAGAAAACAAACTTGAACAGGCATCTGTAATTTCCTCTCTTTTTCTGTAAATGTATATTTTTTAGTAGATGCGTCAGTGACAAATCAAACAAGTATGTATATAAACTATAATATCCAGTATCTAAGAGGAATGAGAAATAGTAGAAGGTGAGACACAGTGCTGCCTTTTTCCCCAGGGTGTAGCATGTGTAATACATGAGAAAGATGACATCATCCACAGAAGGGACTGGATTCACAGACATACTATAAATAAATCATTCAACAAAATGAAGAACCAGCAAAAGGAACAGCCGGAGTCATATTCTTAAACATGCATTATTTACCCAATAATCTGGATCATCTCCTGCAGTCTTTCCAGTTCCACAGGTAAAGGCAATAAGCATTATCATCTGAAAAACAAGCAAAAAAAAAATGCCCTTACTTGTATTTCTTCCTTTAGATTTACAGCTAACATACACAATGAACTTAAAGAAATCCAACTCTATACAGTCGCTTTCATATATCATTTTTATAGAATCATACTTGACTATGGTTTTGGTGTTTTTTCTTCAAATACAAGACAGAAATAATCCCCCGGTCCCAGCAGGTATGGAATAACTTGTGGTGTGTAAGGATTCGGTGCTCAGAGGCTGAGCGTGGCTGGACTCCAGCAGTCCAGGAAGGAGGTTACTGTACGAAGCCACCAACTCTAACTCCCTGGGACGCAGGACGAGCCTCAGGAAACCAGCCTTCCCGTCTGGTGAACGCTCCTGAGACTGGCCTCAAAAATCATTTTGGGATTTAGATGTCTACGTCTCTTGGACTTTGCAAATTTAGGGTGGGATTCAGGCTCTCTACACCCACCCACGTCCCTGCTGAGAAGGTTAACTGCTTATGGTGTCAGGCCATTCAGCCCTAATCACTGCAGGTGATTAGAATCCCAGGCTGGGACTGCTCAGCTTTGTCAAGGAAGCTCAGCTTTGGTCAAGGAAGCACTGCGGAAAGCAGGCGTGTGGGTTTTCTGGTAGTTCAGAAAGGTTAAAAAAGAGAGGTCAGCTGGGTCACTATGTTTAGCACAAAGTTACATCATTCATATAGTTCCTTCCTGGCAAGATCGCTTCTCTAAGCGAGAGATCTCTCGCCGGTGCCTTTCTCAGGCGGCAGCTCCTGAGCGGACCCTCTGGAGATGGTCTGGGCCAGGGCTGGGGCCGATCCCCGATTCCACTGCCAGAGTTGGGCCAGCAGCACCGAGCACAAGATCCGTGGGGGCAGACGAAGCAAAAATACACACAGCAATATTTACTGTCTTACAGTTATTTGCATAAATCATGGCAACATCAAGGAAACGTGTCTTCCTCTTGGGGTAGAGGCTGATGAGATTCCTGTTTAAATTTAGTGCCTGGGGAAGTGCGTTCACAGCCGAGGCCTCTGAGAATGCTCTGTCTCCTTCGCAAACGAGCTTCACTGCTATTTCCAGCCTCCGACCGACTGCCGGAGACTGCAAGCTGGTAAATGTAAAGATAAATTGGGACATGCCCTGCTCTGAATTGGGACCTTGTAGACTGCTTTTGAGCTGGTCCATAGATCCTGGTCATAGCGAAGGCTGAAGTTATTAAAAAAAATACATGAATAATTAAATAAGTGGAAATTATGTTTCCTTTTTTCTGTTTTTGTTTGTTTGTTTTGTTTTGTTTTTACTTTATAGTGCACAAAGTGATGTAATTTTCTTTACACACCTTCAGACCTGATTTTCATTTTATCTTTTCCCTATCTTTTAGCCCCTCAGCTTTCCCTTTCTACAAGACATACATTAAAAATGGTGACCTCTATTCTCCCTGTACCTTATTTTTCCATTTAACTTTTTTTCTCCTCTGTAAACTTAAAAACCTCTTTAGCTCTGGAAAAGTGTAAAGCAACAGAAATCTGAAATTCTATAACTCTGTCTCTCTGTTACATTTTAAAAACTTCTTTCACTTTTTTGAAAAGTTATAGAGTGCCAAAGTTACTGAGTTTCATTTTACTTATTTTCTCTTTACTCTTTCCAAAGTTGAGGAAGTTTTGAAAAGTTACAGAGTGTCAGAAGGAAAATGGAAAAAGTGAGAAAACATCCCAGACCCCTTTCGTTAATTCATTCACCCAGGAGAAAAGTGAAATAAATAAAGCAAAATTAAATAAAACAGGGGAAAGAGGAAAAACAATAAATATTTTTTAAAGTATCTAGACAAATAAGGGCATAATAATGGTACAAAAATTTTATTTTCAGAACAAGTAGGGTTTTTTTTCACTGTAAGATGTTTAAATAAAAATATTTGTCAAGCTTTAACTGGTCCCTGTGGTGCTACACAATGCTTATAAGGAAATAAAGATATGATCTCTCCTGCAAAGAAACACTATCCTTTGGATTTGATTCCTCTCATCCAGGCCCTTCTAAGTGCTCCTAATTCCACTTATAATGTACCAGCCTTTTTTTATTTTATTTTTTTAAACATGGCTAGAGAAATTAAGCAGAAGGATGTGCATAAGGCAGACTTACATACAAACTTAAAACTAATTAAAAGAAACATGAACCTGACATATGAGATGACTGGGAGGAAAAGTATTAAATTTAAAAGAAAGGTGAAAAAATCAGGAGAATAACAAAATTTTTTTTAAAGACAAGATGAAATATGTGTATAACAACAAAGCAAGACTGCAAGTCAGCACGTGAGGAGGAAAGTTGTGGGCAAGGATTGTAGGAGGAGAACAAGGTCTCAGAGCTGATGCATGCTCAGGAATCAGGACATCTGGAGATAGTCTGGCAGCAGGAGAAGGACAACAGTAAGGAGTTTATGTGCTTGACCTACATGTGATCTCTCTGGAGAAATCCTGGTTATATGCACTCATGTATGGTGATGATAGCTCTGTGAAGGGACAGGAGCTCAATAATCCTGGTTATATGCACTCATGTATGGCAATGATAGCTCTGTGAAGGGACAGGAGCTCAATGCTAAGGCAAAGAATCCTTCCTCTGGAAGATCCCCATTAATTTTCAGAAAAAAAATTAAAAGAAATCAGGTTTTGATAGATTTCAGGGCTTATGTGAATCATAGGTATAGAAAAATAAAAGGGAATGCATATTACCATTCACTTGGGCAGGACTCAAAGAACCATTATACAGGCAAAAATATAACATGCTTAATAGAACCTCTTCCCCAAGGATATCATGAAAAGTGATATAAATGTCCTGCAGATTTTCTTCTGTGTACCAAGAAACAGCTAGGATGAAGCGCTCTGACTGACGTCCTCCCCATATGTCACACATGCTTTTATCCTGTTGTCCCTTCTCTGAGTAGGACAGAGCAGAGACCAAAGCAGGTGGTTCCTGCGCAATCAGTATTGTGGTCTGCGGTGGAAAGGAAATGTCTGAGGAAAAGGGTTAGAAAAGAATGGATGAAGGCACGTGAGAAGTGGAAGAAGACTGACTCTCATGCTTTTTCTGTGCTCAGAAGGGTGCTTCAAGTAGTGCAGCCACCAGGAAGGTGCTGGACCAGACTTCGATCTGCAGGTGGGAAACAGAGAACCATAAGAAGCAATCCTTGTTCATGGCAGCACTCCTTTGAGTTTTGGAAGGCATGGTATATATCTGTTAGATCGATGTTTCCTAAGTTGTTTTTCTTTTTTTTTGGAACCCACCACCCTCCCCACTGCCTATCACATTTCTGTGGGGCTCATGAACCTGCTAATCCTAATTGCTCACAGCTGTGACCTAGAGTTTGGGAATCACTGAGTTGGACAGACATAAACATTTTCCTTGTACTGTACTCAAGAAAATTACTTTATCTACCTATTCTGGGATAAATTATTGAGCCAGGATAAAATTTAATTCTTTTCCATGATCATTTGTACTATACACATCTCCCTTATATACGTTACTTACAAACAATTCTCATTCTTCTTGACATATGAACAATTTGTGGATCTCTCTACTAGGTATGCCGTTAATAAAAACTGTGTGAACCCTTGGGCAAACTTAATACTAGAATTGTAGTGATGAATTGTAAATAATTCAGAAGAATACAATGTAGAGAAGAAAGAAACTGGGAAAATTGTTTTACAAAGAAAGAGGTGAAGAAATATAGATATATTTAGATTGTCCAAATGAGACTTAAGATGGGCATGGTAACAGATCACAATTATTTGCAAAACGGAAATACCATGACTGAAAGGAATGGTTTATTTTGGCACAAGGATTATAAGTAAGCATGACAGGATGAAACTTAACACCAGACCTGTCAACCTACTAGATGAAGGCAGCTCCACAACCACTTCTATTAAAAGCTGGATTTGACAGAGAACTATTCTAGGAGAACATTCTCTACTGGCATGAACCATGTCCAAATACAGCTCTCTTTGCTTTAATTTCAACAGTTCAAGTTGAAAAAATGTTAGCATATTGTGCAATATTATGTGTGTTAACAGTACGGTACGGTAGTATGAATGAGATTGAACGGTCTGCTTAAGAATTTTATATGACTACTTTTATTCTGACTTTTAGCAAACTGAAGAGGGGTAATGAACCTGTCAAGGTTATCAGAAAGACAGGGAAACAATTGCTACTAATTTTTTTTAGAGCAGGGGAAGAGGTGCTGAGGGCCAGCAGGATTGCTAGTGGGATTCCCTGCGGTTTCCAGTGATCTCACGGTAATCTGTAAGGGGCATTTAAATCCTAAATAGAGCACTGGTGGATGTAAGTGGGAATAGGAGGTTCATGCTGCACTCCAGCTTCCTTAGTTCTTCGCAGTGTGAGCTGATGAAACCACACTATTGCTGTCAAAGGCCAGGTTAACATTTAATAGCCCTGTAAAACTTTAAGCTTACTTTAAGAAAGTCTTAAAACATTGTTATAGCCTGGATTAAAATTCAGTGGAACTACTAGGCTTAACCACTACCTTTCATTTAAGATAACTTTAAAAAGTCATTAACCTCTGTTATAAGAGAAGGAAGTTGAAGTAGTAGAAATCTCCAAGAGCAAAACATCGTGAGAAAGCCATCCAAGCTGGAGGCAAATGCAAGGCGGCTCAGAAATCTGCTTTATCTGAATAGAAGTGTTTGGATTTTCTCCTTAATGCACAGACAGAGGCAGGGAAGAGAGGTTGGCACAACCTGAATGGCCACCGCTCCGTGGCCCTAGGGGCCATGCTTGCGTAGATAGGATGTAGGATAAAGCTTTTCAGTAGGAAGCTGGCTAAAATCCATAATGACTGTGAACGGTGAAATTTGTGTTCTGATTTGTCGTGCTTGAGGAAATAGGATTACATACATTATTTTTGTAACTAATACTGTCCTCATCAATGATTTCTCTTTCTATGTAAAATAAACTGTTAGATACCAAATTTCACCTAGTGACTAAAACCACTAATAGTGATGATAACATGATAATCCTTCCTTCCCTTTTAATCTCTCTGTCCTTCTGTTTTAGCTAAGAATTAATCTATTCAAAATTGGACATACTGCACCAAAATTAAAAAAAAAAACTTACAATAATCTAAATGAATATCCATAAACCACATGTAACACAATAATTATAGGTATGCTTCAGACCTCAGGTTAACTGCATAAGCAGCAACACTTGTTCTTTCTTTCCTGGGACCCAAAACTGCTGGTACAAAACTCCTGACACAAGTGGATGAGAGATACAAATTTTAAACACTGACTTTCAGATTTTCCCTAAAATGAACCTGATGTATGAATTTCATCATAAATAGCTATGGTCTCCCCAGCTGTAAGAGCTAAACAGCTTTTTACAGGTGCTGGGTGTTCCACAGTGCTCTATGCAGTGCTACCACAACAAGGTCCTGCTCACACGACTATATATTCTTCTGTTCAAGGCTTCTCAGGAAAACGGGTCCTGAATGCGCAGTATTTCCACGACTTGCTCATATAACAGCTGCAATTCTCCTCTGGGAATTCAAGGCAAAGACAAAGTATTTTTGTGGATCTGCTTGCAACTGTTAAAAAGTTGACCTGTCTACTCATTACCTGAAGATTACCACCTCCACTACAACAGTATTGCCATAGATCATTTTAGTATTCCTTGCCTTATCCAGCAAAAAAAAAAAGAAATCCTCTGAATTTGTTTAATTTTTCATTGAAAGACATCTCCTTCCAGCAGAGGGAATAGGCAGGTACATCACAGCGGTCGGTATTTTTGAGCCTCTCAGCTTGCAGTATTGGCTAACGTGAAAATAATTGTGCTGCTTGTGAAGCATACAAAACTGCTTTGGGAGCTACCAAAAGAAAACAAAAAGGTAATCCAAATATGCAGATATTTATTTATGTATCTCATCCTAAAACATTATGAGTTCATTAGGCATTATTTGCATTATTTTCACCCCTCTCAATTAAATGCCAAACCAAGTCCAGCATGAAGATTTATGTCATCTACTAACACCCACTATAAGGCCTTATGCTTTTGTCTCTTTTTCTTCCAGTTATGCAGTGTTCAGTATATCCTCTGTGTAGGTTTAATATCATGAATATATCTCTGTTTACAGATGGAGGGCACACGAATGCTGTTAGGCTCGGGGAAGTCTCAGTCCTTACCACTGCTAATTCCACCATGCAGCCCAACTTCCACATTCCTTACAAACTGTTGTTGCCAAAAGGGGATCAAAAATTTGGTTCCAACATAATGTAATGGATTCAACAGTCGCATTCATCTTCATGTCTGATGCTGTTATCAGGAAAGATGGGGAGTGCCTGGTGGCCTTCTGCCAGTGGTCGTCCAATTGAGGAAATAACACATAGACACTGCATTGATTTCATAGAGAAGCTCGGGGTGACCTCCTGTCTCCAGTGAGGATGGTAGCAAAGCTCACAATGGCTTGGAAGGTATCAGTATTTATTTCATCCTTATTCTTTAAACCACTCTAATGGGCTCTTTTTGTAGAGGTCACCTCATCTTTGCCTTCAAAGGATGAAGGGGTTGTCCCTGTGGGTAGCATTCATCTCACTTTAGCCATTTAAAAGTTAGGGGTCTATCAAAGTGCATCATTCAGGTTGCTTCATGTGAGAAAATGATACCTAAAGTGGGTAGCCTAAATTGTCCTCCAGAGAGTGATAACGAACTCTGAGGTGACACGACTGGATGTCTAGATATTAGATCATTAAAGAAGGTGAAATGAATACCGTCTTATGTATATATCATGATTAGCTCATAATTAATATTAATACCAAGAAAAATATAGTGAGCAATGAGATTTGTATTGTGAAATATCAAACCCAAGGCTGATAAATAACTAATGACATATTAATCAAAGGAAGGGAAATTATTAGAGCTTACCTTGTCAATTCAAACTCACTGATTAATCTAATCAGATAGAATTTTAATACAACTATACCCTTTATTCTGTGGAAATCTCATCATTACTCTGTACAAGCCTTCTGTTTGTTGAAGACTGTCTGTCTCTGACACACACCTTGCCATTGCATGATAAGGCAGCTGTCAATTATGCTTGGGTGTCTTATTGCTGGTGGCATGTGTCTAAATAATGTGAACAGTGTGTTTCTAAAACAATCTAATGGCTCAGCTGAATTGAAGCAAGCTTGCAAGGTAACACATGGGAATCTGACAGGCTGTCTTAATTTGTTGGACACGATATATTGCAGTAAGGGTATTTTACATTTGCATATTTTAAAAACACAGTGCTACACGGCGGATGAAAATCTGAAAATACCCATGTGTGGTAGGTACAACACGTTGTGGTCATCCATAAACTTTTGGTAGCTGCTACTTAAACAGGAAATGTGCCTTTGGCATTTCTACCTTTCAGTTATTTGTGAATGATTTGCATGATCTCTTCAAGTTTGGTGCTACAGAGCTTGGCTTATCTCTTCAACTCTAAACAATATTTCTGATTGTCACTAAAAAGCTTTTCAGGTGCTTCACAACCAAATAACATCATCTTAAAATCCACTACATGCCAAATCATTTTCTTTTTATAACCCAAGTATAATTTCACATATATATCTTCTTTGACTTTTATGGGATTTTTTTTTTTTAATGTCTCTGGATTTGTCTTCCAAGGACAGCATGAGGTTTGGGATGTTATGGTGGCTCTGGTCTACAGGAACTTTTCAGTCAAACAGCTACAGAAAATGATACAAAGGTACAAGTGAGATATATATTTATATATATAGCACATCCATACAAATGATACTGTTTCCTGAACTTTCATTAAGTTACAGGCTGATTTTTCTACCACTTGCATGGAAATTAATTTCCTTTATTGCTCTATGACATCCATTTTGCTTCATGAACCATATAGATTCAGAACTATGAAGTCTCATAATATGTAGACTTTTTTTTTGCCTGTTTCAGCTAGGGAAAATATACAGGGTAACTAATGGTATTGGAAAACTCATCTCACAATAGGGATGTAGAGGTAAACAACTACATTTGCAGTATATAATCTCCTCTGTAAGATTTCTAATTATTGTTATGCTTGTGTAGTCAGGAAATCATGGTCTATAAAGCAAGCCTAATTTCCTGTGGCTTGCACCTGAACACGATAAAAGCTCTTGATCTCCTTTCCTTCTCCAGAGGCAAATCACAAAACTGTGACATTACTGTTTAATCCTACAGTGAGTACATACTTCCACCCATGTAATCCTGAAAGTGTTACCTTGATGAATGCTTGACCAGGGTCTCTCTGGATTTTCTGTTGCTGCCTTAGTATTTCTTTGTAATAAAATGAAGATATGCTACATTGATTTTTTCTTTTTTTTTTTTTTTTTTTGGTAATCTCAGTAATTGCATGAGTTTGGCAAAGGACACTGATTAGTTTAGGCAAAAACTGTTTTTCCTCTTCTTCTTCAGACTTCTATGCCAGCTTGAGAGTTTGCTTGTGTTAGACAGAAAGTTAATTACTACTTCTTCCTACAACAAAGAGAAGACTATATTGATTAGATGTAGCTGTGAAAACATTTAAGAAAAAACAAAGCTCCAGGTTTGTCCTATGTAATGTGAGCTTTAGTGCTTGTGACAGGTGCCAGATTTACAGCTCTAGAGACTAAAATTCTCTTTACCCAAGGCAGGTACGGCTTTTCCTGGCCTGTCACTCAGCCGTGCTCCAGTGGGAGAAGCACCAGATGTGCAAAAGCACTTCACTGCTGCTTAATCCTTTGGTGCTGACTTAGTGCGATTGAATTGGGGACATCAACTTATTTCACACAGGCCAACAAATAACATCGACTTTCCAGCCTCAGTCCAACAAAGCTGTTAAGCGCATACATAACTTTAAGACCTGCCATAGCCCCAATTCCATCAATTCCAGTGCTTTAGGTCCTTATTCACTTCTGCCCTGGAGAGGATTTGAACCAGTGACTTACAGCTAAAATGTTCCATATCCTTTCACTAATCCTCCCCAGTCGCTTCCTAACAAACCCTTTGGAGGCATATAAACCATACCTTACGCTGAATGCCTTGGCAGTACAGTCGTGTTTCACAGTGTCCGGCATCTAACGTTATCCTGTATCAGAGGAATCACTTTTATTTTACTGATGTTTGTCAAACTTCACATCATGACTTCAAGTCTAAAACCCTCACCTACTCTGAACAGTACTTCTTTATACATTTAACCCCATGAAAGCTCATGATTTACTCAAGTGAATTAGGTCTGCACACTCATACCCAGCCTAGAATGAATGCTTATTATTTTGCAAGAAATTAAATACCTTCAGCAACATGTCCAGTCTTATATACTAACAACTAAGTTATACCAAGTTACACTAGCTATACAACTAAGTTATACTAAGTTGAGCTGCTTGTGATAAAAGGGAAGAAAAAATAAGTGTGTGTCCAGTTCAAGAAAGACAAGGAACTACTAGAGAGAGTCCAGCGGAGGCTACAAAGATGATCAAGGGACTGGAGCATCTCTCCTATGAGGAAGGGCTGAGAGACCTGGGTCTGTTTAGCCTGGAGAAGAGAAGACTGAGAGGGGATCTCATCAATCCCTATAAATATCTAAAGGGCGGGTGTGAAGAGGATGGGGCCAGACTCTTCAGTGGTGCCCAGCGACAGGACAAGGGGCAATGGGTACAAACTGGGAAACAGGAAATTCCATCAGAACACGAGGAGGAACTTCTTCGAGGTTGGCAGAGCACTGTAACAGGCTGCCCAGAGAGGTGGTGGAGTCTCCGTCTCTGCAGAGATTCAAAACCTGCCCAGATGCGTCTCTGTCCAGCCTGCTCCAGGTGACCCTGCTCTGGCAGGGGGGCTGGACTAGATGATCTCCAGAGGTACTTTCCAACCCCTGCCATTCTGTGATTCTGTGTTTCTCTGTGTGTATGTATACACACATATATATATACAAAAGTAAATATGAAGAAGGGATGAAACTACTGAAAGCAGCAGTAAAGTTTTGCTCTGAAAATATTGTGACCAGAGACCAGAATCACATTAATATACAATTATAACTGTTTTCATGCTAGAAGTTACTTGTAAACTAAGCGTATATGTAAAGTAGCCACCAGAGAGGTGTGATTCACACCTTTGCAAGCCCTTTGCAGAAGCGAACATCTCTTTTCAACTGTGGGGAGTCTCTCCATCTGCATCCCACGTGCAGGGGATTCCTCCTGCGTTAGGACCTTTCCCTCCCCATGGCAGCAGGAGTCTGTGCCTCTGTGGCACTGAGCCTTCTGGCTGCAGCCGCCGCAGTCTGCCCTGGGAGAGCTCTGGGCACGGAGCCATGGAGGTCTGCATCACGTTACACCAACGCTGCTTCTCAGTGTGCCCTGTCTCAGGAGCACAGGAAGGCAAGGCAGCTACTGCAGGTCTCATGAGGGCTGCAGAAAAAGAAATCCTTCCGAGCCGAAGGCTGGAAAAGGTTTGCTGGTCTATCAGGTCCCGGTTCCTCATATTACAAATGACTTTATATATACATATTACATAAGTCTTTCCATTATTTGGTCAAATTCCACCTCAGCAGATCTTGCTGCTGACAGAAATTGTTTGAGCGCTTCACTGCTCTACTGATTTTAAGTATATTTGAGTTTTAACCTAAAGTTATGTGTGCTACTGCTTTTTTGTACTGGCACTGACTTTGAGCTGGAACCAGTTCCCTACTGCATGAACCTGCTCACCGCTTCCTATTGCACATAGCCATGAGCTCTTCCCCCTGTCACACCATCCTTGTGCCCAAGGTTTTGGTTCTAGTTTATCTCTTAGGGTTGATCAGACCTGTATGCAGCATTCCCAGCTCAGAACTGACCATATCTCTGTTTGTTCCATGGCTCTATTTTTCCCTATCCCTACTAGAAATACTGCCCCTGTTAACACTGGCCTTTTTGCAACTGCATTACTTTGATAGTTAATAGTTATCCTGTGACTGGCTAATATACCCAGGTTTTTCTCTTCCTCAGTCATTTCTAACAAATGAGCTCTTAGCCTGTAGCAGAGATTTTTGTTATTAGTCCGTAAGTGCATGACCTTGCATTTTCTAGTATTGAATTTCAGTTACTCCAGCTTACGACGTCACACAGTTCTTCCTGTGTGCTTCTTCCCAGCCATCCTTTAGAGTCATATTCCCTCCCAACACTATCTCTAGGAAATATCAGCACCACACCAACTACTTTTCACCCAGGGCATTAAAAAACACACGCAAAATCAGTGCCAAGAACCCAGGCCTGGGAAGAGCAGCAGGAACCTCCCTGCAGTAAAATACTTTCCACCCCATGCTTAGTTCTTACGGCAGCACTAAAACTTGTCTGGTCCCCTTTTATACCCCTGTCGGGTCAGGGATTGCTGTTTTCTCCAGTTTAACCAAAAAATTATGGTGTAATGTAGTATCACACAGTTAATTACAGTATCACACAGTTAACTGAGGTCAAAACAAAGCAGCTGTGCCCCATACACTTTTCTAAGGAGAAAGCTGCCTTTTCAAAGACAGGCTACATACATGGAATTAATAGATATATAGATCTAAATGTATGCATCTATCTAACAATCATGTATCTCTACATGGTTATATAGAATTTAGTTATTTTTTTTTCCTTTTTTCCCTCAGTGCTTGCTTTCTTAAACCCTGCGTATCAGGTGACTAACAAGCCACATCACTTGCTGATGTAGCCACATCACTTTTTCCTCTTTCTTAACACAGTACTGCTCATATGGGACCACTTCTGCTTCAGCCAGATAATTTACTGAAAAGACTGGGAGATTTTTGTGCTTGTACTCTCAGTGCATCCAGTAGTCTGCCGAATTACTCATTTCCTTCAATGGGGCAGTCCTGTTTTCCGCAGGGGCGGGGACTGTGTTCTTACAAACCACCCATTTCACTTACTGGCTTTTTATGTGCTTATCACTGTGCTGTTAGTCCCAGCTACAAAGAATCCTTAAGATAAATTCACCTAAACGTGCAGCAGACCAGGAGAGACTTCCTCCTGATACACGAACTGGAACAGGCTCAATACAGCAGAGTGAGAGTTTCGCTTCCAGAAGATGCTGTGGGCTGGTGCTTGTATTTTGCTCATGTAATTGTAGGCAGGATTGTATGAGAGTTTCTAAGGGTCTGCACTTTTAATGGCAGAAAAAGTGACAACTAGATGTCTAAGTCTTCTTGGGAATCTAAAAAGCCTTTATTTTTAAAACAGAATTGGCACCTAAAAGGTATTTGTTACAGCTATGGATGCTGTATCTCTCCAGTCTTTTTTTTTTTTTTTTTTTTTCTTGGTGTGTGTGTATCTAGCCCTTGCTGAAAAACTATCTAAATGGCATACAACAAGGGAAAAAATCCAGTTCATCTTTCCCTACCCAGCCGTGACTCTGTAGGCTGTGTTACGGCACGCTATCCAGTTTGGTTTTAAGCCACAAATGGAGTAATGCTTATTTTTCCTACTGATTTAGGGTAGACCCGTGTCACAAGACTGTCGCCTGGAGCCCTCTTTCACGCGCGTGCATACATTGCGTACGCTGCTTCAGCCGCGCACCCGGGGAAGCAGGCTGAAAAGGGTAACCGGAAAAGCTAAGCTTTGAGCAGGTGCACAGAGGTTATCTGTGCTGCCAGACTGGATGTGCTCAAGAGGAATGAAGGGTGAAGGAGTCTCCACATTTCAGGGAGTGTTTGGGAAACAGTTCAATAGTTCAACGGAAACTTTTTCCTTTTTTTTTCCTTCCTTTTTTTCTTTTTTTCTTTTTTTTTTCTGAAAGCCGATATTATAGAGTAATAAGGTATCATAAATGATTTTTATCCTTTTTTAATATATATTTTATTCACAGGAAAATGTCATTTTAAGATGCGTAAGCATGTTTTCTTACTCTTTGTGCAACCTAGTCCTCGCCAAGGCTTAAATGGTTCAGATCAAGCCCTTGTAAAGAGAGAAGAGATGACATATAGGCTATGGCATATATTGTTATAGATCTATGGTCCCAGCTTTGCATTTTCATTGTCTCTACCTAATTAGATCGACTGGCAGTTTTATGACAAGGAAAAGGTTATAATTGACTTATTTGAGCAGGAAATGCTTATTTTTGCCTACTTTCACTGACGTTCACCAACACGCCTGCCAACTCAGTTGTGATCTCCTAGCAGCAATCATCTTCTAAATATCACTGTGTCTGAACAGTGCTTGGATGAAACCTTTCACCCAAGTCTAAGTGATTCTCTAGACAATTCCTCCTCTCAGCTGTGAGCCCCACGGGTACCTGAGCATGGATCACTTTGCTGTTTTCATTGTTTTCCTGCCAAAAGGTGGCTGCATTCTCATGGTGGCTGGGATCACCCCTGAAGGAAAGCAGTGTGTGGAAGGTGTGCTTTGGGACCTAACCAAGACTGATGCTGTGTGAGCCGCAGGCACGAGTGTCTTCCAAGACACCCCCGCAGCAAGGGGACTTTACTGTGGTAAATGCAATGGTCCAGGCAGGAGGACGGCAGCTGGGTGCAGTGTACGTGGCAGAACCCATGTAAAGAACCAAGCAGGCAGTATTTAACCGAGGAAATAAGAGATCTCATATTCGGCAAAGTTCTAAAAAAACTTGGGGAAAAAAAAGAAAACCTGTCAGGCTTAATATAACTACTGCTTACATTTGAAATTAAAATTGTCAAACTAGGAGAAAAGATTTAAGAGATAACTAAAATCCTTTAGAGCAAGACTTGAAAAAGACTGTAAAAAAATAGAAAGAGGCTTGTATATATGAAAGTGACTTCATTTATGTTAATGGATTTTAATAATCGACTTCTACATAAATAAAGTATTTGTATCCAAGCATGTCTTAAGAGATGAGTGGGACAGCCGTAGCGTGCCTATTCATTTCAAACAACACATGCTAAATAACAGGGCAAAATAACATGTGTGAAAATTATACACAGTTTCCTTCATCCCTACAAAGATTTAGTTCTGTTGCAAAGGAAACATAAAATTCCTGTAAATAATCTTTTTAATGCTTCAAATCTAAATTCAGGACTTTAAAAATCAAATAATTAAATATATCCATCTTCAACCACAAAAATGTGTATGCAGATTCAGAGCTATAAAGTGAAAAATATAATTCAGTGATGTCAGAAGAGGGGTAAGAGACAAAACCTCTGAGTTCCATCCCTGATGGGGAACTGTTTTGTTTCTCTCAATTCAGCCAAGTTATTTAACCTTGGTCAGGCTGTGTGCCTAAAAAAACGTGGATGAGATAATTCATCTTCTTCATAAGAATTTTATGGGAATTCAGTTAATTTTTTAAAACTGCTTGAAGGATGAGAATTGCTAAGTGTTGTGGTGCCCTGCGGCAGGAGGGGACCACAGTGAGTACTAGCACGCACTCCAGCTCTGAGACTGAAGCAGTGACCGAATTATTAATCTGGAGAGGGATTATTCTCAAAGCAGCTCTGGATCTTTTTTCTTGTTTGAAGAAAGATGATGGTTAAAGCAATAATTTTGTGGGAAATTTAGTAAGAGAAATGGTGGGTTCTTTGTTTCTTGAGGACTCCTTGGCATAAAATACAACAGAGCAGACAAGGCCAAGCACTTATAAACCACAAATACATCCCAAACTTGTACGTATCTCCGCATCACGCTAGGCTTCTAACTTTCAAGGCCTGCTTTTGTTTTTCAGTTTGATCTGGATTTTCATATTTCCTCTATCTACTTTGATTTCCTCAGCCTCTTTTATTTCTTTCTTTACAGAGGTAAGATTATCCATACCCTCTGCTCCTGCAAACTGGCACGCTTCCTTTGAAGTCCATGAAACTGTGCCAATTTACACCACTGCAGACTTGTTCAATATTGTGTTATAACTACAGATGGGTCCCAGCTGCAAATCTTGGTTTGGATCCAAGCTCACCCCAAACTAGGGAGTGTTTGGATTCATGGTTGTGGTGCAGACCCCTCTCTATGGGTGTGTTATAACAGAAAGAGAAAAATAACTTTCTGAATAGAATGGAGGGCCAGCACCTGTCAAGAAGGCTCCTTCATTATAGTTATCTGCCTGATCCTGGAGAGCAATTTTTTGAAAGTCTCCAGCAGTGCTGTCAAAGAAGGGAAGAACTAGACCAAAAAAAAAAAAAAAAAAAGCAGCTAAAATTTGTGTCTGATCTAATGCAATCTCAAAATAAATCTCAATATTCCTGAATCATTGCTTATTGAATGAGGTTATATGCTGCATGTCACTGTCCGGTACGAGAAAGAAAATCCCTATTAAAGTCCAGCAGAGCAATGAAAAATACATAAAAGCTCAGAGAAATTAGCATATATTTCATTCTATCAAAGTAACACTATTAAATCCCACATTGTCTTAGCTTTTCCCCTCATTCCAAGACAGAAATGAGCATGTTTTTTTTCTATTTCATTTAGTAGATCTATTGCTAATTTAAATAAATTCATAGTATTTAATTCATGCTTGTTGAAGGCTCGTTCTACTTCAGTTTTGACCTTGGAAGTTGATTAAAAGTATGTGGGATGTCATTGCCGGTAAAGCAGAGAATTCCTGGAAAGCAACTTTGATTTGAGGAACGAATAAGGCAAAAAGGACTTCCTTAAAATGCTGAAACAATTTTGAGATGTTCCAAATATAAGTTTTCTTTTGCCACTTAACCCGCCGCCCCCATCTTGATTAGTATTGCCTATAACCATTATTGTCAAATATCAGATGAAACAGCATCAAAGATCAAATAAAAAATTCAGATGAGACCTTCGGAAGGGTTGCCCAGATGACATGGCTGGTAGGTCAAGGTCCTCTACAGATCAGAGAGAGAAGCATGGCAGACTTTGCCACGTTATCTTCCCAACATGCTCTGATGAAAGATGACCAGTAGGAGGGTTTGAGCAGTTCTCGTCCACACAACTTGCCGCTACTCTGCCAAACGCGTTACCTCCAGCTGTGAAGGGATGCCAGCTTCCTAGTGAGGAGGACATGCAGTCAGAGCTCAGACTCCTAAATAGGTTACTGTTACCTAACACATGCTTGTACTATACCTTAAACCTTTTTTAAGTAACTTGACAGCCAACCTTCACTCCCAAACTTCACAGTCTATTAACCACCAGTTTCAGCAGGCAGTACAGACACAGATTTAGTGAAGAAGGAGGCATAGGTGAGCTCTGAAGGGGCACGTTTACTGCATGGGATGTGGCAGAGCATTGGCCAAGCAGTTCTGCCCTTGTCTCATTCACATCAGAGCTGCATTTACGAACCCCTGTGGGAAGGAAGTGTCACCATTGTGAATCTGGATGGAGCCTGAAGCAATAACCTTTAGACGCTAGACTCTATAAACATATGTGTCTTTTGTACCTTAACAACAGCACATTGAAGCTAGTGAATAATTTGCAGTCCTGAAAATTAAATATTCTGTATTCTGTTCCTCTTATTGATCTTATATGTGTGTGTATATATATCTGCCAATTTTTACATCACTGCAACTAAAATTAAAATTTCATTAATAAATAAAAAATGAGATCATTGTGAGGTGCTATTTTTCTGAGCTCCAGAGCCCTCCAGTGCTCTTTGCTTTCATGATACTATTCTGCTATAACGAATAAGCATTATGACTTGTGCCAGATACGCCAGCATTGTTAACTCTTCATGAGCAAGTGGAATAAACAGGGAATCCTGTGAGTTCAAATCACACTGAAGAAATTTGTCTTGAAACAAATGCCTACATGTTAGTAGGGAAAATAACTTAATATACACTTTACGTTTTATAAGAAGATTACAGTCAATATTTGCATAAATTTATCTTCCTAAACTGTAAGAAATACCACTGCTTTAGTTATATCGACCTTTTTCTAAAAATAAGTGCTATTTCCAGAAGGTATTGCAATGGCATTTCTCTGTCTTAATGAATGCATTATTAGTAAACCATCACTCCCTCAACTGAAAGAAAATAGCTTAAGTATTTTACAGAATATTTAATTTTGATTAAAAGTTAAGCATGCTGGGAGGGGGGTATTTGGCAAGATGTTAATATTCCTTTTCTTCGGTAATCATTCAGACCCCAGAGCCATTTCTTCTGCAGTTTTCATGTCACATGGGCCTTCCCTCCAAGAGAGCGTGGTATTCATGCCTCAGGTGGAAACTAAGTTGGGCTCTTCTTCCACCAACTGAATGGATGGCTTTTACTACCCACTGCCTAGGATTTTAGTAGCAAAGGCAATCCCCCAAGCATTCTCCATATAAAACAGCCTTAAGTTTGCAGATTGCATTAAAGAAGTACATACATGAAAGAATATTTTGCTGGAAGCTCGAAGACCCTGTTCCATAGGGGCTAGATCTGAAACCTGAGATTTAATTGTCCCTTCCATTATTGATGCAGCTTTACACAGCATTGCCCATAGATGCAATTCCCAAAACATATAGAGCTGGTGGCTGGGGATACCTGATGTGACTAAATGTTTGGGCACAGCGCTAAATCAACCCACGATGTCCTGAATATCTCTTAGGAGCATCTGCAGATCAACCCGGTGATATATCAGACTTGCTGGCAACTGCACACCATATGCAGAAGGAGTCCAGTAGAGCCCCACTGCACATAGGGAGTGGAAGTGATCTGGGTGCGTTTGCCCAGGAGCTCAGAGAAGGCTTCCAGGCTTTCAAAAGCAGTTAGAAAACATGAGGCAAAACTTGTAAGGTTGTAGATAATTGATAAAATTGTAATTTACTGCCAAAACAGTTGCAGTAGGATAATCTGAGTGTAGGGGTAAGGTTAAACCTGATATTAGCCTAATAAATTTTGTTACCCAGACAATTTTTAAATTATTCATCAAAGTGCTTTTTGCACATTTTTTCATCATTTTAATATCTCCATGTCTAGCTTCTTCCTCTAAGTGCTCTAATTCATTTTCTTTTGCATCTGTGGGGTATTTAGTGGTAACATAGACAGTTGTATTCACTTGGGGATGGATTCTCCAGTCTTACTGACCTTTGAATCCTGAAATATCTGTAGGTCCTGTCTCAATATTGTGCACAGGAAGAAGTCAAAGGTGCTTGGCACAGGAGAGCCCCTACTTACCTGCACCCTGAGTTGCGCAGCTGTCAGTGTGCCGAAAGACGCAAGTCTGGTCCTGAAAATATGGCTCACATGAGAAAAATGTATTCACAAGGGGCCTGATGTGGCAAGGCCCCAAGCAACTCTGGCATCTGTCCAAAAAAGCACTTACGCATACGCTTAGAGCTACAATTCAGCTGTAAGTATGTGAGCAGGAGTATTGCCTTTGATTGACACTGAATCAACAAGATCTGAGAGGTGATTAACAAATTTATCAAGTGAGGACAATATTTGGCCCAGGACTGGACTTCTCTTGTTCGGTTCCTGAATAAGCAAAAAGAAACTATTTGTAGGGGCTGCACAGAATTTCCTTGACACAGAGATTTTTCAGGCCGACACAGTGACAGTAGTCACAACAGTATCAGAGTTTTTCTAATGTTTGAACAAAACAGAAATGTGCTGAATAGATATGTTAACACTAATAAATAAATCTAGGAGCTCTGTTCGCGGACTACTACAGAAGAAGTCTTAATGAAGAAAACTGAATACTTTCTGTTTACTTGTGCAGTACCATTCCCCTACATGGATAAATTTGGCAGAATCTGGTCTTTTCCTAAGCAACACCCACTTTATAATGTGCACTGTTTTATAAGTGGCAGATCAAAGGACCAAGACAAACAACTTTTCCCAAGATTTAAGTAAAACACAACTTCCCAAGTCTTTATTCAGATTCATAATCAAGAAATGCCTCTACTAATTTAGGGTTGAAAGATGTTGAACTTGTTAGAAAATGGACCCGTGTATTTAGAAGTTACATTTTCTGCTTTGGAGTACGTGGTTGATACATAATTTTGCTCCCAGTTCTGGAAGCAGGAAAGTGTGTGAGGGTGGTAATCATCAGGAAGGAAGGTGTCAGAGGGGGAATTTATTTTGGAGAGGAGGCATGAAGCAAAGTTGTTTGGGACACATTAGCCCACAAGGCAAGTTTTCAAAGGCAAAAAGAGAAGTTAGTGTAGTTTAAGGACTTGTACATACCCCTTCCTGTTTTCTGGGTTTCTGAGCAATCCTGTCCAATGGCACAGAGGTTCTTGCCAGTAATTTGGAGTTCAGCTGTCATTAAAAACCAGTGGAATATAATTTTCAGTTGTTTTTTTGAAAACCTTTTCTTAAATTAAGATTTAGACATTTTATTTTAGATTTCTAATTTGGGAGGGGGAAAAATTGTCAAGATGTAAACAGATTTAAAAGCACTGCTTCTTCCCCAGATAGAAATGTATAACCCCCAAACTTCCAGTTTGCATGATCAATAGCTTGTACTATCATCAGCCTTCTTTTTTTTTTTTTCCAGTTTAGTTTTTTTAGCTTTTTAACTGATTATATTGAGCATGCATTTGAGGTTTCAAAGGAAATTTTTAGTCTATTGGGTAATCAGTTCCTTAGGTTTACATCCAAGCCACAAAACATGTATTTCTGTCAAATTTTGCCTTGCTATGAGAAGCTGTTGAAAAATCTGCTCGAAATGCAGTTGGCCAGGTTTGCAGCTAAATTATATACATTAAACCTCATCTCTTCATGAATAGTTTGTGTTCAGCATTTTCATTGTCTTGAAGATCAACTTGAACTTTATAGACAGCTATTTGCAGGAGAAAATACATTTAATTCCCCAACAGTTGAAGTAGATAGAAAGCATATTGTAGACACAGGTGTCAATAATAACCCTGTGTTGCATATTGTTTCTGCCCTAGTTTAACGGCACACTTTATTGTTAACCAGTTTCCTCTTTATCCCTTCTAGCTGCAGATTTATTAGCAGAAACACGTTGTGCAAATGATGATTTATGATGGAATCCTGTTGCCTGAGAAAATGTATTGATTTAGAATGAAGTTGCAGTCCTTACTACAAAGGCAGAACGAAGGAGATGAGAGGGGTCTGCCTTGAGTTAAGTGAAATTTCTCTGACTGCCCTAACATGCGTTTTCTTTCTCGTGTAAGATTTTACATGAAAGAAAAGGTTACATTAGGCATTTTCTTGTATTCAGTTCTTGTGATCTGCATTCCTCGACATGCCACAATTACTATGATTCGTCTTTGTTCAATTCTTTCATCAGTTCAAAGCAGTCTGGCATTTACCTTAGTAGCATTTAAAATGAACTAATCAATAGCTAGATGTTTGCTATTAAGAATGATGAAGAAAGGTTGAGTGGGAAGCAAACAAGGTTATCTACTTTTAATATATTACCTAATTCTTTTCTGTGTTGGAAGGAAGGCATGCCTTCATTTAATTGATTCTAATACACATACATGCAATTTAATGCGAATGACCAAGGGTGGACATTACAAATGCTGTTCATTTTTTACTGCTTTCATTTCTTTTTTAAGTGCCATGTCTTCTCTGAAGAAAATACATTGCTCTCCTGTTTAAAGTGAAGATTTAAAACAGATTTTAAAGATAGCTAGCCAGCTTTAGCATATAAAAAGGAGGAAAAATTGTATGTTTATTGCTTAAGTCAAGGCTGAGGAAAGTTATCCTGTTGTTGAAAGAGCTAGCTTGCTTTTGATGCAGCATTTTTTAGACATCTGTGAGTTTTTTTCTCTTTTAAGTTCTATTGCAGTTTCTGCGTAGGATTCATTTTACTTGATGCTTATGTTGCAATACAAATTTCAAACAGTGATTTTGTTAAGCTTTCTGAGATCCCAGAAAGCCTGAGTTTTTCTCAGAAATAATTTGGGCCAACTTATTCTATTCATTATTTCATGAAAGGATTCCTCTCCTACTACTTCTTCCTTTTTTACTAAGCTATTCCTTTGGTGCATAACCAGCACCACTATGCCTAAGTTTGCAACAGCATCAAAACTAGAGCACTATCAATAGCCATGGCTCTGGGTTTTGTCAGAGCTCTTTATGAAGGACCATCTCCTGAGCTCCATCCAGCTTCTTTTCCATCCACAAAACCACATCCTTTGACTGCCTCCAGCTTGCCCAGAAACCACACTCCCTGCCCTCAGGCTCTCCTCTGTTTGTGAACCTCCACAGCTTCCAGAGCCTCCTCCTGCTCCTTAGATGCCAAAATGAAGTCTGAGCATCTCTGAAATGATAGGCTGCGTGCAACAGCAATAACATCCTGAAACAGCATCTGGGGAGCAAATTTACAGATGGGTGCCCTCAAATTACAAAGTGACAAGGAAACATTCAGTATACAAATGATGGGAGATGCAAATGAAGGAGGAAATTTGGTGCTAATAACACCCTGTTATCCACCCTGGCCTGATCCAGTTTTCATTGGTTTGCGTTATCTTTAATAGAAGCTGAATCAAGATCAAAGAGGAAGAAAATAACACAGTATACAATGTGGGAGAACAACCCAACAACAACATTTGAAACAATATAGGGAGTTCATTTTCCTCTTGCTGTTGATACTACCCTAATGCATTGGTTTTTTTACATAAAATCAAGGCCAATATGTACCTTGAACACTACGCAGTGCCACTTTCTTCCCTTTTGTCAATACTGGTGACCATAACAAGAAACATGCTCCACTTCTTTCTGAAGTCAGGTCTTGTTCTAGCTTCAATTGCAGCTGTAAAGTTTTTCTGACTTTTCTTAAAGAGCATTCCCTTTGCTTCTGTCTCCTCTAAATAATATTTTGGCCAGCATTATACAATTATTAGCATTGCATTTTCATTGTCGGCCATATCTTTGCTGACATACCAAACCTTCTGGCACAAATATTACACATCTGATTCAGAAGTAGTTAAAAAAACCCACTTTCTACACAGACAGAAATTTTTCTGTCCCTCATATATTGGCAAGAGATAGCACACTGATATTCTGGTCAGTCACTTAGCACATTTACATTGTTCAATATCAAGGTCACACATGACAGAAAGAACAGATTTATTTTTAATATTCTTGCCAAGATGCAATGATTCTGTAGCAACTTTGTTCAATGTTCATATCACAACAGGAGCTGCTTAGGAGTGTTTTGATAAGATTGGGGCTCTAGCTCAATCTACAGCAATTATAGTAACAAGGGTGGTAAAGAAGGGCATATTTCAAATGTCCACTTCTCCTTGAATTAGATTCCTGAAAAGCAAATCTCACTAAATAAAATAATCTGAATGGAATTTCAGCTCATTTATCTAGCAGAGTGGCATCAACTTCAACTGTGACATTGGCTGTAATGTGTAAAGATAATGTTCCAAGATTTAGTATGTGACTCAAGACTGACTGAAGTATTTCATGGTCTCAAGTATTTATAAGTGGATGTGTTCATTCCTTGCAGCTAAATTCCTTAGTGATAACTGCACTTCAAATTTCTGCTGCCAGTTTGACAGTAAAATGCCAGTTCTAATTATTATCCATAATTGTAATGTTCTTCATCATCCACAGATAAACCTTACTTTAGCATAGAACAACTATATTCTGTCAATAATAGATGATAAATGAAAGAGAGAAAGGAACAGCTCATTTTAGTCTCAGAGGTATACACTTTTAATCAGATTTGCTTCAGCTCAATACAACAGAGGATTCATCAAATGTGTTATTGATTTAATTACAAATACTAAGTCATGTCCACATTATATATATATGTATATATAATCTCAGCTCCTCTAAAAGAACGGGGAAACAGAGGTGTTACACCTTATTCAGGGCAGAATCCAGAACAGAAATCTGACACTGTCGTTCTAGAGTTCTTTTCCATAGTCCTGATGAAGCTACGCTCCTGGAGTCAATTTACCTGCTAAGTGTTGTATGCTTTATCACCAAGAATCGGTATAGTTCTTGAACATATGTCTGCTCCTAAGCACTGGAATGCTTAGAACTAATGAGCTTAAAGTTAGGTGAGGACTTAAGCACTCTCCTAAATCCATCACTAAACTTCATAATTCTTATAGGATTGGATCCTAATGCCGATACATAACAGATAAAGACACAAGGCTTACCATGAAAGCAAAAGCGAATCGGCGCTAGTAGATAACAGCAAATCAGAAAGCACCGGCTAGTCTGAATGAGGAACTGACTGTTAACCATGGGCCTGGGAAAGGGTAACTGCTTCCCAGTTAAGTAATATGAAGGCAAGAGTAAAAGGCACAAACACATAAGCACCTAAGTAACACCATTTGCTGTGGATTACAGGATGGAAAATCAATGCAGAGCATTCAACGGAGAAACTTTTCCTGTAGAAGATCCCTCAAAGTAAAATGCCAGTTTCAGAATTTTGTTGTCAAGATGACTCTGTCAGCCACTTTTTGAGATTGCACTGTTTAATATATTTAATAGTCCCTTACTGTGGTGTGTATGCACATTGTTTACATTGACAGATGAATGACAGATGATGTCCTTTTCCTGTGTGTCTCCCTTCTTGAGACGAAGCAAGTCATGGAAGGCATAATTACAAACATGAAGGACTTTGGAGTTGGTTGAGTAGCTCAGGCATTTGCTGGGATTAGTGAGTGCATTTGAAGAGTTACAAGGTACTTGTTAAACTGTTTTGGAAATAAGAACATGTAAAAAAAGAAAGAACTATCACTACAAAAGTTTTGATTTTATGCAGCAGCCCCAAAATAGCAAATGTGTTCCCCAGGCTTTTTCCTAGATGCTTTTGAAGAATCACTGAAGGCTGAGAAGAAACACTGGTTTGTTATTAGCAACAGTCATTATCCCACAAAGCAATAACCAAGCAGCACAAAAATATCATCCTGAAGCTGGTAGCATCTTTTGGGACTTTATTCTTCTTTGGAAAACTGACTGTAATGGCATCGGAAACTATAAGCACTATGCTAACTCCCTGACTTGTTTACTCAGATACAAAATGCTTTTTCCATCAAAACTCAAAGACATAGGTTTGTAAGTTTGCATATGGACATGTAGGGACTAACATTTCCCATATAAATCATAAAATTGTAGAACACTTGTGGTTTACTGTGCATAAAACTAACTCTTTGGAAAATAGTAGCTGAAATATTGCTGAAATATTGAAATTCAGGAAAAGGAGTGTAGAATTGCTGGTATATTCAGTAATAAGGCAGTTGCATTATATATCACTACTTCAGGAGACTAAAAATCCTCTGTCACCAGGGTGGAAAACAAACTGTGCAACTGTGATGAACCATCGATTTGCTGTCAAAGTCTTCTCAGTCTGACAATGGTCCTCACTGTTAGAACTGAAGTGGTGGCATCCGATAAAACTATGCAGAGGATTAAAGGCGTTTAGGAACCCTCTGACCTGGTCTTGATGGTCATTTAATTAAGTCTTGTAAGACCACTGGAAATATTTCCCCATTGACTAAAGCGCCTAGAAACATATTCAGTATATGAAAGTTACTACTAGGAATATTACTTTTTCATGGGGTCTTTTTATTTTTGTTAATGCAAAATGTTTCATAACAGGGCATCTCAAAGGCAGACTTTCAGTTGGAACTAGATAAAAAATTGACATTTTCACCTTTGAAAATCTTCCTCTGGATCCACAAAGAGAATTTCACTTCTATGTTGCCACGGACAAAAGTGCTGCCTCCCAGAGTCCCCAGCCTAAGTTTGAAACTCTAGTTCCCAATATGAGAAGAATGTTTCCCCAGTGAGGAACTGACAACCCAGATTTAAACTACCTGGGAGAACTGTCTGAGTCAGAAAGTTAAGAGTGAGATGATACGTGGAGTAAGGGTTACTGGGAGTGAGCACCTTGACATTAAGCTATGGTATTTTGCATCAAGCAGCATTGCAGTACCATCACACCTACTACAGGGAGAAGGTGCTTGAACTCAACAAACACTGAATCCAGGAACTGCTTTAACAACTTGGCAACAGATGCAAAATTTCTCCATTTTTGTGCCTTAGCCCTGACTCTCACGTTTCAGGCTGCTTAATGAACGGATAACAGAATCAATCATAGAGTGGCTTGGGTTGGAAGGGACATTTGAAGATCATCTTGTCCAAACCCCCGCCATGGACAGGAACATCTAGGAGGTCATAGAATTTATAGGATGGAAGTTATCCCTGCCTTACTCTGAACTCAAGGTGCGTAATTACAGTAGTCCTGGAAAGTGAGCTTGAACACTGTGAGTCTAGATCAGGCACAGAATACACCTGCACAACGGGGGGATGTTCTCCAGCCAGATTATCAGAGGTAAATAATGCTCCCTCCTCTAGTACATATATACATATATATGGGTATATCTATATATACATATATATCTACATCTGTATCTATAAGCCTTATGTGAAGCATAACACCCAATGTGGATTACAGGATGGAAAATCAACGCAGAGGCATAATTGCCTTATGTGAAGTTCCTCATGTTGCTACAAGCCATCAGAATTAAACCATCCACTTATCCAGCTGGGACAGTCTGTAATATACCAGAAGCAGGACAGGCAGCTTTGGTCATTTCTGGAGATTTTTATGATTTTAACCTTCTTGCCATTAAAACAAATCTAAGAAATGCTTGGATAACTCTGAGCAACAGGGGAACAGTCTGGTGTCTGTTTGGCTTCAGAGCCTTTGGCAACAGGCAACCAAACCTCATTAATTATGCTCAGCACTGAAAGAAGGGGGAGACGGGACTGGGTCCCCCAGCTACAGTGCTTAAAACATCTGCCTGGAGACTCACATTCAAGTCTTCTGTAGAGCAATGATTTTAAGCCATATTTTTTTTGTTTTCTAAGAGACTGCTGTAATTACTAGACTATGAGAGAAAGTTTGTTCAGTTCTATTTTGTGCCAAACAATAATAAATTCAAGAAACGTGAAAATAACTGTAAGCTTCTCTAGTGCTTGCATTTGTCAGAGAGCCTTGGATTATAATCCTTGTTGATAACAACACTACCACAATAATAACAACGACAACAGTAATTGCAACCACCCTGCTAAAGAGCTGATCTGTTTGGATGATCTACCATCAGATACATTAGTCACTAAGAAAGAAAATAAACACTGATCATTTAATCCTAAAAGTTTCTTGTTTTGTTTTTTTTTATTTATTTGGTGTGTTTTGTTTTGTTTTTCATAAGGTTCTGTATTTTGAACAATATCCTCCATGATCCAAAACTAGAATAGCCCTCAAAGTCATGTTACATTGATTGCACTTCCTAAAGATCCTTTCTTCAGAATGTAATAACGCTCCACCACTCAGAGCATCCGTAGGCCATGATAAAACAGCCAAATAATGGGAACATTTTCTAGAGTGCAGCCAGGCAGCCCAGGATATATATGAACATTACAAACATTTTGTGCAGCTAGATATGCTAGCCAAATTTTTCACTTAAAAGCAGATTTCAAATTCTGCCCCTGAATTTGTCCACTAGCAAAGAAGTAGCTCCTGGAAATAATAAAATGAGATCACAGTGTTTTTATTAACGGGTGAAACTTTTCTGATAATGATGAAAGCAAAACGTAATGAAATCCACTTGTCCACCTTGATGCAGTTAAAGTCACTGATCTGCTTCTTAGATATCAAGAAAGTATTTGACCAGGTCAAACAGACCTTCCTTTCCTATATATTGTGAAAGCTGGATTTGATGACATTTTTTTTTTCTTTTTCTTTCTCTTTCTCTTTTTTTTTTTTTTTCCCCACTAAGGGTATGTGTTTTGGTCAATGGTAGGTTATCATAACAATTTTTCTTTCAAGAGACCCCAGGACAAGAAAATCAATATGTTATCTTGCTCTTTAATTCCATGTATTTTTCAGGTGGTTCAATTAATATGAAAATGCTCATAACTGAAGAACAATTGGTGCTAACAGAAAACAAATAGGTCCTCTACACAGGCACTTTTAACTTATTTTTAACCTCGAGTTTGTACTTCTTAATTTTACTTTTATACCCAGGGAATACTTTTATACCCAGTCTCCATATACTATTAATAAAGCTATGTACAAATTCCAGTGCTACTAAAACTAATTAAAACCATTTTTTCTCATTAGATGGATTCCTCTGAAGTTAGGAAGGATTCAACAGGAAAAAGATGGTATAATTTTAAGATATTAAAATTTAAATGTGGAACTGCAAACTACAATTTTCTATTAATGTCCTGCCAGACAGTTTTTAAAAACACAATGCAGTCTCCCGTGATTAAGAAGGAAGACTACAGAATAAAGTTTTGTAGAATAAAATAAAATTCTAAAAGATAATTTTATTTTTTATTTACTTGTTGGTTTATTTTTATTCTTTTTATGATGTGTGTTTTATTAATAAGACCAAGATAGATAGATTTTCTCTAGAGTCAGGATATAATCTTGTAATTTGATGAAATCATCACACTTCTGTACAACAGGGCCATAGATATGAAACAATGGTTCTTCTGCACCTTTATCTGTCCTTCAGTTATTGGAAGGTACGGAAAAGTACAGAAGATCTTTGTATGCTTTTTACCCTACATCACTTAGGAACTGCTAAAAATCTTATCACAAGGGACCTGGCTATAATCCTCATACTGCCTATTACTCCTTGCCATCTCTTCAATGGGCAGAGAGGGAGCTGCCACTCTCCTTGAGGTCTCTGCCCCCAGAACAGCTTAGTTAGACTTTCCAGCTGCTATTTCACCCTCCTAGGACTGGAGAAAACAATGATCTTTAGAAGAGGCTGTGAAACAGTGCAATAACACTTGCTGTGATTTAATGCCATGGCTCATGCCATCCCTATCCTTCTGTCTCCCCTTGGTCTGCATCTTGTCCGCTCCACGCAAGACATGTATAGGCACAATTGGGGTGCATGTGCCAAATCTTCATTTTCTTACAGTAAAAACTGAGCTAATGGTTACATTTCATCCTTGGAAAATTTCTCCTTTTGACTTTTTCTCCATCCATTTCTCCCATCAAACAAGTAGCTGCTGATTGAGGCAGGTGCTATTTTTAACTAGCAGCTGAAATGTTCCTTTATCGGCTTTTCATTTTCAATGTTCTTTCTTCCCCACCTTACTCAATGGGTGTTTGCAATTTTAGAATTCATTAGACGAATCCAGAGACGTAGGTTAGGTGGATTTCTGTGGAAATGCCTACAGTGGGTCATGAGAATCAGTTTTCTTTTCTTGTATTCAATCTTCCCAGACCGCCTTAATTTAGGAAGAAACAAACCACCGCGTTTAATAGACGCTGGCATGCATGACCCAACACTTAACACAATTCGGTTAGATACAGAATTAAACATGAGCTACTTTGCACAATTTAATGCATGTCAGGTGGCGTTTAAAGAACAGGAAGACTCGTTCGAATGAATTTTTGGCCCTGTTTCTATCTGAATACCTGTGGGAACTGAAAGAAAGAAAAGAAAGTAATTATAAAAACATTTAAATATCCTTGTCTGCTACAGCCCATAATGAAAACTATAAGAAAAGAAAGGACAACAGTTTACTTTACATTTCAGACATTTCCTGACACCTATCAGGAAATTCATCTAACCAAAAGGAACAAGACTTCAGTTTCATTTCTCGTGTTCAGTAACCGTTCAGAGGCGAGGAGCCTGATGGAGATCAGCTTCCTGCAGTGGCGGCTTTCCAGGCAGCCAGCCCTGGAGAACACGAGCCTCTGTGGAGCACAGCTGGGCCAGCTGCCTCACGCCAGAGCCCTTCAAAGTTACAGCCTTTCACATCATCTTCTTTCAAGTAGAGAAAGGAAAAAATGAGCGACATTAAAACTGTGTGGCCTCTCAGATATCTGTAATTTAAAGTGCAGTGGTGCTCATTTGGTGGGAGGTTCTTGCGCACCATCAGCCATCTAGAAGTCAGACTTTTTAGCCGAAGCCTGTTCTTGTGAGCCTCTCTGCAGTCACTCGGGGAACATCACCATCTTCAGACCTATCTCCATCCAAAAGTACCTGCTCTTTATCTGCTGCCCTGTGCTGCTATGTGCACCCCGGTGTTTCTCTTGGTCTTCGGTGAAGCAGCAGCCAAATCTGTTCCTTATGTGGTTCATCTGTTGAGGACAGATGCTCTTACATCCCTCCTCTCTGGGCTTTGAAGAAAGAATTACTCTTCTGGTTTCAGTGATAACTTCTGAAGGAGCTAGACTGGGTATTTAAAGAAAGGTAGTAATTTTAAGCCCATGTTTTATGGCTTAGCTTCACTGGGCTTGTAACCATACCAGAAGTTTAATTCTTGGCCTCCTTCACCAATATGAACTGAAACAGGTTAAAAATACCAAGGGAATGATTTAGTGTGGAATGATCACTCTTGGATACCCTGCACTGTCTAAAATGGCACAAATCACCTATGTGTAAGCATCTGAATTGCTCCCTAAGTTTTGTAGCACCAGCTGTCGTCAGAAACAGCATTACCTTCTGGTACTTTTCTTTTGCGTGTGCATCCAGATTGCACAATCAGAGCATTTAAGTGTTTCGATCTCCACGTTCGTAGGATGCTCAAGCATTCAGGGCATATTCCCGGTGTTTCATATTCCTGACAAAGCATGTCATCCCACAGTCACTGAGAGCCCAGAAGTCTGATAGATATTTTATTCAGCATCTGAATTTTAGGTGATGTGCATTGAGTGACACCAGCCTTTGCCTAACATGAAAACCCAGAGCCACTTAAAGATATGGCTTCTCTTTGCCACTTACTGAAGGAGGCTGCCTTCATTAGACCTTTGCCAATAAAAGCCTGTGAGCTCCGTGTGTGTGGAAGTCGAGCATTCGTAGGCTTCCACGGGCGAGTTGCACTGCCAGACTCTGCCAAGGACTGGCCTCCTGCCACTCTGCACCTGCGGGAGGCACGCAGGGGTCCACCAGAGGAGATACGGTGACCCCAACCCTCTCCCCCCTTCCCGGAGCACATGTGGAGGTGCAGGGCCACTCAGGCAACCACTGACCTCCGCTCTCTAGTTTATACAAAGATTTATCTTCACTTCATCTTAGGGCAGGGAGGGCTATGTGCCAGAGAGGAGCATGGAAGGGGAATCCCCAAACTGAGCGGCCAGAGGAGGGAAGCAGCATCGGGGGGACGGCATTTCTGTCAAGTCCTCATCTGGTCCGGGGAGGCACCCAGGCAGGCTGCCTCGCTACAGCCAGCTCCACCGGCCTCTTGACGCGCCCTGTAAAAAGCAGAGCTCACAGCTTACTGCTGTCCCGCTGGGCGAAGCAAGGCAGTCCATCAACCGGGCTCGGCAGACCCACCCAACGCGAGGAAGCTGCCCCTCGCTCCAACTCTTTCTCGTCCCCTGCCAATAGCCCCCCGGGGCTATCATTTCAACCTCCCCCCGTTTCAAATGCGCTCTGAAGCCCGGAGCTTACCTCATCCTATAACTCTCTTAACTTCCGTTGTTATTACGCTGCTCATCCCTCGGTAGGGTTATGAGCCGACTGACTCCTGCTAAACTCCACCTCAGCCCCGAGCAGCTGCAGCATCCGCGCACAGGCTGGCCGGGACATTTGGAAAGAGAGAGTGTTGTTATACAATACATAAGAGGGTTTGATACAAACCATCATTGAAGTAGCTTGTTGCCTTGGTTTAATTGTATTAATTGTATCTTTAGTTGATATTTATGTGTCTCTCATTACCGCAGCAGGATTAGGAGGGGTGAAGAGAAGGCAGATGCAAGCACAGAGCCACTAATGAACTGTTCCTTTCTACCAACAGTGCTCTATTTTTGATCATGGGAAGCCTAAACTAACTTACATTAAAATAAATAGAGGTTTTCTTTTTCACTTTGATGTGTCAGAAAGAGTAGGATCTACCTTTAATACAAAAAAAAAACCCCTCATTGGGCTCAAGGAGCTGTGCTGAGTGCTGTTGGTGTTCATCACCCTGCTCCTTCCCCTCTTTCTCTCCTCACCCCCTGGGCTCTCTGGCTCTGTTAAAGCCTCTCCTGATTTGCAGCAGGATGAGAGAAGAGTTTACATCCTACGTATTTTTTCAAGCCACGCACAGGAACTGTAACGTAGCAGTGCAGAGGCACTCCAACTAATATACTAATTGGATGCAGATGTGTTCTGCCTCTTGGAAAAATAAGACCAACTGGATGATCAACAAGAGCCAAATGGGTAATTTCTTTTTAAACAAATTGGTTTTATTAACTTAAAACTGCCCATAATCCAACTAGTCTGGCAGAGTTTGGATACTACGAAACCACAAGCAGTGTGTGATACCTGTTATTATCTCATGCTACTTTTGGCTGTGATCTTGCCATTCTGACTAAAGGACTCTGAATTCTCTCTTAAATAAAGAGTAGCATGTGTGAGCACCACCCCAGGAGCCGGCCAGGAAATGAACTGTGATTCAGGCTAAATTCTTTTCTTGCTCCCTACTTTCTTCAGCAGGGGTGCATTTCTATGCTCTGCCCGCAGAAAGCCCAGCTCCCACCCATGCGCGGTGAGCAAAGAAGGGCACTGTCAGGGAGAAGAGAACCATGCTAGCCTTGCTTTTAGTGGAGAGGAAGGGTTTTAGTGATCGTTTCCAATGCTACTCGCAATCCTATCAGCCACCAAGACACATGGGCTACTGAGACTGACATTTTAAAGGTTAACATGGGGCCCCTTCATCTAAGAGATGCTACTGCTAGACAGCAAATTCTTTTATAGCTCATGCCTTTGAGAGTGATGGGAGGAGTGCGATGTCAGCGCGAGTCAAGAGGCTACAAAGTCAAAAGGATCTCACTGAACATGAATCCCTTGGTGCTGCTTAACAACCTTGACTTTCCTGAGTGACAGATGACCAAATGAAGGGCCGAGAACTGCGCGCTTCTCTGAATATTTTTCTTCCTTTGAAAAACAGCATATTTTTATTCCCTCTCCACCAGTTTTATTTCTGTGGAAAAATAATCCATCCTGTGAAATGGCTGTTATGACTTTACTAGAGACAGGAGCAAAAACAATGGGTATTGTCAATACTTTTTGGAAACAAAACGGATGGAAGAGCCAATAGTGTCAGCCTCTATACAACTAGGGCCTCCAGTGTCCACAGCACTGCCTCTCTCTTCCTGAGCCCTCTGGCATCACTTCATCTCTGAGTGGTTTGGGAGGGCAGCCAGAGATCTTAATTTCAGAACGCGGGATTGTAGGCTACCGAATGACATCTAGGAATTACTGTGAGAGGTCTTTATTTTCCAGGTGAGTTAGAACTTTTATTTTAAACACACAAAACACAATTCAATAAATAAATCCAGTATCAATGAAGCCTAGATATAGTATCAATGAAACCTGGTATGCATTTTAGCCTTGGAGAGCAATGAAAAATACTAACAATGGCAATATCCTTACCCCTGAAAACAATAAAAGTATAAGAAAGAGAAAGAGGAGCTAAATTACCACAGACCGAGAAACCACAGAGATCAGCTGAAAGCATCAGAAAAAAAAATCAAAACTTTGGTGGTTCCTATTACTGGTTTGAGAAAATACAATATATCTAGAAGTGCCTGTCTTACAAGGATAGCCTTGTACCAGAACAGTGGGGTACAAACATCAGATTTGAATAATTACATTTGAGATGATCGCCAGTTCAGATTATTTGAGATTACAATCACTTCAGATGCAACATCTTTTGTTTTTAATTTTAGAAATGTGGTAACTGAGAACGACAAGAGGAGTAAACAACAATTTAGTGAAACCCATGTGAAAGATGTTTATTTGAACCAATTGAAGAACAGGAATTAAACATTAAAAAAAAAAAAAAAAGAAAGAAGGGTTGTGAAGTTACATATGTTGAAATACAACAGATGAACCACTTTAGTTTTTAATGGAAGAACAGGTAGCAGCCAGGTTGGGGTGCTCAAGTCGTGTGAGATTCAGGAGTAGACACTGCCTTCACGTAAGAAGTGTTACAAGTCATGGTCTGCAGCCATGTCATGGATCTGCATGGTCTGTGCCAGGAGGTAGTAAGAGGGACCCAGAGCCTCCTGGGCTTCAATCTTTACCCTTCAGGTAAATCCACTTGTGTTAAAAAATGCATTTTTGAAGAATTTTCAGTAGAAACAGACCAGGCCCTTAACACACAATTTATCTGATAGTTGATTGCAGCACGCAGATACAAATGTCTTGATGTCATGCTTGAAAACATGCAAAGATAGATAACTCCCATACAGATCTGCAAGTTTGAGAATGACCATGAAGAAAAGCAAAAAGATTCTAATTAATAAATTTTGAGACATATATTCAAGTCAAGTGTTCAAATTTCTCAATTAATAAAAAAAAAAAAAGTTGCATAAAGTACTGCATTCAGCTCTGGGGCCCCCAACAGAAGAAGGACATGAACCTGTTGGAGTGAGTCCAGAGGAGGGCCATGAGGATGATCTGTGGGCTGGAGCACCTCTCCTGTGAAGACAGGCTGAGAGAGTTGGGGTTGTTCGGTCTCAAGAAGAGAAGGCTCCAGGGAGACCTTATTGCAGTCTTCCGGTACCTAAAGGGGGCCTACAGGAAAGCTGGAGAAGGACTTTTTAGCATGGCATGTAGTGATAGGACAAGAGGTAACAGTTTTAAACTGAAAGAGGGTAGATTTAAATTAGATATCAGGAAGAAATTCTTTGCTATGAGGGTGACGAGACAGTGGCACAGGTTGCCCAGGGAAGTTGTGGATGCCCCATTCCTGGAAGTGTTCAAGGCCAGGCTGGATGGGGCTTTGAACAACGTGATGTAGTGGGAGGTGTCCCTGCCCATGGCAGGGGGTTGGAACTGGATGATCTTTCCAACCCTTCCAACCCAAACTGTTCTGTGATCCAGTTAGTAATTCACGCATCATGTCAGGTTCCGCAAGGAACTTATTTTAGACTCCTAGAACTGTGTGTAGATGCTGATGCTTTTTCTCTGTGGGGCACTTGCGGGGGTCAGAGCAGGGTCTGTTGCTTGCTTCTGTCTTACAGAATGGAAGTGAGAGTGACCAGGCAAGAGCAGGAATTCTCTGGATGCAGACACACGACTAGGTAGGTGTTTATTTTTTAACGTAGGCATACCTTGGAAACAGCCGCAAGAATCATATTCTAGGTTTCATTTTCCAAAGCTCTGCAGCAGTTGTTTTGGCATCTAACACATCTGGCCTTCAATCGTGTTCTCACAGCTTCACTGAGCTCAGCAGATTGTACTGTACAGCTCTTGCATTCACAGGTTCAAAACACAAAAAGATTTCGTTTGGTCACCTCAGCCAGCTTTCTTCTCTAGGCCAGGCTAACTTCAGAACTACAAACCTAGCTAGAGTTAAACCTTAATCTGTTAGAAACGGTGATTTTTTCAGTCTTGAAGTTTTACACCCCAATCAATGGTTCCCAGATTTTCTGTTCTCAGGCAATGTTGTCTGCCTGCATCATCACTGTAATAAATATAGTTAGTTGTCTATGTAAATTACATACTCTTTTAAATCACTGCTACAGTTCACCTATCATGGTTTTGCAGACTATCGATGATATGGAGATGACAGTTTGGCAATTTTTGTTTTAAAATGTCTAGAAATGACCATAGTTCAACATATGGCTTTAGCCTACATAAGCTTCTGCTATCAGCTGGCATAGTAATAATTATATTATACAGGTTGCTTTTAAGATCATTATGACAGATTCAAATTGGACCTAGATACAGTTACAGAATCCATATCAAATGAGATATTGATACACTAAGATCTTCAGGAAAAACATTTCAAAATGGATAACTTCTAAGGCAGGATTCATTTTTATAGCTTTTGTTCCACAGCATTATAATTAAAAGCCTGACATGATTAAAACCCAATCTTGTTGGAGGACTTTGCTCCTCAGCTAGTAATACGTAATGTATGTGATTTTCAGTTCTGTGTTTAAAGGTTGATTTTGCCACTCTTCTTATTCACTACTCTATGCAATTTTTGTTTATCTTTTAGAAGCCTGCTCTGGCAGTATTTCATAGGCTGTTATACAATTCTGACACTCTGGGCTCCAGCTAGTCAAATGCTTCATTTCTGTCCTGGCTATATTCGTGTGTGGCTTAGGAGTACATTGGCTAACAAAGCTGTGGAACACGTTGCAATCACATAGATAGTGTCCCAGATCTAGATGAACTTTTAGGAAATCTGCTCCGTAAAGGATCACAATAAGGTATGTGAATAGCCCATATCTCATTTTCACATAAAGTATCAGGATAGTTGTCTGTAATAGGAAGACTCGTACTGCAGAACAACAAACTGATGTGCATAAACCCATCAGCTGCTGCGCTGCTGGGCTCTGAGCAGCCAGCTGGTTTTATTAGTCTTGCCGCTCGCTGGAGAAGCCGCTGATTCTGCCAGTGTTTGGGTAATAGCTCTGCCCTGGGATCTGTGGGAGCTATTGCACATCCATCTGGCAAAAGGTTTAGCGATGCACGAGAGCTCCAGCCTGATGAGCAAATACAGAGTAGCGTGTGCTGATGCCAGAGGCAGATACTGGCAGGGCTGCCCTTGGCTGGCAGTGGATCTGTGCACACATTACAGGGCTGCGCAGCCACCTAACACTGCACGTCCATCCATCGTCTCTGGAGGTGAACGGCGGCTCCTCCTGAAAACCGCTAAGGCAGCACTCTTAAACGTACATAAAAAGACTAAGCCCCTGAATGTAGAAGCAGCAGCTGCCAATTTATGTCATTGGGAGGAGTGTTCACCTAGCGTGTCTGAGTATGTGTAGCGTGTATTAACGTTGCCACCTAGAAACACAGGCAAAAAAAAAACCAAAACAAAAATACAAGTCTGGCTTAAGAATTCTTGGGAAAGAGAAATCAGACTCAGTTCTGAAAAGTTTCTAATGTTGATTAATTTATAGGGTCTAGGGAGCAGAACGCGTTGGTGGGAAGTTAAATGTCTTAACAGCTAGCTGCAAAACAATGGGGGCTGTTGGAAGGAATAGAGTGACAAAATCAATGTACTTTTATAGAGAGATAAAATATTTAAACCCATTTCCCTATAAATAATAATGGCATTTAAAACCTGTTACCACACTGTAGTAAAATGAAACAATAAGAGCTGTTCTAAAGATATTCAGTTCTGGAACATTAGAAGTTAGAAATTAGAAGTTACCCGGAGATTAATTGCTGGGGAGAAGGACAAACAAAAATACAGTTTGGAACATGATTCCATCTCTCTGAGGGGAACACTGAGCAGTGTCATTGTGGCTGTAAGATTTTTGAGCTTTCTTAAAAGCTTCAAAAGCATCTGCACAGGACCCAGCCTGAAGGACCTCATCTGAAACAGGAATCTACGAGTATGTGGTTCAAATAGAAACAGTCACGGATTCAGTAGGCGGGTCACCATCTGACCTTTTTAATCAAGCCTTTGCCATTTGGCTGCTGCTAGGATATAAGAGTAGGTTTTATCAACAGGTAATTTCACTATTTTTGTCATACAGTCATTTTTTTCAAAATCACTGGAGAACTGTAGAGGTATAAATCAAGCTGCCTTGTGACAAATACAAAGCCACAACTCCGTATCACTGCATGAAAGCACTTCATTAAAAAAAAAAACAAAACAAAACACCCTGAGGTAATGCAACAAGTGAATCTGAATTAAAATAGGTGACCTAGAAGCACTGTGATTTTGCTTGAGAATGGGAAATGGGAAATACAGCTACCTCGTACTCTCCTTTCTGCATGGTCATATTTGATTCTAAACATTTCTCAGGAATTTAGAAAGTATCAGGAAGAGTGTCCTGTGTGAAACTAAATCATTTCCACTCTCTTCTCCTTTCTCAACCTTAAGATTTAAAAGACTAATTTTTAAAAAAAATGGCAAGTCAAAGCCTGGATTTCCATATTGTACAATGGTGTCTTGTTAAAGGAGAGGTTATGTTGAAACTGTCACTCTGGTTTCTTTTGGTGCTCAAAGTCATATGCAGTAATGAGACTGACAGAACCAGAGGCAACCATTTGATGACTGACAGTTACTGTCTCCTCAGTCTAGATACTTTCTGCTTTACTGCTACTTTTCTACAAAGAAGTGAGAAAAGTGCATGCTAACGGGCAGAATTTTTGACAAATGTAGGCTTTCCTCCTTTATATTCTTTTCAGAGGATGATGCACTTGGCTGCTCCTGGAAAATTCATGAATCATGGTTTCCAAGGTCTTTGTCACGGTTCCCATTGTAACAAAAGCTAGATGGACAACTGATAATAATTTATGCAGAAGATTTAGCCACTTTTTCGGTTTTAGAAGTTACTTTCAAGACAACTGTGAGAGTTAAGAATTTGCTCCCTCTTCACTGCTGCTTAATTCTTGGGGTGGGTGAATAGTAGTCTGAAGGTTGTTTGCGATCTGCCCCGTGCAAATATTTGTCACTTGTTGTAGGCATTGTCCTCCGATTGCTCTATCTAGGCAGGGGCTGCCAACCTGAGAGGTGTGCAACCACTGCGTGCATCCAAGCTAGCTGTCCCAGCTGGCCACTCCACAACCATTTACACGAATGAATAAACTTTGTGACTTTGTGGGTGTTAATCTAAGCTTCACAAGAACAGAAGTTCCTGGAGGGCCCTTCATTCTTCCAGGGAAAGAGTGAGTAAGCACAATGGGAAAGGGAAACTGCCAGAAATAAGGAGAGCATGCTGAAAAATTTAAGTCTCTCCTTTTCTTCCTTCGCACAAGGAATATCATTATATTTGGCCATATGCATATCCAGACTTAAAAATAGCTGGATTCCTTCCTGACTAACAGGGAGAAGGGTATAAACCATATGTATTGGCTGTCCAACAGACTTACAGCTACATGTGAATATACATGTGTGGTCCTGGCTGTGACTGATGTCATCGTGTGCCTGTGCGAATGCCTGCCAGGTACACTGGAAACAAATCCATTCCCTGCTGTACGAATAACACTGTCCTTCCTGAGCAGAGCCCCAGCCAGCTTCGAGGAGCTTGGAAGGGGTTTTTAAGGGAAATCTATTGATGATTTCAGTGAACCAGTGATGTGCATGCTGCAAAGCTAATTATTTATGAATAATGTACATAATGTACTTTTCACCCTCGTAATAGGAACAGCGTCTGAAAACTTGCGTTTCTTCTGAAACTGCTTTCCAGTTACTTCACTGCCCAAAAGCTTCCTCTATTGGCTTTCTCTCAGGAACACGGCACAAGTGTTTTCTAGCTGGCTTTTTGGATTATTCTGCCTACATGGTCTCTGGATGCTTCCACACCTCCACAACCATTATTCTGTTTAGGCCAGTCTCCTCCATGCTTCATGGCCATGTTTAGGGTATGGACTTTTGGTTAACATCTGGTCTACTTCCAAATGTAAGCTTAATTACTTGTTTCGTGTCCCCTGAATGAACTACTCTTCCCTTCAGTTTCAAGATTTCATCTAGTTTGTGCCGTAACAAGAAAGAGAACTGGAACAGGCTGCCCAGAGAGGTGGTGGAGTCTCCATTTCTGGAGACATTCCAAAGCCGCCTGGACACGTTCCTGTGCAACCCACTCGGGGTGAATCTGTTTTGGCAGGGGGGTTGGACTAGATGATCTCCGGAGGTCCCTTCCAACCCCTACCATTCTGTGATGCTGTGATTCTGTGTGAAATAATAAGGACTGAAGTAGTTCCCTAAGCATGAATTTTCTCTCCATGAGGATGGAAGGGGACAGTCTTCATGGGGATATCACTAACATGTCCAAGCTGTACCGACATTGGCATAGCGATGTTGGAAAACTATATCAAACTGCTAAACAGAAACACATTTGGGATTTTTAGACAAGATGAAAAAGAAAGTAAGACAGCAGCGACTGGGAGAATGTAATTAAATACAGAGGATTTTGCAGTTCCAGAGAACTCAAGAGAAGGTCTGTCTACCTGCAGGACAAGAGCTACAGTTTTGTTCAATGAGTTGTTTTTGTCTATTTTTAGGGTATGATATGACACTGTTGTTGATAGAACTGCTGCCAAAATGCCAGTTTTTCTACCACCTGTTTCAGATTAAATAAGGTGGGGTTTTTTTCAGTAGAAAGAAGAAGAAGATGGAAAGCAATGGAAGTTTTGCATAGCAGTTGAACTACAGTCCTACAGTTGGGTACTTCTATTTTGGAATTTTTTTTCAGACTAAAGTTTCTCATGTAAAATTTTTTTAATTCATTTCAGAAGCTAGCTGTTTTGCCAGAATTTGTCTATTCATCCAACGGATTTGCCATCCTAGGAAAAATAATAATGTAGAATTGTTCATTAAAATTGGTGCTCATTTCTAGCTGTGGCTAAAAATTTATACTTTTAAGGAAGGTATTCCATTCCCTGCACCAAAAGGTTGTATGTAGCTACTGTCCATATGTAATATCTTTCCCAAACATCTTCTATTTTGTTTCCTTCAGAGTTCTTCCTGCATATATTTTTAATAAGTTCTGCCTCAACAGTTATGCGTTCTGCACTTTTTGTCCCCATCTGCTCATGAAGTTTCTAATACATATGAATATTTTGAACCCCATACAGTAAAGCAGATCAATCAATTACAGAGCAATAAAAAATCCCTGGAAATGAACCAAAATGTTCCTTTACAACTGAAGAGCCTCAGACAAGCTGAGAGTAGAGGTTTAACTTGGTCCCTTGCCAAATAGACCATACCTCTATGAGAAATCAGATCAGACAAGAATTGAGCACAAATGTATAAACCCCTGAAATTCTGGGGGGAAAAAAAAAAAAGAAATAAAAAAATCATCCTACTCTCCAGAATCCCTCTCTGAAAGCATTTCCCTCCAGTCTCTGCATCTCTGCCCTTTTATTCTGCTGGGCTAGTTGCAATCCCTGGTAAAGGAACTCAGTCAGGATTGACAATGATTTTCCTGTGCTCACTCTGCTAATGCTTGCTGCAGTATGGAAGATGTATTTTGTCTCATTTAGCCCAAATCAGGAAATATAATGTTTTTTGTTTATAAATGAGGCAGTGATTTTTGTCCTTTTTTTTGTTTGTTTGTTTTTTTGTTGTTTGGACCATATTAATTGAGGAAAGGGTTAGCAGGTTAGATGACAGGGTGCACCTCGGCTCGGCATGTTTGCATTTGCTCATTCTATCTGTGTTCAAATTAAGACTTTGTGCTGATGCGGTCAGCCTCAGCAAACTGCTTTGATGCTTATTAGGCCTTTGGCTTAGAGTAAAAAGATAAATAAATTTTAGAAACCATAAAGAAGTGAAAAAAGAAAATATACTGAGACAGGGTAAAAAAGAAGAGGGAGGGCACACATGGTAACAGGCAACCTAAGCTTTCCTTAGCTGGGCTATACCCAGAGTTTCCTCAGATGGCCAGGGTAGCTGTGATACTTAGTATTGTAAAATTAACAGTTAGGGATGGCAGAAGTCCATATGGCTCATCTAGATTCATTCATTTTTCTGTCTAGCTTTGATACCTTGTAATATTTTTATCCTCTAAGTGCTCGCATATCTATTTTTTTTCCCCGGTATGTTCCTGAATAAAGCATGTACTGCTACTTTTGGTACTAAGAGATTACCCTGTGCAGAAAACAGCGAACTCCCTTGGCATACGCTTATTTCATTTGCCTAAGTTTGTGCATTCTATAAATTATTCAGAGAAGTGATATTAGTGGATCAACAACAGCTCTGGTTCATTGGGTCGTATTAACAATCTTGGACCATTAGGTTGGTAAGGTGCCAAAGTATAACATAGAGGGTGAATTTACAATGCAGATTTTCGGAATAATCCTCTACACGGCGTCAAAGTCCATTCGCGAGATATTCCTATAAAATATAATTGTCAGTGCAGCCCCATGCCTGGAGTCAGGGATGAAATCTGGGGCCTTTGAGAATGCAATGTTTGAATGCGCGATTTTCCTGTCATCCCCCTTCTCACTGCTCTGAAGATGATTGCAATCAGGAGCTCCACGTCGGCAGCCATTTTGTGTATTATCTGTTCGCTTCCCCCATGCTTTCAAAGTGCTCCAGGAGGATTTTTTCTGAAGATTTTCCAATCACCTTTTTCTTCCTTTTACTGGTCTGTGTAGAAAATATCTATAATGGGGTGCAATTGAGAGATTCTGATTGTCCCTCCATTCAGTTGCCTAGGAAACAGACTTGTGGATATCCAGCTTTTTCCTTCATTACTGAAGATGCCATTTACAGTTGATTTCCTCCTATGTCTCCTTTGCTGTGTGCACTGCTGAAAAGAAAAGGACAGAATAAAGCTAGTTCTATTGTTTGGTTTGCTGTTTTAAGGTGTTATTTGTTTGGAGAACATTCAGGTTATAAAGTCTGAATACATTGTTCATGACTGATAGCCATGCCATGGGCAATACAGATAGCTGAAGATATCACATAATTAATTCTTTTCCTTTTTTTTTTCTTTCCTTTTTTTTTTTTTCCTTCTGCTTAATGGGAAAGAGTCAAATGTAAAGCTGGTTAGATTCCCTCAAATTCTGTAATCTAGTTATACCTGTGAAACATTACCATGGTATGTATTAATCTGAAATTCAAAGTGAAAACCAGAAGTAAAACTGAGAGCAGATTTGTTTCCTTCCATTCACTTTAATGTCTGCTTATGCACACTGAAGTGGAAGAAGGTATTAATTTTGAGGCTGGGTCATAGCATACCCTGTTGATAATGGATCTTAATCAGTGTGAGGGCTTTAACCCTAAAAAGCTCAAATTTGGCATCATCCTCTGAAAAAATGTAAATGATGACTCACTGTACTATTTAAGTGAAGTATAAATTTATTCTTAGTAGAAGAAAAGATATTAATCATGAAGACCTCCGGGTATTCATTTAGATCTGTGTTTTTCTCCTCTCTGCTTCCTTCTCTTTATTCTTTTCCTTTGTTCTCATTCTTTTTATTTCGTGTCTTTCTATTTCCTTTCTTCCTCTCATCCATCACTTTTATCTTTTTCATCTTTTTCCCTTTATCTTTATCTGTCCTTCTTATTATTTACTTTCTTTCTCCTGTAACTGTTTTTCTTTCAGAGCCTTCCTATCCCCTCCCCTTTCCCTTTCCCCCCCCTTTTCTTCACCTTCCAGGAAGCATCCCTCTTTTGAGAAATATGCTATATTTGGTTTCAAAGTCACCTCCTGCCCATTCTGGTTTGAAAATTGTTTATACCAGTAATAAAGAGTATTGAAGGGCTGGGTAGCAGTGGAGAAGGTTACTTATAGGCTGGAAAGAAACCGAAAAGTATTAGATATTTCCTTACTGCACCAGTTTCTCCTGTGCATCCCTCACTTCGTATCCCGCAGGTTTGGGGAGGTTGTCGTAGGACCACCACGCTTTCGCCCCCCCAGCAGCCTCCCTCAATCTCAGACCTTCCCTGTCTAATTCTCTCTTTTATCTCTGCTACCCTTCCTCCCCGTCACAGCCCTCTCAGTGTGGTTTTCTCTGCCTCTTTCTGCCTGGCCTCCATTTTCCTCAGATTGTTCTTTCCTCTGATTATATCTCTGTGCTTCTGACCCCCGGGATGACTGTGGAGTCGCCCTGGCCTTGTGTTTTTTTTCGGTGGTGCTATTCTCAGTGCTGTTTTTCCCTCTTTCCTTTTCTCGCCGTGTCCTTTTTCCCTATTCCTTATCTCTAAGCAACTTGGCCTGCCTCGATTTAGCATAATCTGCTACCCCAGGCCGCAGCAGGTAGAGTTGGACAAAAGTTGAACATTTAAAAAAAAAACGAACCGCAGCAACAAAAAAACACCATTTACATTGAGAGGACTAGCCTGCAGTTCAGATAGAGAATGGAAAGGAAGAGCAGTGTCTCTTCCCCATGAGTCAGTGCTGGCAGAGGAAGAACGACAGTGACAATGATCTTCGGTGTCTTCCTCTTTCTTCTCCGGCCTCGGGTCTGTGCTTCCTGCTATAGTTCCCTCTTCCGCAAGGAAAAAATCCCTCGGGTATCAGTGCATCCTTACCGCTGCCTGAGGGAGCTCAGACAACGGCCTTGAAAGAGGGCGAGTGAAATGGTGATCAGAAATTATGGCCAATTTCTTTCTCGATACACCAATGGAAGTGGAGAGGACACACTGTGGGGTGTATTTTGTGCTCTTACACTTGTTCTGCAGGCAGTGCTTTGCTCTGCGGACGTGGAGGTGGTAGAGGGATGTTGGAGAGAGGGATGAACATTAATTTACTGATGTTAATTATCAGCTGAAGCTGACAGGGTGCTTTCTGATTAAATGTTTTCCTGTTTTCATTAGAGAATGCTAACGGGTGTGAGCAAAAACCAAAGGTTGTCATAGGAATATATCTATTTCTAACACATTTTTATTAGGAAAGCTTTTCCAATCGAGGTTAGGATTCCTGTCCAAAACCCTCAAAAAGTACATCCTGCCCCAGTATAAGCATTATTTTGGTTAGAGCTTTCAGAGGGAATTGTTTCAAGTCCTTCTTTTTTCTAATTGAGACATTGATTTGAATCTGCATCTTTAATAACCCAGGTGGATGCCTCTGTCACAACAGAGTGACAGAGTACAGACTTGTCTTTAGTGAGGTAACAGTTCTCATTTTCATAGTGGCCCTTGATTTTACTTCAGTGAGGATTTACTATTTATTTTTTATCTTGATAAGTTTTAGACGAGGGGGAAAACCTTTATTTCATGAATATGTCCTGAAAGGCATATTTCAGAAATCTGATGCATGTCTCTCCTTTCTTCCTCCTCCACCCAAAACACCTTGAGTCATCTTTTTGGCTCTGAATCCCTCAGGCTCCCCAGGACCTCCATAGATCTCCTGGAGGGGGACAAAGAAAAGGTAGACACACCAAATAATTACAGCGAGAGGCAGCCTGAATAACCAGTTTTTAAGAACGGCTCAGCTGAAATCTGCAAGGGCCAAGTCAAAAGAAAGTATTTTTAGTAATAAAATTAAATCTCTTGTTGGATTGGTGCTATAATGATAATAATTAGAGAAGCTCCCTGCCTTCCTCAGTGGTGCTTTTTGTCTTGTGTTGGGATGAATCAAAAAGCCAACTCAGAAGTGAGGTGTCTGACTTGTAAATTATGACATGGCTGGAGTGGCCATGAACAGAATATACATACTAAACCTGTGCCCTCTTGAATAACCCAGTGGGACTGACATTTTAAGAAAAGTCTGTTTTCTTCAACCAAACCAAAGTGCAGTCACCCACATGACTTACGGCCAAGTTATTATTATCTGAAGAGGACTCAGCTCGAAAGGGAATCAAACAGCATGTAAAAATGCTAACAATAACCAAACCTTCTGCATTAGGACATATGAGGGCCATGCCCAGATTTGTGAGGGAGAAAAAAGGAAGAATCAGACATAATAGCAAGCCTATAGCTATGAAGGCTTGCAGTGATGCAGATCCTGCCTGCTTCTGCTCTGCCCCACCACTCCCCTGCCCCTTCCTCCCTTTTCCCCTCCATTAGGGAGATTTCTGGAAAATGACTGGCTTGGTTACAATGCTTGGTCAGCAGGGTAGGAGCTACAGCCTGACCTGCACACATGAGCATCGGTGTACGTGGCTCACAGTCTAGCAACACTTGTGCTCCCGAGTAAGCCTGCACTAGCCTCCGGCACCAGCAACTGGAAGATGCTGGAAGGAAAGGCTCCTTCCACTTCCTAAGAAGTTCATTGCATGAGTCAGTTCAAGGCCGGTCACAGTCAAGCGCTGCATTATTTCACTGAATTAGGCTGTGGGGTTATTATTAACGAAACAGAAATCAAATGAGAACAGGATGGAAACCGGCTTGCAGTAGGGAGATTTATGACTTACATGTCTTGTGTGCACCCTGTCTGCAGTCGTGACCTAATTTCTCACCAAACATAAAAAAAGGTACGATGAAAAAATTCTAGTAAAGGAGATAAAGTGAAAGACTAATACAAAACACACTAGGTAACATTGCTGTTCTCTTTGATGAGTGCATTAGGGACTAATTTCTCTTCTTTGAAAACTCTGGGGATCTGGGTCTGCTTATTGAATGAGTCTACTAGATTAAAATTTTGTTTTTGTTGTTCTTGCACTTCATAGGTTTTATGTTAAACCCTTATCCTTCCTTGATAGAATTCAGTAAATCAGTTATTTTAAAAAAGATTTGTACAGTTTCTCTGTCTTTCTGTGAAGAGTGAGAATGTTTTAGGTTTCCTCAAAAATGCCATACGTTGCCCTATAAAGTCTTGAATCAGGAAAGCCTCCATTCAAGAAAACATTTAACCATATGCTTAACTTTAACTTTAGGCATATGCTTAAAATCTAGCATGTGCCGAAATTCTTTCCTGAAAAGGAATGGATTTAAGCACTTGCTTATGCTCTTTCCTGGATCAGAGCCCTATACATCAGGTTCTGCTGCCCTGACCTACGGAGTTATTCAACTACTATTATTCTGGTCAGTATTTTCAAAGCAATTTCAATTATTAGCATGGTACTGGACACAAATAAGAATAGGAGACCCAAAACTACCCACATCAGTGAAGTTCCCACTGACTGGAAACGAGGAAACATAACCTCCATTTTTAAAAAGGTAAAAAAGGAAGACCCAGGGAACTACAGTCTCACCTCTGTGCCCATTAAGACCACAGAGCAGATCCTCCTGGAAACTCTGCTAAGGTACATGGAAAATAAGGAGGTGATCAGTGACAGCCAGCATGGCTTCAGTAAGGGCAAATTGTGTCTGACAAATTTGGTGGCTTTCTACAATGGTGTTACAGCATTGGTGGGTAAGGGAAGAGCAACCAACATCATCTACCTGGACTTGTGCAAGGCATTTGAGATTGTCCCGTACAAGATCCTTGTCTCTAAAATTGGAGAGACATGGATTAGATGGAGGGACCACTTGGTGGATAAGGAATTGGCTGGATGGAGACACTCAAAGAGTTGCGGCCAATGACTCTTGTGAGACCCCACCTGGAGTACTGCATCTGGCTCTGGGGTCCTCAACAGAAGAAGGACATGAACCTGTTGGAGTGAGTCCAGAGGAGGGCCACAAAGATGATCAGGGGGCTGGAGATGAGGACAGGCTGAGAGAGTTGGGGTTGTTCAGTCTGGAGAAGAGAAGGCTCCGGGGAGACCTTATAGTGGCCTTCCAGTATCTAAAGGGGACTACAGGAGAGATGGGGAGGGACTCCTTGTCAGGGAGTGTAGGAATAGGATGAGGGGTAATGGTTTTAAACTGAAACAGAGTAGTTTTAGATTAGATATTAGAAAGAAATTCTTCACTATGAGGGTGGTGAAGCACTGGAACAGGTTTCCCAGAGTAACTGTGGATGCCCCATCCCTGGAATTTTTCAAGGCCAGGTTGGATGGGGCTTTGAGCAATGTGGTGTAGTGGAAGATGTCCCTGACCGTGGCAGGGGAAATGGAACTAGGTGAACTTTCCAACCCTTCCAACCCAAACCATTCTGTGATTCTATGGCATTTTCTAGACACTATTGAAACTCTTAACTCTCAGCAGAGAGTAGGTATTGTTACCTACAATGGTTCTGCGCTGCTCCAGCATCTTTTTGAGTAACCTTGTTACTGACTTACATGGTAAAATCCAATGTTTGTCTTAGTTTATCTTTGGGTGTTGTGATTAATATGTGAGTATTTTAGTCATTGATGGCCTAGTGTACGACCCTTGAAATAAGTTTAAGTTAGCTTGGCAATTTTGGAAAATGTAGATTGACTTCCTTTATTTCAAGCAGAGCGGATTTTGGAAGGGTGAGAACTTCCACAAATGTAGCAGCATTTCCCTATTTTCTTACATGTTTTTTCTTTTTGGGAAGTGATAAAAACTTATAATGGCTAAGGAAAAAAAAAACTTCTTTTTCCCAGTCCATTCTCATATCCATTAATAATGACATGGGTTGTCATTATTAATGCTGAGTGAAATCGTGTTTGAAATGATACATCACTTTTATCCTTGGGTAATTACCAGAGTCTAACAATTTCCTTTCAAGTTTGCTAAACTTTAAAGAGCACAGTCTGAAAAAGGGGTATTTGCAGGGGAAGGGGGAGGGAAGCAGGCGGGCGCACAAATCCCTTTATTTATGAATGGGATTTGTTCATGCACTTCCTGCACACAACCCAAGTAAGTATAAGGATCAGAAACTACTGAGTGAAACTCTTTTTTGGGAACCCAAAACCCTGTTATTTCCTAGAGGTCTGACAGCCCTAGCATTGAATTTATGCTTCATTATAATTAGAGCTGCTTGCACTCCATTAACAAAATTCTTTGTAATTTGTATATACTTGTCTTTAGACAATTATGGTTATTTCACACACACCCCTTTTCCTTGTTTCCTAGGAGATTATTAAAACACACAGTTGAACACTAATAATAATGTAGTATGTATTCGAGACATTGAAACGCACACGCCAGAGCCACCAGGGGAAATAAATCACAATTTAGTATTCGATCTCAAGCAGCCTATGGGTCTGTCACTGCAGGCATGTGTACAGACAGCATAGCACTCCGGTTAGAGCCCTCTCAGCAGAGAAACTCCAGCTGACAAACTCAGAAATACAGCTGACACTCTGCATCTGCTAACCATATACGTGAACGGGAAAATGAAGCTATTGTGCTCTGCGCAGGGGCAGTTACAGGGTGCTGGGGCAGCTGACCTGAGGGACTCGCTAACCAGCCCTGAACCTGCCTCCCTGCCAGAGAGGCAACACCAGCCCCTTCCACGCATTCATAGCAGCTCTGCAGGGTTTTCACAGGAGCCCCTTGGCGGCCGAGATTTGCTGGGAAGCCTTTGAGGCAACGTATCTGAATTTGAATCTCATATAAAAAATATTTGTAAGAAAAATGTTGTGTTTTCTCCAGGTGCGTTTCAGTGCAGTGGCGTGGACGCTTTGCTCATCTTGTTTATAAGAAAGTGGTTTTACCGTCACGGAGGAGATGAACTGGGTTTTCACCAGATTCATCTGGGCTCTGACTGGGACTGCTGACCTTCCTGCTTGGGAGCTCCCCACTGGGAGTATCTGGATGAAGGGAAAAGGGAATTTGTGCTTGGAAACTCCTCTGAACTCTCTCTGAACTAACTCTGAACCCCGTCCTGAACTAACTCAGGATTATTTCAACTATCCATATCTGATTTGCTTCAAATTTTTGGTACATTTGGGTTTTCATATGAGTCCAGCCTTAAAAGTAGAGAACTGATCCATTTCCTCTTTATTTATTATCTAAGCTCTCTAATCTTCTTTGTCTCCTCGCAGTTTGCGTACACTATCCATGACATGACCTGCATAGGGCACTTGCTATTTTTGGTCCTGACTCAGTACTCCAGTTATTGGTTGTTATTAATCCATCTTCATCTTCTATTAGACATAACAATTAAACACCAGAGAAAGTCAATGAGAGGTCAGCGGGAGACCCTTAAACCAGCAGATCCTCTATGCTTGAGAAAGCATAGGTTTAAAGTAATATCATTTTGGTATGCCTGAAAATATTACTACAGTTTTTCGTTTCCTGAAGGAAAACAAAAATAATAAAAATAACTCATGTGAAAGCAAAATTATTAATTACACATTCATATTAATTACTCAGGTAAGTAACCTAATTCCCCTGAATCAGAGGAATTAGGTGAATATTTAATTTTAGTCTGCAGTGTGTTTCTTCACACTGCAGCTTGAGTCTGTGGTAGGGACACAGAACATCTCACGCAAGTGACTTCAAAACTCCCCAAAATGGCCCAGGAAGGTAACACCACAGCTGGTGCTCGTTTGTAGTTGAAGACTGTGAACAAAGGATAGAGAAGAAAATCTCCAGCACAAGTTAACGAAATAAAATATTTCACTTTGTTTTATGAAAATGTATAGAAATCACCAGAAATCTAGGTTGTATCTTATAAATGATGTATTCAAAGCTAATGCATGCCCATGAATATAGAATAAAAAACTATTTGTTCACGCTTCGCTAAATCAGTTATACAACTGTATAAATTAAATGGTGGCCTCCTTATCATATCTTAGCGTGATACAGAGATTTGCCAGCACCAAAATCTGTTAAAGATGCCTGCTTCCAAGACTTCATCTTCTTAACAAAAGTGCTAAAGCTTTTTACTAGAAAGAATCTTAATAAATACTGAAAGTAAATGCAGGATCGTCAGACAAATGGAAGAATCGTGCAGAGAACAGGCAGCCAGCGATGGGCAAGAACCTATTCAAGAGGGTGCAGAGCTGATTCTAATCGAGTTTATTCTATTCGCTTTGTGGGGTTTTTTGGTTTTGTTTTTTTTTTCTTACGCTTTTTCAAACCAGTTTTGTGCTATCAAATGTGCAACTGGCAATTACACTCCCGGCTCCCACTAGAAATAGCCGGAATGGTTATTGTTGTTGATATTATTCAAAAAACAGTAGGGCTTGGAGTCAGCCAGGGACTCCCACTGTGCGAGGGACCGTACAGATGCAGAATGAAAAGATAGTTGTGTCTTAAAGTGCGGTCCTATTTCATTGTGCTGAGAGTGAATCTGTGTTCATACAATCTCCCTCCCGCCCTCTAATGCTGGTTGGGAAATCTAAATCTGTGCTGATTTTTCCATAACAAGGAAGGATAAGAGACTGGAAGCTTCGCTGCAACAATAAGAGCCTTTGGCCTTGCCCTGCTCTGTGTGTGTCAGCACAGGCTCTTCTGGCTTCTGAATTGTTCCAAGGGTCATATTTTAGATTCTCCCAACTTAGTACTTGTTAAAAGCAGACGCTCGTGAATAACTAGTGGGCAGAGAGTTATCCAGAGCCAAAATTGCAAGGCAGTTGCCCCTCAATCTATTGGTTGCACCCCGGGCTGGAGGGGAATTCCTCAGCTGCTTCCTCTGCCGTGCTCTGAAAAAGATATTCTCTTTACCTAAAGATGGGCAAGTGTTTTGACAGGATTTTATGTGAGAGGAAAAGATATATTCAGCGGCAATGACCCTTTCTACAAACTTATGCTAATTTTGTTAAATTTTAAAGACAGAATAGGAAAGGGAAGGAAGAAGAATTGAACATTTTTTTTTTAAACAGAAAATCTTGACTGTTATTTTTAAATTCTTCTTCCACTATTTGTTTGTCTTTTATTTTTTAGAATTTAAGAAACCTTATAAATTTCTATTTTCTTTCTTTAGAGTGAAATACAGTTGCTCAAACTCTTATTAATATATTTCAGTAGGGGTTAAACTATATGTGTTCCAGAAAACTATTTCATTTGAGTCAAAATGAATATGTTCTTAAATATTTTGACATTACTACTAAGCCAAAGAGTCTATTGTTTGTTCATTTGAGTTTTCTATGTGTTGCTGATAACTAACTCGCTTGTAATAAAAATTGGTTAATTAGACTGAGTCTTTACACACCAGGTATCTTCTTCAAGGTGATCTTTTAACTTTTTAAAATTACTATATTGTTCTTCAGCACCAAAAGTTTAACTTTTCCAAGAGGAAATCCAAAGAAAAGAATGCTTTTAGCTAATAGTAAAAATTCTGAAAACTAAATTCTTCAGACAATGTTAGAGTTTCCTGGCTTTGGACAAGAGAAATGAATTAACCAAAAGGTGCCATTTTCTTTACAGCTTGGCTTTTGCCTCCTTATAGAAACCCAACCCAATGTGACAAATCACACCTTTGAAATAACATGGCTTTTATCAGCTAAGTATGCGGAGGGCTCGTCCTCTGTAGCAATGAATTATGGATATCTCATAATTCCTAATATTCCCCGAATCTCCATATTGAGCCCCTGCAAAGCAGCTGAGCTCTGCTCCTTCCACATCTGTGCTCCTTCAATTTCCTAACCCGGCAGTGCCGTACTCCGTGATGTCTGGCACAGCCCTACCTATGCTCCCAGCAACATCTATGGAGAACCAGAGCACCCTGCCTTCCCCAAAGCCTTTCTTGGGCATCCATAACAGTGTCTGGGAGCTATCAGACAATGCTCTAGTGCTAAATAAAGGGACAGAGCTGGGACACAGCTGACAGAGCATGTCCTGACACTTACTTGGAGGAACGGTGCAGCTGCATTCCCAGATTATACTCTGGAGGAAGGAATGGCTGCCACCCCCAGCACAGCGGAGACTTGAGGCAGATAGTTTAACATTGCTTGGCTCTCTTATGCCTTATTAAAAATGTAAAAGAATCCAGCAAGTCTTTTTTTTTTTTTTTTCCCTGGGAGCCGAGCGTGACAGTGTCACACAGCGTTATTTCAGCTGATGCAGCAGGCTGGCGCGTGGGGCAAGGAGGGTGTTGTGGTCCTCACCAGCCTGCCTGCACAGCAGGGAGTTTTGCATCAGGTAGCCCTGTCCTGAAGAGTGTACGGGGACTGTGCTTCACCTACTGCAGGGAAAACGCTCAGAGATTGAGGAGGAGGAGGCCTGTGTCCTACAAGCTACCTGCATCTTTTCTTCTCCGTGCTCCAGGAAAGCAGAGGAACACAAAGTGGCCCCTGAATACTATTGGCAGTGACAAACCTCCAGCCATGCATGCTTTTCATATTGCTGTTAAAAAGTAAATAATTACCATGTGAGAAAACCACAACAGCGTTTGATTTTCTTCCCCCTCCTTTGCCTTGCTCCTATCCCTCCCCCCTCCTTTCTGCTCAACTCCCAGTCCCACAGGCACACGTGGTCTAATTTGTTTTGTGTGGCAAAAGTGCTCGAAACTCAGCAAAGAAAGCTTTCCCTAGCAAACATAACCTAGCAAGGTCATGAAACTTCTTGTTATGGTGCTTTGCAGGTTGCTGTTTCGCAAGCGCCCCGAGCAGAGGCGAGGGGGGAGCCCTGCACGCCCCCAGCAGCTGGGCAGCATGGGCAGCCAAGTAGATGCTCTTCACAGGCAGCAGCCAGTGCTGCTTCTTGGATCAGCTTCCCAGAGTGAGCTTCACAGCACACAGAATCACAGAATCACAGAATGGTAGGGGTTGGAAGTGACCTCTGGAGATCATCTAGTCCAACCCCCCTGCCAAAACAGATTCACCCCGAGCAGGTGGCACAGGAACGTGTCCAGGCAGGTTTTGAATGTCTCCAGAGAAGGAGACTCCACCACCTCTCTGGGCAGCCTGTTCCAGTGCTCTGGCACCCTCAAAGGAAAGAAGTTCCTCCTCATGTTGAGGTGGAATTTCCTGTGTTCCGGTTTGTGCTCATTACCTCTTGCCCTGTCCCTGGGCACCACTGAAAAGAGCCTGGCCCCATCCTCCTGACACCCACCCTTTACATATTTATAAGCATAGATGAGATCCCCTCTCAGACTTCTCTTCTCCAGGCTAAACAGACCCAGGCCCCTCAGCCTTTCCTCATAAGAGAGGTGCTCCGGTCCCCTGATCATCATGCACCAGTGTCCTTCAGACTGAAGAATGAGGAAAACTCTACACCACAGTGCAAGGTTTGTTGGAGGTTTTTTTCCTGGTCTAGTTTTACACTGGAGAGCTTGGGAGCCATTAGCAACTTAGCTGCACCAGCAGGAGCAAAATATGAGTTAATTTAGCCTGGTTCTCGATGGTGATATTATTTAGAATAGGCATTCCTTGAAAATGTCATCTGACTATGTGAAATGAAAAAAACCCAGACACTTGGCCATCCAGCAAAGCTTCCAGCACTCCAGCATATCGGGAACTTGAGCTCCGACTGAGGTAAAGAGCCACAACTGCAGTTTTGCCTTATAAGCTTCACAAACAATAAACACCTATTCGACTAGTGACTCAAGCACCTCTTGGTATTATTCTTTTTCTGCCTGGTGCAAGTATCTTCTGGGAAGTACAGAGCATTCAATCCCTTGAGGTCAGCATCTCTCAGCAGGTACCCAGCAAGCCACCTTAATCACCTATACTACTTATTATACTTGTTAATGGGATTTGACACCTTTGCCTTCTGGCTTCAGCTGCAGCCTGCACTTATACCCTGAAAACACTGATTAAATTACTCACCTAGTAATTTTCAGGATCAGGCCGACATTTTGAAAAACACACATTGCAATTTGATCTTGCTGTATTATATAAACCCATTTGAAACCCTGGTTCAGCAAATCATTTAAGCCCTTGCTGAAGTACCATTGAGTGAACTTCACAAAGAAATATTTTTTGCATATAATATTTGCTCTATGGCATTATCATGTAGCTTTCTGAAAGGAAAGTGGATTAGCTTCAAATGTTGTTACGATTTATTATTTGTTGAGTGCTGACAGTACACTTCAATAGAACTTGAGGAAGTGCTTAAAGTTAAGCACGTTTTCAAGTACATTGCTGATCTAGGGCCAAAAAGTTAATCTGAGACCTTCTTTGTTGGAAAGCGTAGACATGACACCAAGGAAGAGCATTCTTTAATTTTCCCTTGAGCAGGAAACACTGGTTAGCCATGTGGGTCTATTTTACAAATAAGAGAGTTGACTGTCAACCATTTCTCATTTCGATATTCCAATGCCAAAGAAAAAGTGCATCAACTGTTCGTATAATATGTTGAATGCAAATTTAGAAAAGCGGCCAACTGGACTCACATATCTTCCCAGAGAGAGATGAAAGAGTAGAATGGAAATATGCCATCTGGGGCTTGCAACCCCCGTCCCAACCTGACGAGATGTCACGTCCTCTGGGAGGGCTCTGCATGCGTTCAGAATTTTTGTTCTGGGCAGAACCAAGCATATTGTCAGCTCCCAGTAAATACACATCAAAGAAGAACTTTAAAAAGTAACAGGCTTTCCTCTTCACAAAACTACTTGTTAGTAGTGTACACTTACACTCTAAATACCATTAGCGCAGGAGAACACTGGGTAACCCCAAATTGCTGTAGGTGGCACGTGTCTTTGCTATTGCTGTGTAAGGTGGTTCTTAATGCTCCATCTAGCTAGCATGACTGCTCAGCACCTGCCAGGAGCAGTCCCTAAATTAATTAGTCTGGGATTGTATACTTGTCTTTTCTATTACATGCGAATACAGAGTCTAACATAATAGGACCTTGTCCCTAACTGTAGCCAAGAGGCTCAACAGGAACAACAACAACAACAATAATTATACTTATATGTTGCCTAAACACAATTCTGAAACATCTGTGGCTTGTCACTATTATAGTCCAGAAGCTATAGCCTAAGCGAGGCTTTTTTTGGAGGCAATACAAGGAAACTCACTATGGCTCCTGAAAACTCTCTTGGAATGTAATAATATAAATGAGGAGGAAATATTCTATGGGGAAAAAAGTGCTTAAGGCAACAGTAATTATATTGCCAAATATAGCATATAGAATCTGCAGAGTGAGAGTTTCATATAACAAGGGAAATGTAAAATCATACTTGGGGTGTAACTAAATTGTAATAGAATGGCTGGGGGGAGCGTTATTTGAGGGAGTTAATATTTAATCCCTGACTAGCAGTGGAAGCACAAGAGAGAGGCTGTTTTCAAAATTGTATTTTCTTTATTTCTGCAGGAAATGACGAGTGTGTGTTTGGGTGTTGGAAAAATCATAAATAATAATCTATTATAACCCCCACAGAAAGTATCTGAAATAATGCAGCACCTATCTCCATCTTCCAATTTTTCTGTTATTTCTAAGCCAGTAATACGGAATCAAAACCTCTGGCTTTGGAGAACTTCTCTGGGTGAAAAGAAACAAAGCTTTTGATTTATTTGAAGGTCAGTCCTGTCTCTACCACAGTGTGTTGCAACAGGAAGGGATTTTCTCTCCTCTGCCAGAGAGAGCTGAGCAGGGCTCTTCTCTCCCTCTTGGTCTCATGCAGTCTGAGTGTTGAACCACTGCAGCAAACAGAAACCCCCTCCACCCCATCAAGAAATTTGCATCTTTTTCATCTCCCTGACTACTGCTGCTGCCTTTGGTACCTCCCTCCTCCTTTTGCATTTTCTCATTAAAAATGCATTTATTCTGACTCCATCCCTTTTCTTCTCATGTATTTCTCCTTCTCCAAGCATTCCGTCTCCATGAATGTGGTTGAGACTTATTTCACACCTCAGCTGCAATCCCCGTAGCGTCTATGGCACCCTACGAATAGTCTCTTTCCCATCCAAGGTCAAAACGGGGACAAGTAGCCAGAACATGTGTTTACACAAGCAAGCCAAGGCTCTGAGCCAAAGCCCATTGAAGCCATGAGGGCTTCTCCAGTGCCTCCAAAGTTTTGGATCATAAAACATACATAAATGCTTTTAAACACAAATAAACATAAGCAATGTTTACTGTTTCTCTGCACTTGGTAGGTTTTTTTGTGTATTTCACAAAAACCTTATGGAAGAAAAAGAGGATTATGATTTTGCAAGCCAGGGAGTGGAAGTTTATCTCTGCATCAAGAAAATCCAATAACCTTCTTTGGCACAATCAGACGCCAACTGAAACTCCAGGGTAGACAGAACTGGAGAATTTGTGACCAGGTCCTTTTAGTAATTGAAACGATTTTAAGTTCCTGTTTCTTTCCTCAAAGTTTCCCTTTGAGAACTGTTGTGAAACTTGCACATCTCTGATGAAAATTTTCAAGTTTTGAAGGGCATATGGAGAAAAAAAAACCCCACATTTGTTTCCTTTCTTTGACAAAACGTAGGTCTTAGCCTGGCAGAGGAGCAGATGTGCAACAGCAACCAAACGTTCCTCTGATGGTTTGACCATTAATTTTGATCCGTTAATTCACAGGCTGTTTTGGTGGGTAGTACGAAAGAGGGAGGTGGCTGGATATCTCCTTCTGCTGAAGGGCCCAGAAAAGCTGGTGCTTCTCCCTGCATCCATCAGTATGGAAGTGACATCTCCTTGGTGCGGAGCCCAGAATCGCAGCCACCTGCTGCAACACCATGAAGAGTTTCCTTTTGCTGCATCAGCTGAACGGCAGAGGTTGCTAAACCAAGGAGGGTACCACTGCCAAAAGAGAGATGTTTTACACAGATGGTCAGTACTGTGAGAGCGAGAATGGCAGGGGTGACTCAAACCCATTCCAGGTGGTGCAACAAGCTAGACCTTTTACGCCATTTTGCCTTTTTAAGGTATCTTTTCCTTGTTTTTTGCAGAGATAATTTTAAAGAAAACTAATTTTATATCTTTACACTATAGAATGCAAATGAGACCATCAACAATCTGAAACCAACTTTAAATTAAGAACAGAAGTTCCTGGTTAAAGATCTATTTGGAATTCAAAATCAGATTTTTAAGTACTCGTTAAAGAAAACAACAAAAACAGAGAGACAAAAATCCTGTTTGCCAAGAAATACTTGTTGGGTGGAGGCGACTTTAAAAGATATTACTGCAAATGCTGCTATTTAAGAGAAATGAAAACTAAACCAGGTCTGAAACAGAAACAATTATTACAGGTTGTTTGATTGGCTAAGAAATACTAATTCTTCTTAAGCTATGGAGCAGAAATGAATTGTGGGGATAAATCTGTCAATCCATCAGTTTGCAGTTTGTGCCTTTAGTGGAGATTTGGCAGAAGAAGTAAATTATGTTTCAAGGGGATTCAAGTTTATGTTTTTCTTTAGGATTTTGTAATGTTTTGTGGTCTTTCAAGCTCAATGAAACACAATACATTTTTAAGCAGTCAGTTCATTACTAACAAGGGCGAAGGCCCTGACAGCAGAGCTAGATAGCCCCTGTGGCCCCACTGCCAGTATTTCTGTAGCCAGCTACAATAGAGACACTATGCTGGATCGAAATTCTCATCTGCCTCAGGTGCTGCTACGAAAATGCAGTGTGCGGATACAGCACATATGTGAGTATCATCTTCTTTCATTTGCAGCACAACTGTCTAACATTTTGCCTATAGAAAGCAAAATTCAGGGTATTTTGTTATCTATAGCTACGGGATCTTTTATGAACACTTTTAAGCTTGGGTCCAAGGTGACCCATTCAGTCCAACTGGTTCTCAGCAGAAAGGTTTTTAAAATGCCTTATTGCCAGGGTCAACATATTTTCTTAACAAAGCAGTACTCATTGAGAGCAGTAGACTGTACAGCATAAATCCTTAGAGTCATATAATTCCACCTTGTATATGGTACTTACTATAGAATACCTTACAGAATCCAAGGAGAGAGAAATGTATCATTTTAATCCTCCATTCACTTTCCAATATTTCTTCTCCGAAATCTCTCCCAGAATAGTTTCTGGACCTCTTTTCTTTATCTTTCCCTGTCTCTGTTGCTTCTCCTACATCAGCCTTTTTCCTCTGTCTCTAACTTCTGAAACTGCTTTGATTTCACAATATCTCTACTGTGTCCTTCAGGCTTTGCCCATAAGAGTCAATGAGAGGGGCCAGGGAGCGCTGTGTCCAGATGAGGTATTGGGAGTGACGGCCAACCCCTGAACTATCCCTGGGCGTCACTTGGGTACCTCAGGCCAAAACTGACAACGGAACAACAGGAATGACCTTGGTAATTACCTGAATGCTTTGAGCTTACTGGAATTGACCCAGTGTCCATAGACTCCTCACCACAGCTGACTGCAGCATCCTATCAGAATTTTGTCAGAGTTTTGCCATAGTTAAGCTCAGATAACAAGCAGGATATGTTTTGTTTTGTTTTGTTTTGTTTTCCTAGGAAATGCAAAGCTTTTTCCTCCTAGCCTTCTTTTACACCTGTAATTTAGTCTATGATGTTAAGCTTCAACCTAGTAGCTAGTTACTTGGTACACATATGATCCAACTTCTTCTCATGTCCCAGTGGCACGCAAACTATTCTGCAAAAGACGTCTCTTAGTTAATCTACAAAATCATTGCTATTTTTGCTATGGGTTCTAAAAACATCTTTCAGAAACGTGATGGTCTAATTAATACTTTATTATCCAAATGTTTATGGGAAGTATTCTTTTTGTAAATTAACTCATGCCAAATAATTTATGTTGTTCCTCATCTCAGCAGAGACTTTCAAACTAGTCATCTTTTTATTATTCTCATCATCCAAATTAACTGCACAGTTTTATTGAATCCATTGATAGGCTCTGGGGCCTATGAACTTTTTACTATTCTAAACATTTTTTCCTAAGACCTTTTACTGTTCTGAATAGGACGTTAAAACAACTAAGCAAGTTGGAGAAGAAAATTAATATGCTTACCTTGGACAGTAATTAGGAATTTATATTTCACTGATCATTAGAAGAAACTGTTTGCCTTATGTACTTATTCATTGCTGCCAGAAACATGTTTGCTAACTAAATTATTCTTCTTGAACTGAGATGTGCTTATTTTGCTTATAAAAACTGATCTCTCCTAAAATTTTCTGTCCTGTGCATTTTAATTTTTGAGTTAGGAAGATGAGAGGAAGGACTGAACCAGTAAATGAAAACTAAGTTGGTAACTACTATTATGTCGAGTTCTTCATGCTAGTGATAATTATCTAATTCCAGTTTTCACACATCTGCCAGACTATAGCCAGAGCAACTGTATTATCTTCTTTTGAAAACGCAAATGAATGGCTGTAGCTTCAACTGAGCATCTACTAAAGAGTTTCCACTTCTGTGTATAGAAGGCTGATTCTGTGCAAACAATTTAATAATCCATTCACTTTAGTTTACATATAAGGAAAAGGGACAGTGATGTTTGCTTTTTTCATGATTTTCTACTTTTGGAATGAGGTGTACCTGTATGCCCAGTACCTAGCGCAAAGGGCCGTTGGTCTTAGCTGGGGCTCACAACGACAGTAGTGGTAGCAGCGTTTGTGTCTGTAACTGTTTCTGGGCATGGAAATTGCATAATGACCATATAATCCATGAGGAGGCATCTATGTCAATAAAACATTCAATGGGACGAAGTAAAAAATAATTAATTTGACACTCTTATTTCATTCCAATGATACCAACATGCAGAATGTAAATATTGTGCCGCTATTTTACAATTTTGATTAATTCCTTTAGAGTTTTAAAGCATGATATTTGCTGTAAATATTTGGGTACATCATTATATACTGTAAAATGTGTGATATTTGAATATTCAAAATAAAATTAAGCAACAGTATCAAAACAATATCTTGTTACTGTACCAAAATGAACTGTTTCCACACCGAACCAGCATTTTCAACAGTTGGGTTTTGTGTTCGTTTTTTTTAATGTGTTTTGGAATGGAAAGAAACTTGTTTTTCAATATCTTTACAGTTAAGTATGCAAATTTCAGACTGCTTTGGAAAAGCGTGATGCTATTTTGTGTACATTTGAAAATCGTCTTACATGCATCAGCTAAAATATTCTGGTTTGCCACTCCTCATTCTGTGTTTCCATCTCCAGTCTTGAGTTTGAAAAGCGCCGTTGGGTCCATTTTTCTCTAGGTTATGTTTTAACAAGTATCATCAAGATAGTAGCTTGCAGACATTAGATAATGTGTCATTGCATTTTGTTTGTCTAATGGGTAAATAAAATTTTAGAGCTATAATTTGGAAGATTATGACACAGATAGAATAAATATCTAGCTCACTCATTCAAACAGAAAGTCAGAAGTGTATCACATGAGCTATGACTTTTGTTTCCATCTCCATACCAACAGGCTGTCTTGGCTTTCTTTTCTCTACTTCGTTAACTTTATTTTTTTCTTTTTCTCTAGGAATAACCAGGCCAGAATTAGTTAACAAAACACCAGACATCAAGATGCTCTTTTTTTTTTTTTGCAGCTGGTTGGAATTTGGGAGTACCCTGTAAGGCATAGTTTTTTGGTTGGATTAATGCAAAAACCAAGACTGGATGTGCAATATCTCATTTTGACACTTCACAGTCATTAATCAATGTCACTTCGACAGCCACCCCGTGTTCCCCAACATGCTGAGGCACTCTTATATTTTACAATAGCATCGTTTGGCACTTCTCTCACACTGTTCAGAAACAAAAGCACTGACAAGCTGCTGCACTGTTGTAAAACATCACAATGGTTCATATTTGTTGGAGGCACTCCAAAGGGTACGGGGAAATAAATTTGAAGCTCTACCAGCTATACTGACAAAAACACCAGGATCTCACCTGATAAACAGACAGAGGTTCAACTGCAACAGGCAACAATTTAGCTGACAATTTAGCTGAATAACCATCTTATTCACTTAATACATTTAAATGCAAAAGGGAAAAGTCGAAGCTGCCTCGGGATGTTATCTTGCATTGCATCTCTAATTTCCAGGGCATTTGCTGTTGACACACCTGCTTATTTTCTACAGCAAATACATGTTAGTATAGTATGCATTAACAGTAAAGTATGATACATTTTCTCTCACTCCTTTCGTGCCAGGTAGGTGCGTTTCCATTCTGGAGGTGTCCCAGAGAGGCAGTAGAGCAAATTCCCCTCGTACAGGCTGCAATCAGTGCTCAGCCTCTGCTGCACCCAGCTGCAGCTTCACTAGCTATGGCAGAGAACTGTCATCTTTGGAGGCAAATTTCCCCTATTCAACAGAACTAGGTGTGTATATAGTCACGTATAGTCAGAAGTGAGAAAGATTTCTGGCCTTGCTGCGTGTGCATGGTGTCAGCCAGTCCCTCTGTAATGGTGGCCAATGGACTGATACAAAGCCAGAATAAAGTTGAAGGTGTTGTCTTTCTCGGCTTTAGTGATATATATACGATATACTACATTTGGCTTTTATTTTAGAGATGAAATAGCACTTTACGAATGGCACGATAGTAGACTTCTATGTGGAGCTCTGTACAATCTAAGTCAGCTCTTTATTTCAATAATTTAATTCAACCATTTGGTTCTATACCATCTTCTGAAAGAGCTTTTTATGTCCAAGTTAGTAAAAATTGTAAGATTTCATATCACTCTCTGTCTCTGTTTCTCAAACTCTTACAGGTCACAAACTTTCATTTGTGTAGTTATTCAGAACAAGTTTTATCTTCAGTTATTAGATGTATCTGGAAAATGAGTCTATCAATTTAACATAATATTCCAAGGTCAACATCTTGAGGAAATGCCTTGTCCCTATCCATGAACACCTGAAATTGATATAGGTCATCATACAATTAATGAAATTTATTATCATTTTTGGTAGACCAGTAGTCACAGCATCATCACCTAATTCAATTTCAAAGGTAGCCTTTGCCACCCCCCTTTATCCTAATGAAAGAAGACATTAATCTTCCACTTTTACTACCCTGCACTCGGCATAGGTGGTCATTTCAGCTATGCAACTCTGTTTGGAAGCTCAGGCATGCATTTATGTTGAACTGATTTTACTGAGATATCACAGAGCGAGAAATCCTGCTGTTCACAACTACCAGCTTCTTGCGAGTGTCTGGGGTAAAAGAGTCAGCTGTTGCTGGGGTGACACTGGTGAAACCTCTGCTTGAGAGACAAAAGTGGTTAAAAACCACCACAATGGTGAACGTTGTCCTGGGAGGTGAGAGTGTAGCAGGGCAATCACAGCCTTAAACTGCTTGAGGTGGAGAAGGGCAAGCCCAGAAGAGAGGTGGGACTGAACACCCATGTGGCCGCCACCACATCACAAAATGCCAAAGTGTGGCTACCATCTTCTTCTCTCCTGGTCATTCCCAGAGGGAATTTCCCAACAAAGCAGGGGGGAAAGGGTTCATGAATGAGGTGTAGCTAAAGACTGGTGAAGAAATAATCAACAGATAGAAAGAACAAAACCCACAGAGAGGAAATTAATGATGTGTGATAAGAAAATAGTATGCAATGGGGCCAATACTTCTATTTACCCGTACAAACATGAGGATGCTCGGGGAATCTGATGGCTAGTTCACATGAAAGGGAATAAAGGATTTTGTGTGTCTTGTATTGCGTGTAAATGTCTTGTGGACCTGCAGCCACAAGGCCTTTCCCTAAATGTCTCGGAGTTTAGGAGAAGAAAAAAGGTTTAAAATCATATTAGATGACTATAAGTATGATGCGCTTCTGCGTGTTTACATGATATGGTGAGAATTTCACAAAAGATGTAGGCCCAGGGCATACATTTATTTGATTAAAAAACACATTTGCTGTAAGCATGACTTTTTTTCCCCATTTGTTGATTCTACCTATTGGCGTGCCTTTCCCTGAAGCACTTGGTGCTGGTCACCTTTGAGAAAGAGTAGTAGACCAGATGGATCATTGCCTAGATCTACTGTGACAGTTCCTTGTTCAAGTCCGAAATACACTTGCATTCCTCATTTGGTCGTCACTGCAGGGTTAAAACCCAGCACATTCTTCTTACACAGAAATGCATATGATATAATTTCAAACGCCATATGTGTTTAAGGAGATTTCACACTTGAAGCGCAGCAGAATCACGTTCAGAGATGAACAGGGATTTTTTTTTTTTTTTGAAGGATTTCATTTCCAGAGAGGTCTGTTTTTAAGACCCTAATCCAGAATAGCCTGGCAAGTAGTTTTGCATAGCTAATGCACTGCACATGAATACATCTGCTAAGTCTGAATGCCTATATAAATCCTACAAAGTAAGACTCTGAAATTGCCTAGGTGACAGAATAAATCCAACCTGTACAAAAAGAAGTTAAAATTTAACCTCCAGCTGCTTAACCTTAGTCCCTGCATCTTGGTTACTGTGTGCATTCCTGGGTTTATAACTTTTTTTTTTCTAGATAGGAAGACATCTTGAGTTTATTTTTATTGGCCATCAATTTTCTCACAGGATCAAAATATCGCAAGTTGATTAGGTATTAATGAGAGTTCATTAATATTAAGTTTCTGGCTCCAGAATCCTGAACATCTGTGATCTTGTAACTTAGTGAATTTTGAGCACCGATAAAATCTTTCTTTCCAATGAAGCTTATTAATAAATGATTGAGCAATGTAATTTATCACTGGCTGTATTATTATTTCTTAGAGCTAAGGTTGCATTATAAATTGACTCTTCAGAAAAAGGTAAACTGATTCGCTTACTTCAGGTCTTGCCTTGCATTCTAACATATGGTTCTGCTTAAACGTGTCCATGTTTGCAACCTACAGTTGACATTTTTGGCACTCAGAAGAGTGTCTTGTAATTATGCTAAGTCTAGAAAGGAGGATTAGCTTTTATAGCAGAATTCATAAAATAAAAAAAAATAATAAAAAAAAAGTTTTAGTCAAATTTATTGGCTGCAATGAGCCCTCCAGAATGCAGACGTCTGGTCTGGTGGAACTCAATAGATTTCTGTTCGCTGCATGTGCGTGCCCACGCACACACACACACACACACGCACGCACGCGCACGCACCCACAAACCACTACTTTGTGAAAGCAGTTGTGTGCAATACAACGTTGAATATTTTCACACTTAAAATCAGCTTTCCCACCTGCAGTGACTGTTATCAAACAAGCTTCATTTGATCTGTTTCAAAAGGCTTTTTCTCCCTCTTTCCTCCCCCCCCTCCCCTTCCTTTCTGTCTTAAAATACTCTGTATTGGTTGTATTGGTTGCTTGGGAAAGACAGGTTTTTTTGAACACTGTCCAGGTTTTTCCATAGTTCTCACCCCTGTGCAGTTTTGTGGAGCAATTTGCAAGTGCTTCGTTGTAGATTGGAAACCACAAGAGTTGAAAGAGAGCGAGCTGAGCTCTCCTGCAGCATGTTGCGTGTAGAAACCATCACTTATCAGCCGTGAAAGGCACATTCCTGATAGCTGAGTGTTGGTATGAAACCCTGACTTTTATCTCTGCACCAAAAGGGAAAGGTTTCATTTGGGTTAGCAAACACCAGGCACCTATTTCCTTTGCTACAGCCTGCCTCAAAGTGCACTTTAATTCCTGACCATTCCAGTGGAAGATCAAGCTCACACACACATCTATCAAACAAATCTCCTCATTCTCCAGCGTCCTCACCCCTTTTTGAACTCTCTTAGGAAAGAAATAGCCAATAGCAACCTAGCTGCCGTGCCTTGTACGTTTTGAATACAAACGTCTGCATTTCGTAGTGGAGGAGGGACAAGTTGTGCTCTGTGGAATTATTGATTTTTTTTTCTTCTTTCATGAGTTTACACTTCCAAATGTCCCTATTAGGCACTGTAGGGCAAAATCAGGATGATTACCTTGAGTTATCACAGTCAAGCATGAACTACCACGTCTCCCTTTGGGAAATAATTAATCCACTATTTATAGACATGGAAGAAAAGTCTAATTCTTCCAAGGATTTAAAACCTCCTTTCACGGCTTCCCTGTGTCAGAGTAGACCTTTAGAGGAGGATGGATTCCAGTTGTTACAAGCAGTTGTCTCTTAAGCGCATATTTTCCTATTTAACCTCAGACAGTTACCTGCAGCACCTGAGCTGCAGGGATCGCTTTGGGATCCCCCCCAACCCTGGCACCCCCCAGCTGCCCTCTGCGTGTCGGTATCTGCCTCTTTCTTTTGATCATCTGCACAGGAAGCAAGGGCAACCAGGCTCCTAATTTAGATACCTCACTTAAGTGTCTCTAACGAGGTGGGATTAATCTAGGCCCCGGTTTCTAGCTGGAAACGAATGTAAAAAGTTGAAAAAGCAGAAGAGAAACACGTCAAGAAGGGGAACACAAGCAACAGGAACCACTCCGGTGTCTCACTCCTGACAAGGGAATGCTTCTGTTCTGCTCTGCTCTGCTTTTTAATTGTGCAATATCTGGCAAACATCCTGGACAGTGTTATAAAATGAGATGGGATTGTTTAGATTACACCTAGTCATCTAAAAGGCGGGTGTTGAGTCCAATTTAAAGGCTTAGGCTCCGTCAGTAACCAAAGAAGAGAAAGAGACACCTCCCCAAGGTGATTTTTCCCATTTGAAGGTAGGTGTTTCAGACAGGGCAGGCAAATAAACTCCTCAGAGATAACTCTGTCATCACTGGATAAGAGAGTTATCTCATGAAACTACTTCAGACTACTCAGCTTTAGATTGCTGAAGTTAAGCAAGTTAATTCCTTTCCAAGTCTGTGGATCCTGTTTCTCTAGAGGCGCAGGAAACTAAACATAGGTGTTCTCAGCCCTAAACTGTGTCCTGTCACTATTTCTGATATTGGTTTTGCATTAGAAGCTAATAAGTATTGCCAGTACCTTTTAAACTCTTAACTGTATACTACATGTGTTGGGGTTTTTTTGTTGTTTTTTTTTTCTCCCCCTGTAAAACTGCTAAACATATGCTTAACCATCTGGCAAGAAACAATCAAACCCAAACAAACAAGGTGTTTGAAAGTTCAAACACACAATCATTCGTACTTCTTTACAGGTTTTTTTTTTTATACAGGCTTGAATAATAGCACAGTAATGTAGAATGAAATAGCAATGTAAAAATTAATTAGCATGCCACACTAGGTAGTTTAATGCTCCCATTCAAAATAAAGAAATTTGTAAGGGAGAGATTCTCTCCTCTTCCTGTCCTGCACTGATTATATTCTGGCTGAGCTGTATTTTTTCAAGCTATTCGTTTTAATAGTCGCATATTACCTGTGTCTCCCAGTCCTTCCTTTCTCCTCGGTCTCCTGCTTTTCCACCGCACTGTAGTATCTTAATTTTCAAGGCCCTGTGCTACCTGTCACCTCCTTGTCTTTCATTGCTGCTGTTGATCCAGCTTCCCTGGTGCTCTGTCCTGGGCCTGCCAACGTCCCTCGCTCACTTAGGAAACTCTCAAACACGCTCCTGGAAATCCTTCCCCACACTGTTTCTTAGACACAGAAGAACCCCTCCATAGATGCCTGGGTAGACATGAACTTGTCCTTTCAGTCAGGGTTGTCTGTTCCAAGCTTTTACTAAAAAAAAAAAAAAAAGGAATTTTGATGGAATCCTGCTGGGTGTCCCAGGTACTGTGGCCGTACAGACAGCTAGGCAGCAAAAATAAGGGTAATAAAAGCAACATTAGTTGGTGTCTTCTGTTTCTCTACATATTGCATCAGGAACAGAAAAGATATTAGAGCAGGCAATTTCATCAAAGTCTTGTTGGCTCTGTTTCTCCTAGGCTAAGGTCCTGGCAAACTTTGACGAGGTAGTATATTCCTATTCAAGTAGTCGCAATAAAAACGAAATACTGCTTTTATTTTTCTTTTGAGGAGTTGGGACATGCAATGGGGGTGGGTGGGAGGGGTGGGGGTCAGAGCTTGGGCCTTTATGGTTATGCGAAAGGAGAGAACAAGGAAACCAGTACAGGAAGGTGTGCAGTGTGGGACAGATGTTTGCTGCTGGTTCACAAGAACGGCAGATTTGGTTTAAGGGGCATGCTGTAAAAAAACATAGACTTTGAATGAAGAGCATTAAAACTGAAACAGAGCCAGGCCTCTTAAAGTTATTAGAGTGCAATGTAGTTTTAGGAAAGCTTTATTCCCGTTGCTGAGAATGAAATGTACAACAATAACTTCACACCCTCCTCTGAATGCGCCGAACCCAGATTGTTTTCCAGTTTAGGTCTGTAGCATTTGGCTCTCTGGATTTATTGATGCGAGCAAACTAGATCTAAGTACGGCCTTTACAGGATGAGATCCACACTCATGGATCTCATGGAGGCTGAGAAATCAGAAAGGCAGAAAGAACAAAAGTAGATTTGGTTTGGTTTGAAGATTTTGGCCTTTAAGTTGGTACCCTGCCTAAACTTTATGGTTTGAATCACCATCTCCACCTGGGTGCCTGAAATTGCTTGTCCTTTACTGTTCCCTCGGCACGTAGTGCCTGCCCAGGAGCTGGCACTTCAGCTCTGTGTCCTCCATCGATCGTCTCCTTGCAGGGTCACTGCTAACCCTCCCCTTTCCCCTGCCTTTTCTGCCAGCAGGCTGGGGAGGACACAGCAACAGGGCAGCGTCCGCCGATACAGCTATCAAAATGACGCATTAGGTAAAAGATAAGTATTGATAGTCACAAACTCCCCCTCCTCTGCCGTCAGCCAGGGTGTTACAGTCTTTCTGGATTAAGGAAGTTTCCATCGCCCTGTCTGCATTGATGGAGTTACATCCTCAGCAAGTCTCTGGTGGAGACCTTCAGAAGGGGTGTAAAATAGAATTCGTGCTGGTGTGATTTATCATCCTGTTTGGCACTGGCTACTCATATCAGAGTGAATGTGTTTTATACAAGTGCTGCACATCTCTCTGGGTGAGAAATGTGCACTGCCAGACAGGTTGGAGCTCACTCAATCTTCCACAAGCCATGGCTCTGTCTCAGTTTGCCCAGAAAGGGCTCTATGTGTTTGCAGACCAGGGTGTTGGTCAGACGCAGCCCCGCACAGCAGGGGAGGGCAGGGAACTGGTCAAGTTTTACAGTCCAAGACACAAAGCAAGGTGTTGGAAATTCCCTCTAATAAGCTATTTTTGTTCTCCGCCACCACTTTACAAAGAGAAGTGGCTATGATAAAGCTGGGTACCATGATTTCCTGGTGCGTACCTAGAACTTTGCTCTGCTTTTCACCTGTGAAAATTATGTAAAAAAGATATTCTTTACCTCTGAAGGTAATTTTCACATTAGAAAGTATTCTTTAAATTTTATTTTTTTTTTAATTGAGACTGAAGATCAGCACTGATACACCGACAATTCTTTGCCCTCTTTAAACAAACAAACAAACAAAAGCCCCGGAACACAATAATCCAAGCAGATGGCAAAACAGTAGCAATACGATTTAGGGAAGTCTGGTCTTCCAACTAGCATGAGATTAAATGAAGCATTATTTATTTTTTGGCTTTTCTGATCCACTTACCATGATTTGGATACAATCTAATATTATGGAAACTCTTTGAGACCCCAATAGAGTTCTCCTTTTTGCTAGATGATCCCTCTCCCAAAATGCTTATCTAAGAAGTAGACCCTGAATTCCTTGCACACACTAATGAATTTTTTCCCCTCACAACCTCCCTGCAGGAAAGGAGAGAGTTATTGCTCGATTTACCTGTGGGAAAATAAGATTAAATAATTGGCTCCGAGTCAAGAGGAAGCCTGTGGCTGAGCTGTGACTAGCACCCAGATATCCTGAGTCACAGTCCAGTGCCTTAACCACAAGCCAGTTCTGTTGCTGACAGACTTTTCTTGGTAGCAAGCCCACATTTCTGGAATGCATTCCCTGAAGAAATGCAATTAAGTATGTACTTGGCTACTTTTAAAAGAGCTGCAAGCCACACCTCTCTGCCCAGGCCTTCCACTTGCTAAATCCCTGCTTCTTAGTTTACCAGTAAAGCTACAGGCGGCCGAGAGGCTGGTCTGGAGCTATTTTTATGGTGGTTATGTCTCGCTGTAGCCCTGAAGACAAACCCATTTTACAAACAAACAAGTTCAGTTGAAATAAATGCATTTTAAGAGCAGAGGATCGCACCACCGCTGTGAGCGTTAACCTGCAGTGGGTGTTGGTGGGACACTCTGTCTGATGTCCAGGATGCAGAGCCCACCTAAACCCACCCAGGAGGTGTCAGTGGCTGATAGGCAGCTTAACTGACAAGGTATCCTTTTCTTTTCACAGGTGTCAAGGTAACTGTCATCATAATTTTTCTTAATTTTTAGAGGATTTGTTTCAAGGAAGACCATTTTTGCCCCATTTTGATATTTGATGATCGGCTAATCCTCAGGAAATGGGAATATTCATAAAATTGAATTCCTGTGCACCATAATCTGTTAGTTTTTTATACGAGAATGGAGTCATATGCTAAATTAAGTGTGTATGTCTCCCTGTAAGAGCTAAAGTGTTAATTTTTACTTCTGTGCACAAGGAATTAGATACACTCCTGCAGTTGTTGTCCAGTCAAGCCTTCCTATCTGCACTGAAAATAATAGCATCTTGAAGAGAATATTTATTGTTACTAAGCCCCTTTAGACATGGAAGGTAATATAATATCTTTTGAGTAACTGTTGTTCAAAATATCTGAGGCTAATCGTCACACTGATCAGAGAACATTAGGGTGCCAATCTAAGCAACATTTGGTTCTAATTAACCCTGTGCTTTATCTTCGCTATACTTTAAAAAAAAATGCTCATGCACATTTCACAAACTTAAATCTAGAGTCTGAACAGTTTGATTGTAATTTATCTTCACATAGATAAATAATTTTTGGGGTCTGGCAGATCCTTCAGTCACCCTTGCCCCAATTGCTTTTCTCAAGTGCCCAATTTTATAGCCACAAGCAAAGATAAAACATTAAAAAATAAAAGTTTGCATGCTAGTATACATACTTATGGCATGCCTCCTGTATGCACTGTATGCGCTGCAGTGTTTGTGAGTAAACAGGCGCACGTGTGTCATTTACACGCAACGCATCTGCCTTCTGCAAAGATGATCACATAGGAGAAAATATGTTTAGCAAGTAATGAGTAGCCTTCCTTCGCAGCTAGCAGAGCAACTTCCATCTGTGGTGAATTAGAGGATATTCTAAGAAAAGATCCTGCACGAGTTTTGTCAGAAGAAATTAGTTTGGTGTGCTGTAAAATCAAAACCAGAATGACATGTGATTGTTGCTGAGTGGCTGGGTCATTCCTAATGCTGCCTTGATTCCTATAAACATGAAACAGAACTTTGAAAAAAGAGACATCACAGCTCCGTGCAACTGTGCTCCTTTCACTGTCGTAAAACGGTATTAACCAGAGTTAGCCCACGACAGCCTAACCCAGGTCAAGGGATGCTGGAACGGCACAGCCAAGTCTGCAATTTGCACTCCAGCGGCGAACAGGCTCCTTACTCGTGTGACAGTGAAGTTCTGGACCCACGGAAGTCATCAGCCAGAATATCGTTAAGTTTAGTGGTGCCAAAATACAATAAGTTTTAGGGTGCTAAAGTTTTACATTAAATGCTTAATTTTAAAATCTTCCATTAAACATTGCAGCCAATAGTACTGGTAGATCTTTAAACCGTATACAAACCATGTAACACTACTTAGGTTACATTTCTGTAACTATAATGCCATTTGCCCAATATCCATTTGTCTTGCAGTCCAGAAACCAAGAGCTTTCAGATAACATAAAATATGAATATTGTTAGTGTTACTCATATCCACAGCTGATGTAATGTGCAGTCATGGCATTTACTGAAGATTCCAGATTTAACTACTTTGAAAATATGCAATCTGCCTTCACCAGGGTGGAATGATCTGCCTGAGCTTACAGACTGCTCAGGAAGAGTTTCCTGAGACGTATATCCTCTACTCTCCCTTCAGGCCTGAAATAACAATATTCTAATTTTGTTGCTGACCATTTAAGGAAAATTCTCTAGGTCCTGTGTTTACCCCACAATCCTAATCATTTTCCTCTCTCTCTTTGTCTAAGACTCTGGAAAGTCCCTCAGCAGAGCCCAGGAGTTTTCTTTTGGTCCCCGCAAACCTGTAAGGGGCAGCTGGGAACTCCAATGAGTGTGTGTGCGAATGTGGGAGGCTACAGAAAATACTTTGACTTCAATATTAAATGAAACAGTGCAAGAGAAACAGAGTTTATTATTAACACGGAGTGGATTGTTCATTTTCATCTTGAATTCAAATATATTTCCATGAACAGAGCAGCTGCAAGCTCAGGTCCACAGAGAATATCAAATTCAAATATTTTAAATGGAAGAGATGCATTACATAGCATGAAGGGAGTGATTGTCACAAGGGAAGGTGTTTGGCCTTCTGGTTAAAACTGGACTTATTCTGGGAGCTGTGATGAACTTTGAGCCCTGCCACAGAAATTTGGTGTGACCTTGTCTGTGTCACTCCCTCTCCCTGTTCACCAGTTCATCATCTGTGACTCGAACGACTCCCTCACCCTTTTTACCATACCAGCTTTTTAGAAGAGAGCTGTAGTCCTACGAGTATTATTGGTCTTTGGGTATTTGTTTCTTTTTTTTTTTTTTTCAAATTGAGACAAAAATAACAGTTAAAATATGAATATTTTAAAGGAAAAAAAACAACTTTGGCTTTTGTTCTTAAAATAAAGATTTCCCCCTCACCTACCTTTTTTTCTCTTTTTTAATGGCACTTTGTAGATCTGCATGTTTTACCCAGCAAAAATGTGTGATGGAAGGGAAGGGGAAGAAGGGTGAAACGGTAGTTTAAATATTTTTGCTAATGCATTTGTGTAACAGTTCAGCATGTTAAAATCATGGGGGTCTGCTAATAGCGTATTTGCACTTGAGAGAAAGGCTGTGTGGATTAGATTTGAAAATGCAAAATACATCAGGAAATACTTTTAGAACCTAAAGTTTTTGGTTTATGTATTATCTAAGCTTCTTGCGGGAGTGTTAACCTTCCTAAAGGTGAAGGGAGCCATGGTATCACTTTGAATATGACACAAGGATGAAGGAAAATGTTGAAATCCTTCTTAGCGGTGGGTTCAGCAAGCTCTCTGCAGCAGCGTCTCACAGTGCAGTCAGAAGCACAACTGAAGCAGGATGAATACCCCTTGGATAGCTTTCACCGCTCCGTCTGGCTGTGGACTACAGCGAAGCCAAAATTTGGGCTTCTGAGGCATATTCAGGATCCCAAGGGACCTTCAAGTGCCTGTAGAGAAATCCTGCTGCGACTGCAATACTAGGGACTGCAATAAATCTACTTCCAGTGTATTTATAATTGATGAATTTACACCTTTGTCATGTAAATACGTTGCATTCATTTGAAATGTCACCTCAGCGGGATACACTAGTCGCAGGTAAAGCATACCTCACTGTTGGTGAGTTGCCCAATCCCATCTGTTAAAAAACAGGACAGAAAAGGAAGAAAGAAAGGAAGAAAGGAAGGAAGGAAGGAAGGAAGGAAGGAAGGAAGGAAGGAAGGAAGGAAGGAAGGAAGGAAGGAAGGAAGGAAGAAAGAAAGAAAGAAAGAAAGAAAGAAAGAAAGAAAGAAAGAAAGAAAGAAAGAAAGAAAGAAAGAAAGAAAAAGAAAGAAAGAAAGAGAAAGAAAGAAAAAGAAAGAAAGAAAGAGAAAGAAAGAAAAAGAAAGAAAGGAAGGAAGGAAGGAAGAAAGGAAGGAAGAAAGACCCAAAACATTTCTCAGTGGCCTATTTGGAGACTCACATAAGCACGTGGTGAACTTTAGATGTGAGCTTGAGTTCCCAGCATGTGTTTACAGTTAAGGGCTTCGCCCAGCTGAAGCTGATGTGAGTGAGGAAGAGGAAACCTGGCCTCGAATAAGCAAGTCAGGTTATGTTCCAGCATGATGTCAGGAGGGATAGAGTTAAAATCTGCATGTGAAAGAGGCCAGCAACCATGCACAAGCTACACCCTAATGGTGTCAGGTCAGCATTTTGGATTTCGAGTTCAGATGTGGTTTCCCACACCCAGCACTGCCAAGCACCACTGTTTTTATGGGAAAAACCCAGCCAGACGTCTTTCCTAGACTATTATAGAACTTGAAAAATATGTTTGCTAAATATATATATATGTGTGTATATATATATATATAAAAACCTCTAAATATACAACCGAAGCCCTAACTATATATATCATTTGCAAACATAAAGAGATAGATATATGTCTCTCTACAAGAAGCGGTAAACAACCCTCTGGTGCCCTGAGTCAGCGTCTAATTTATCAGCAAGAAAATATTCCCAAAGCAGGGAACCACCAGAAATGAACCTGAGGTTTCTGAAAGCCTGTATTTCTAAACACTGTTATCAGGTGGTAGAAAGCATCTAGAAATTACCTCGTTCAGCATCGTACATCTAACCATGAGTTCGGAAGCTTCTGTCCGTAGCGGTCCAAGGAACTGGCCCTTCTTAAAAAACAAGTAACCACTTGCAGTTGTGCAATCAAACACAACAAACAACTTTAAACGTAATAATAGCATTTAAGTCCAGATTCTACTGAGATTTGCACTCCACGTAACCCTAAAATGATGTGGTGGTTGAAGCAGGAAGAATACGTGGGGATGCCACGTATTTCCTGCGTGACTTTGAGCAGGCAGGTATCCCTCTGCACGTCTGAATAACGGGACGGGGGGTCGCAATCCTCTTGCACGTAATCTGCCCGGGTAGGGCCTGTCTTCCCCTATTGTAGCAAGCTGTATAATGGGCCCTTCATGGTAAATGAGGGACTCTAAACCCTGTTGTGACATACTAAGACCCTCTGTTCTAAAAATGGATCTTCCCTCTCGCAGGAAGTCATCTGACACTTTGCAATTGCTTTCTGAATTCTAAGCGGGGATGAGAAGTCAAAGAGCATAGATTTCTCACCGAAGAAATATTCTTTAAGTTTCAGTTTGGAAATGTCAAATGGTGTATTTGCAACCCAAATCATTGGACATTCTGAAATAATATTCCAAATCTTTTTCTTGCCAGTCTAAACAGATTTGCTGAAGTACAGAAAGGTCATTCTGAGTGAAGGCTTTAAAAAAAAAAAAAAAGGCAAAAATCTTCCTTATGAAATTTTGTTATGAAATATTTGCAAGATTTTATTTTGACTCTCCTCATCAGAAAATATGAACTTTTTGCCCACACATACATTTTTCTCCAGGGGAAAAAACATGGAAATGTTCTAATGGGAAAAATGTTCCCCAGTTTATTCACAGCAATTCTAATATAGCATATCTGTAGTTCCATAAAGTATAAGATGAGATAAAGCAAGACTCTTAAAGTATAATGATAGTTTGGCAGTTTTAGAAAACTGAATAGTGTTCTATAACTACATAAAAATATTTCTCTTTGTACAACTTTATATAACCTTCTGGAGTGTGATTTATTTATAACCTGTAGGAATATTTTTATTAATTTTCTTCTCTATTATTGCCCATTGATACCCAAAGTGGCTGAATGCCCATAACGGTCACCTTCTTGGCTCACACAGAAGGACTCCTGGAAATCTTGTTACTAATAGAAAGCTTGCACATGGAACTGGGTCTTGATGACTGAAGCCAGAGTTCCATCCATCTCACCTAGCTTTATCTTCTAAAAGTCATATGTCTAGTCTAAATTACTCACCGAGGCTCCCTCTATAATTAAGGAGCAGACACAGGTACCTACAAAGGGGTATTTGTCCCATCCAAAGACATATGTCAAAGACAGCTGGGATAAACTATGCTCTAGTGATGCTGGTCTCCTTTGACCGCAAAGCATGAAATTAGATGTCTAATTTCCACATGGTTAAAATTAGGGGAGATAAAAGTCCTCTTTGGTCCCCAGTCTGTGTAAACACAAAATGTAAACCTTGAGGGAAGGAAAATAATAAGATGCTGTGCACTGCAGAGTTCCTGTGGGACATTTTCCCTGTGGTGAATTTGTAGCAATAGTGTCTGCTTTTTCCGCACTGATTACATTGGGAAGAGGTGCGAGTCATTTCCACTGGGAAGGCAAATAATGATTTTCTGTGCATCACACTATGACGATACTATATGGCTTCTACCATTCAAAAACTCAATCCTTGAATGTATTTCTCCAACTCAGATAGCAGCTGACAGCATTTTTGCTCCTTACCTAGTGGTTTGATGGATTCTTTGAAAATGACCCCGTGGCAATTCACTGGCAGTTTTGCAAGATCCACATATTCTGTCTCCATTCATTATAAACAGCTGGAGTGAAACACTTCCAATAAACTTGGATTTTAATATAGCAGCGCTAAAGGATCACAGAAAAAGTGATTTTCTCTTACTGTTGAACAACTGATGTTCTTCATACTTAGGAAAAAAATTGTATTCTTTATAGCTACTAATTAAGGCTTTCCAAATTAACTTGGGAGTCAGCCACCCAAATCCCATTGCTTTTACTATTTTTTAAAAAAGAGCATTTCAGGAAAGATCTCATATTTTTTATTCTCTTACTCATTCCTCCTATCTCCAGTGTGAGCAACCACTTAGGGGGTTTGCTTCATCAGATTCCACTTCAATTCTATATGTTCTTTCTGCTCATGCTCAGAATGAATTAAATTCTCCAGGCAGATCTTTAATGTGGCTTTTTCTCAACCCATAGGAAATCTCCCAAGGCCTTAGTCCTAACTTGATTTTGTGGTAACAAAAACTGCAAGCTAACAGTGCTTCTTGTTAAGAGGAGAAACAATTCTTTAATTAATTTTGGATATGTCACCTTTAAGTTTTCGTTGAATGTCCGTTTGTTCCTGTAACAAGGGAAAGTAAAAAGGTTCTCTCCCTGTGTTTATTTCTATTTTTCTTTTTCATTTTTATAGTGCTGTTCAAAACACTATTATTTGAGTGCTTTCCATGTCTAAGTTATTAAAAATAATGGAGTACCTAGAGGATTTGTGTAGTTTCTCTCTTTTCAGGGTGAAATCTGTATTTTGAATAAACTTTCAGAATTTTTATTTTCTTCAGTTTTCTTAAACTGTGGTAGAATTTGAATTTGGGTGAAAGAAACCACTTTACATTTTTAATTATATAGAGAAATAGAGAAAAATGTTATGACTTTTAGGTAAAATAAAGTTACAAGTGTTTAAAATCAGAACATTATGATTACTCTTCTTTATTTTTAATTAGATACCTCTCCTTTTCTATATACCATTTCCTGAAGTCTTCAATGCCTGTTGTCATATCCAAAACTTTTTAACCCTGGAAAATGTCTTATCCAGATTTCTAAATACAATTATACCTGTTCCAACTACTTCAATTCAAATTTTTGATAATGTTTTATCTATTTGCTAGCGCAAGATGCACCGCAGGGAGTAGAAGGAAAAGACAGAAAGGAGGGAAGGGGTTTTACTTCTCCCCATCCCACCCCATCTCTGTGCCTCAGCGTCGCCCTCAGGTTTCTCTCTCCTGTTCCTTTCAATATAATGCTCAAGCTGTAAAACCTCCCAGGGACTTCTTCCATCCGTACTCTTCTGTTGCCCTTAAAATATTCCATGCCTGATCTTTGATTAGGGCTTCTTCGTCCTCTGCTGAAATAATTACTACTGCTAAAATGGGTCCTGCAGGGCTTCTTTGAAGCGATTGCTACTTCTTTGCAATAAATAGAGTGGAAAGGAGTTTAAGGCACTGGGTTCTTACCATCTTTCCTGTGTGGCTGAGAAATCAGCGCAAAAGACTTTAGATTTTCTTCAGCCACAGGATATTTGGGACAGGTTGAAGAATGAAGGCAGATTATTTTTACTGATGGAGTGGAGGAATAATGATAAATTAATGGAAAATGCAATTAATAAAATGGTGGATATATGAATGAACGCTGACAAACTAAATAAAAGAGAATAATAACAAAATAGTGACATACACAGCACTGAAAGTGACTATGGTCGGTAGCCAAAGGACAAATAAATGTCAGGAAGCAGATTAACGCTCCAGTGTCAGGAACTATACTGGTTTACTGGCTGAGGACCTGGATCTCTGCACCCACAACAAATGATGACTCAGGGATTTGGTTTGCGCTAGGGGAAGGTTATATGGAAGACAAGGAAAACGATTCATTGAAGTGACACGCTATCTAATGAAAGAGCTAAACAAATGCCTACTTGTCAGTGGATAATTCCTGCAAACCTCCAAGGGCAGAATTTAGCCTCCTGGAATCCATTTCCTCCTGGAATTTGCACAACAGCGCATGGGGAGTCGGCTCACATGAGTGCTTGATGGTATATTGGTGTCTCAGATCACTTGCATGCTAATATGATTGTTGTTTAATAGGCATCAATCCTTTCTTTGAGATTAATTGAGCGGATATAAGGATATATAGTTGACGTTTTCCTGTGGAGCTGGCCGGTTGGCTACATTTAGATCACTCCAGTGCTCCCTCCTCTAGTTTAGAAGTTGAATTCATGAAAAATAATATGTATGTAGTTTCTTCAAAAAAACAAACACAGCGTCCATGACTTAATTTATCACAGCAGCCACTCTCAGGCTAGCTTGTTTCTACAGTACCCCCAGTGCCAGTTTGGCCAGATGCTGTAGCAGGAAAAGCGGAGGCAGTGAGGGATTAAACTGGAAGCAAAGATTTTCTCCTTCAGAACTCTCAGGGAAACATCTGCAGTGTTTTAGAGGTAACACGTAGCTTGCCCTTGATGCTGGCTATTCTGACAGGACCCTGAACATTTCTTTTGCAGCTACAGTTAGTAAACAATTTGTTCAGTTTTTGGCTCAAGCCTGTTGCCATGCATTTCCCAGGCTCCGGCGAGAGCCGCAAGCAGAGGAAAGGTGAGATGGGAAAGGCTGCTGCTGTCCTCACATCCACTCACTGCAGCCAGCTTGGACACCACCTTCTTCCCCCTTGAAATGGTTATTCTGCTGCCAGGAGCAGGTATCATTACCATTTTGTAGATAGCTACACCTCTGGCTTTTCAGTATATTTGGTTTGGAGGTGGCTTTTTTTTTTTTTTTACTGTTGTTATTACTAACTGAAAGGCAGCCGCAGGGAAGAAAAACAACTGGCAGCAGCTCAGAGGTACCCCCTAAACCTATAGAAGCCTGTTCGAAAAGCCTGTGTATGTTGGCACTGATGTCCAACACATATCGCAATGGTAGACTGGGAAAGCCGACTTTGACTCCACGCTGACGTGCTGCAGACTGTTGGAAGGCTGTTTCTATAAACAGAAGGCTCAAAGCAGCAGCGATATCCACCTCCTTTCTCTGTTCCCCTTAATTTTTTCCCAGGCGTCTGGCCATCGAAGTGCATCTCATGAAATGGAAGGTGTTTATATTCCAAAACATTTTGGAGTACCAGAGTCTAATGACAGAGTAGCAATTAAATTGGCATGTGTACTGCTTGCAACAGCAGCTGCCAATGCTTCCCAGCTTCTTCTAACGGGGAGGCAAATTTATTATGTCAGACGTAAAATTAAAATTCTCTCTATATCGTTAAGGATTGAAAAGTATCATGCTAAGATAAAATAAGCTTGTAAGTTGGTTACTAGAAGGATGAAAACAGTCATCCAAAAGTCAAAAATTCACAACTGGGATTTTATTGCAAAACATTCTGATTCATAGGAGAAAAAAAAAATATTTCTATCAAGTTCACAAAAAAAACCCATGAATTTGTTATCCTTATTTACAGTACTATACTTCTATGCCCCTTTTTACTTATTTTGGCTACAGTGGCTGTCTAAAGTAAGATGATAAATCAAAATACTCTAGTTGTATCAGCAAATATCTTCATTAAATTGTAAAAGGTGATTTGCTACCTTAAGGTTTTTTCCTTATGTTTTTTAAATTTTGGTATATGTTTCTCTGGAAAAAGTTGAAGCTTATAAGCCCTTCTCATTCTAAAATAAGAATTTCCACATGGAGTTTATCAGTGTAATTAAACTGGCATCATTTCCACTTACATGGAAAAGTTGTCAAATGTGCTTACTTTTCCATGTAAGTGAGTCTTTAAGATCCAGGACTTGTTGGAAACCTTTTTCCGAGGAAATGTCTCTATCTGAAATAAGAAATTCTGCAGATGTCTTTTACCCATAGCCACCAACCCAGCTACTTGTGCTTGCAAAAATTCAGTTGGTAGCTATAATGAGGATTAAATGAATTAAATTATGTGGGGTGAGATTGATCTCAGTTATCTGTTATCATTTAAAAGTTAAGTGTCTAGCCTAGCTAGCTTTTAAAGTGCTCTCTGTAGTCAATGGAGAAAGATGGGTGCTATTCCAGATGGTGACTCATCCTGCTGTTCTCGGACACTTGTTTTAGGATGGACTGAAACATCCTTTGGATGTACATCTCTCCTACTACAGACAGAACCTGTGTGCAGGGCTTGGGTATACACCTGAGATTAAAGTCACTAAACGTGAGTAGGAAAACTGCTACCTTAGATCTAAATTTAGATAGCTGGGCACATGAATCCTCCTGACCACTGCAAACTATATCTAAATATATAACGCACAAAAAAATTTTGCAATAGCAAATTACATAAGTATGTCTCCATGAATAGAGATAGTTGTCTCAAAGTTTGTTGTTTTTTCCCAGAAAACAGACTGAAGATACTCTGCATAGGCGCATTTTCCCATATTTTAGGTATTTAGATCTTCAAAGCACTGTTTTCTTTTCAGATTCTATAGGATTAAACTCTTAAAGGACAATGGACTTGCTGAAGTCTATCTTTGACTTTTCCATCTTTGAGCTACAACAGAGAAAAAAAAAAACATAACAGAAGACGGAAATCGTCCTTGGATACTTGCTTTACCCTTTCAGAAATCTCATGTTTGCTGTGATCTCTGCCACTCAAGGTATTTGCGAGTAGCACGGAAAAGACAGCATATAGGGAGATAATGAGATAAACTTACTTGGAATGGCCAAACCTGAAGCTGATTATAAACAGTCGCAGTTAAATAACAAAACAGCTAACAAAACAAAACAAATAACAAAACAACAGTTGGTTAAATAACAAAATAGCAGATGAATACATGTATGTATGCAGGAGAAGGGAATAACCCTCCTTACAGAAATACAATCACTGCTGTAAATTAGCCTAGGGCAGGGATGCACAAATCTCTGAAAACATTGGCTCAGTATTCAGCTGTAGCCAAAAAGACAAATAAAAACTTGTTATTTAAAGAAAGAGAAAACAGGAAACATTGTTATGCTGCCTTATACGCACTTTTGCCTTGGTCTCACACACTGTTTGTCTCCAGCCGTTCCCTTTCAGAAAGGATATTGGAGCAGTTGGAAAAGCAACAAAGATGATCAAAGGTGTGCAGTGATTTCTGTATGAGAAAAAGCTAGAAAGTGTAGGAAAAAGGTGACTAGGAGACATATCGTAGCTAAATAAAATCCTGACATTATGAAGAATCTGACTGGAGAGCAGCGGTACAAGAAAGTAAGGGGCTCCCAGGTGGCAGGTTGAAAACAAAGGAAAGAAAAGCAAATGCACTGAGTTATGGAAGTCACTGTGGCATGGTGTTGCAGGGTTCAAAAGTACAAACAGAGGGGAAAAAGGCAAGAAAATGTCACAGAAGATAGATCTTCCATGGACCTCTTAAATGAAGGTCCAGATATAGCTGACTCAAAAAATCCTGAACATGCCGATTCTCAAAATCTAATTTACTAAGAATCAGTCTACAGCTCCTCTTTTTTTAATACTCTTATCTGTATAGAGTATATTGGGCTGACTGGACCTTTCCCTGACCTATTAATGGCTCATATGGTCTCACAAGTTGTCTGAATACAAACCAGTCCTTCTGCAGGGCATTAGACGTAGCTGATTTATATGATTTGAGACCCATTGAAACAACTAGCTTTAGATCACATTGAAAAAGAATACACAGAATTTTGGGTTTTTTTCTGAATATCAAAACCAAAGGTTTGCAAACGAGACCGGATGACTTCAGAAAAGGTCTGTAGCGGTGTATTCTTTCCTTGGTGGCATTCATAGCCATGCAAGGAGGACCCCAGAGAAGACCCAAGGCAAAGGAAGTATATTTACAGATATGTTTTCCATAAAAAACATCAGCTCATCCTACACCATCTCTTTCTCACACTGAAGAAGTCATTAACCTCATTTTTTAGCTTTTTAGCTTAAATGTCATGCACTGTACCACATTTGTAACTTTTAGAAGCTTCATCTGGCATTCTTGGGCAAGATCTGTAGACACCACATGGAGGAATATAACTTTCAGCACTTATATTTTTTTATCTCCTGTCAGAAGTGATTATTCTGAGTCAATGCAGCACAAACACAAGTACACAGCCCCAAAAGCTGACACATTTTAAACTCAAGCCACGTCATCCCAAAGAGTACCTATGGGGCATTGTTACAGCCTGTTGTATCATTAATTCTTGAGCAGGAGCTATTTCAATTCTGGGTCTGATATGGGAAGTATACCCAGAGTATCTTCTCTTCTTTTAATGCAAATGACCTCATGCTACTTATTGCTATTGATTTTTGTCACGGATAGTCCTAACACTAGGACCTGCGCAGCCCTAGAGGAAGGTCAGTCCATCCTTAAGGTAGAAAATACATTTGAACTTCAATGTTAACAAAAATAAATGAATTTTTATGGTAAGGTGAATTTTTATGGCAGCAGTATGTGATCTGTTGGGCAAGCCTGCCTCCAAACATGCCCTCTGGATTTTTGTCAGTTTTATGCTCAGTTTGAGTACTTTGGTATATTCAGTAAGAGTATTATACAAAACCAGTACTCCTCTAATGGGTTCAAAATCTTCAGGGCAAAGCTGCATTACGTCCAGAGCTACATTTTATGAGAGCTGCATCATACCAGAGAAGTCAAAAAGAATTATATACTGGTATTTCATTTAAATGTTAAGAAATCCTTTAGGCTAACTATGTAAACACAGGGCCCTGCTCATGCAGTTTTCATCTGTATGGACCACACAAATGTAGACATCTCCCTCATAGAGCCTGTATATGACAAATATGTTCTGGTTTTATGATGTCAAGTTATGGACTTCTGAAAAAGTGTCACATTAGCACATTGTATAGCTATGCATGTAATACAGGAATTACACACGCATACATACCAGTAAGGGCATAGGTGTGCATAAAAATATCTATGTCTACCCATATACAGCGATCCCAGGAATATACATTACTTAGAGATTTTAAAGAGAAAAGATTTCTGTAATGAGTTTGCTTTTCAAAGATTCATAAATTCTTCTAGCTCACAGTAAGTAAAGAATAACAATTAGGGATACAAATAAGGATTCAGTCCTGCAGCTTAGAAATAGTTGGATAAAAAATGAAAGATGAGATTTATACAAGGGAGTCTAGAATGAGACAGGAAAAAAATCTTCCTCCAGCCTTAATCTTCAGAGGCAGATTTTCTGAGGGAGAAAAAAGGTTCATGGTGCGAAAGTTTCCCCTCCCTCCACTCGTGGAGGCCAATCTGGTGCCGTACAGTGCGGCCGTAGCAGAGAAAATGTAGGGACTCTCCACTCAGACTGAGGGCATGTCTGTGCGGTGTTCTCTATAGGTCACCCTCCCGAAGCCTTCGATGCTCAAAGTACCTGCAAATCATTGTCTTGGTTCTTGTAAATACTTAAGAAGTGGAGCCGTACCTTTTACCACATCTGGTAGATAAACAGCCCTCCCTCCTTTATGGCTGAGGCTGTAGTTCAGGACAATCTCGTACACTTGCACACAGTAATTTTCCTTCCATTGGCAGTCAGTTTATTCCACTTCCACTATGTACTTCCTTTAGATTAGTTATGCAAATAAGGATATAATCCTTCTGTATGATAATAAATAATAAATAATTTTGATTTCTATTCAATGGAGTCAAAATCCCACAAGAACCCTTGTGAGTGTATCGATCTATATATCCACATCTCTATATCTATTTATCTCCACATAAAATAGTGTACATGCATATATATATGTATTCTCTTATATTAATATATTGTATAATATAATAAACATTAATATATTGTTAATATTATTGTAATTATTAATATATTGTTAACATTGTTATTATATATTCACATATGTGTGAGCTCATACAAATAAGTGTGTTTATGTTGAGTTCCGGATGTCTGGTGTGATTGCAGTGTATAAGTACAACATATCATTTTTCAAAATCTCATAATGTTGTCATCTCAAAATGAAATTTCCTTCCCACCCTAAAAGAAAACTGTTTTATTATGGTCAAGGCTGTTTATTATGAGGTACTTCAGCTCAAGACCTGCTTATTCAGGAAAAGGTTGAAAAGATGGTACACATTAATTTTCAGTTCATCAAAATGGAGCGGGACATCTTTAATTCAAACTTTCCCAAAATGTCAATCCTCAATAAAACTTCCACCTAGAAAATTTAAATTAATTAACAATGTTAAAACCATATTGGTGGCTGAAATAAATGTAACCACAGTACCTACTCCAGCTTTAATTATAATTATTATTTTTACAGGCTATTTGTAAAGCATCAAAGCATCTTCTGGAGATACAGACTAAAGGTACCATTGAAATGCAGCCAAGCCTGTGGTGGAAGGTGGCACCTGCTGTAACAGCACATTGTGTAGTGTTACATGGGAACTTGTGTGCTTGTGTTTGTGGTGGATGTGCATGTATGTACATATGTATACACACACGCATATACGTACAATTTTATTTTGTTATTAATATTGCATTCACATTTTCTATACGTATGCAGCATAATTAGGACTGAAAGCCCCAATTACACTGCAGTGAAAGCCTGCATATTAATTGACAATAGGCCTCGGCTAAGTAGCAACAAAAGAAGTGCTTTGTTTGGCAACCTTTGTTTAAAAGGTCCTTTGAAAACTCTTTAAGAATACTATGAATAGAGATTGAACAAACCTTTAATCCTCTTCAGGTCACATATGTGCTAAAGTGAATAATAGTGTGAGGTCTTTTTCACCTTTTGAGTTCTTTTAAGCCAGTAACCTAACTTGAAGTGAGATAAAGGCTTAAGAAAGCTTGAAAAACTCTAACTTGTACATTTCTGGCTTATTTATTCTGCTGCAATAAGCCTAAAGTTGCGTTTCATGATGGAGAGATGTATAAGTACTCAATATTTATAATTCCATTCATAATTTGCTTGGACCCTGCAAGTTTATTTCCCTTTTATTCACTTGAAATGCATTTAGAACCTCAGAACATTTTTTTTTTTCATTTAATGCTCCTGTTCTTTTGTGAGTATCAGTGTGAAAATCTTTCCTTCGTGCTACAGTCCCTTTTTCCTATTCAACACTAGACTGCACACGATAATTAAACCTTGGGGGCTTGGAGATTTTGGACTAAAGCTTAAAGAAATGCAGTAGTGAGGCCTCTTCTCCCTCGATCTTCCACCACTTGCTGTGGGGATTTTCTTTAGTTACACATGGCTTCACAGGTAAACAAGCTTGGAAAAAAAAAAAAAATCACAAGGAGGAATTGAATTAACACCTTAGCGTTGCTTATAATGAACCAGTTTGCTTAATTAGGTGGTCGAAAAAAATATGTTCTAAAACATGACAGGGCACAGACTGAAGTCTCTATTCAGGCAAATGCCCATAGACTCACACAGGGGCATTTGCAATAGGAACAGCGTCCCAGCCAAGGCTAAAATGGTAATGTGAAAATGCTGAGTTTCCACACAGCTCAAGGTGCTTTTTTTTTTTTTTTTTAATCAAACGTAAAGAAAATTATAGGGTCTTTCTTATATTTTTGGTTAGAAATGAAGCTCTTCAAGTATCTCCGTGACTTTGAAAGTAAGCTTGTGGGCACATTTCCTGAGATATAGGTCTGTAAACACTGAGCAACCCATTTGCCCCTGAACTAGGTGAAAAACCCCACCAATGAACTCAATGACCAAAGGACAGAGAGGCACTAGAGCTAGCAGCCCAGCCAAGGGCCAGGCCACCATGAGAGCCCCCCAGTAGGCTCTAGCCAGGCTGCCAGGGCAGGGGGGAGCTGCCTGCACCCCAGGATTCTCCCAGCACAGCCACTGGTCAGGTTCCGCTGGAAGGGCTGGAGAAAACTGGGATGGGGAAGGGGTTTGAGACTCTTTGGAGGAGCTAGAGATGGTGAAGGAGCAAGGGAGGGCGCAGGATGCAATAGGGTTTGAAACCAGTCTCCTTGGGTTGCTCAAGGCTCAAGTCATTTCTAAATGAAAGCGAGCATGCTTTCTTTAAGCCTTGTCTTGTGTACGCCTTGTCTTCTTCCTGGGATCTTCCCTTAGCCTTCCTGGTGGCCCCATCTCTATGAAAACATTTCGGACGAGAAAAAAAGGCAATGTCCAAAGAAAAATCCTATCTGACACAAATACTTGCAAGTCTCCTTGCCTTTTCCTCTCTTGCACTGTGTATGAAGACATACCATAAAATGAGGGGCCTTTAAAGCACGCACGAGGCTGTGTAGCTAACTGCTGCTAATATCAATCACAAATTGTTTTCTTTCTCAACATTGAAATCAATACAACAGCAAAACACCAGCTGCTTCCAAAGACAAACGCATTGTTTGAATCAGAGCAAAATATTTACAAATAGGTTTCAATATTCAGGGGCTGAATTTTGCAGCATGTGTGCAAAATGTTTCTCTGCAGATCTATCAGCTGCGCATGCACTTGATCACTTATGCCGAGCAATCTGGAAAGCAAGTAATTGGCATTTCTCTGAGCTACTGCTCTGATCAGCTATAATCATTTCTGGAGCTCCATAAGAAAATCCTACATATTTTTAGCTTCACGGTAGAAGCAGCTTCTTGCATATATTATTTCTTTTTTTCTTCTTTTTCTGTTTCAGTACCCACTGCTTTACAGGGGGACTGCATTCTTCTGCAGATGTTTATCTCTTAAGGTGTTTGTATATACCACTGCCTGCCATCCTCTCTGGAGAGGCAACCACCAGAACCATAAATTGTTATCTCCAGTAAACGTAAAAGTTGTCTGCTGCCTTAACTGTGAACATTTAGTTTTAAAACCCCAGTTGCTTAGCTGGGCTCTTCTCTTAAGGAAATTAACTTTTTATCTCAAAGACAGCTAATTTAGCTCTCACCACCTTTGCTTCCACTCCCAAGTACCTTCTTATCTTGGGTAATCAGGATGCAGGGATTCCCAGTCTATCCCTCTTTACAGCTCTCTTTCAGTAGTGTTACTGTTTGAACTTCATACCCCTGGATAAAAGGGCTAGCACACCAGCCCAGGAAGCAGTTTTAAGCATGAGGTAAATATGCAAGTTACTTAACAGCCCATATATGAACTCAATTACATCCTTCATCTCTTAAGATATGAATAAAAAGGTTTGGCTTTGATCTTGAATTAAGCAATCCCTGCTTATAAATCAATGTACCATGGGATTTTATTAGTCGCAATAATTAGTGGTTAACATTGCAATGAATACAAGGTTGGGAAGCTTTAAAAACCAGTGCCAGGTTGGGACATATTTCTCACATATATTATCTGAATTACACAGAGGAAGCCTGGATTTTTAATCGGGGAGGTACTGTGGGGATACGCAAAAGCTATTCCATTAAATAGGATACATGAAAGTATTTAAAAAATAAAAGCATACACCTGGGTCTTTTTTCATGACATCATCCATTTATTTTAGTCTAATTTAAAAATTAAATTTAGAATAAAAGCTATAGTACTTGTGTACTAAAATCTTAAGGCATATGTGTACATTTAAAAAGAAATACAAGTAGGCATCAGAAGTTATTTTTACTGTAAACACTCCTCGTATGTTCCCATGTAGAATGTAATGTCTGCATAACAACTTCTCGAATGTCCAAATTCCCTCCTATTCACATAGTATGGAACAGATGTTGTCCTGCTTTTTATTACTTTAATTTATGAATCATACTTAGGCTGAATTATGAAATTAAAGTGATAGAAAATGTTACTTAAGCTTGGATTCTAATTTTGTATCTCTAAAACATTTTCCTACTTTTTTTGCACCGATCATTTGGGTTATTTTCCCTTTAGTTGCAAGGTCAGATTTCCCATTTGTAGGTTAAAATGTAGCCCATCCAAAAACGTTCACATGTACGAAGAGCCAACTTCGAGCAAGAACCGTGCATCCTTACAGAAACTTGAGATCCGTAAGTTCAACTATGCTGGAGAGAGCTTTTTGTTTAAAACATCGAGCTAAACAAAATGCAATTAAGGCTAACAGGACAAAAAGCATCCCTCTTGAGATTCATAAATACACTCATGGGAGACTGGAAGTAAAGAGAAAAGACCAATATAATTCTAATTGTGTCTTGTCTAAGCTGACCATTTAAACAGACAACTTTTCCCAAAGTAAATTGGTTGGTCCAGTTCATGCTTTTTTTCCCCCCATTTCTTAAGCAAGTGAAGTAAATGGGAATTTTGTATAAGTAAACCAAGGCATTGGGTGCAGAACTTTTATTCTGCTTTGACGACAAATTGTGATCTGGGTTCTTAACTGTATTAAGAAATAGTTCAGCCTCTAAATAAATCTCATAGAATCATGGCAGTGCTTTAGGAGAGCACTGCTTCTTGCTTTACTTAAGCAAGATTGGAGAAATTTGAAAGATACTAACACAGTACATGTACAAAACTATGGACATTATTACTGATGTCGTCTTTTGCAGATCTGTCTCGGCATCTTTTCATGCTCTTCAATTTTTACATGTGGAATCCTTTGGGAAGTTCATGTACTTTGCTATTTATTTCTTTGCCTAGTTGTCACCTAGATTATTTCACTTTAGCATATTACATCATATGTTATTTGGTTTTTAAAAAGTGCTTTGATAATAACCTCCATAATCTCACATCCATCTGAACTAAATCTATTCTGATTTTTAAATATGTTAATGCCATCGTGGACCATAATAATGGTTCTTAGCAGTGAAATAATCACTGGGAGAGGAAATGACAGGAATAGAAATGTGGCTCCCTCAGGCTCAGATGGGAAGATGGAAGGAATCAGCTACAAACCAAGCACGTGCTGGCTGAGTCCGAGCCGGGAGTGCAGTTCCATCCCAGTAATGCTGGCTGGGGGTTTCCACTGAAGGACTTTTTGGTCAGGAGAGGCCAGCTCAACAAAACCCAAACTTACCATTTCCACCTTTCACCAGCTGAGGCTCTGGCTCTAGGATGGAGTTCTCCAAAATACTACTTGTCTGGAATGGGGTGATTTCTTTGTGAAAAAGTAATGTACAAATTCTTGGCTTCATCCAATATAGACTGGGAACAAACTGTTTAGTATAAAAATGTTTCTTACCTCACTCCACCCAGTAGTCCAGATGAACTAGGTAGAGTAAGACATTAAACTGGGACACAAGAAACCCAGAAATACTCTCAGCTTTATCTCCAAGCTCTTATGCATATTTATGAGCTTCATTTATTTTATCACCCCATACCTCTACAGAATAGAGATGATGCTTACCTGCTTCGTAGGCTGCTGTGGCAATAAGATTCTGCAATGCATTTGAGATGCTCAGATGCAATAATACAGTCCAAGGATTGACCCTGGTAGATAAAGACTACAGAACTGACCACTCTTGATGGGAACAAAATAGAAATATTCCAGTTTGTTTCTCAGGATACATCTCCAGAGATTTGGGAGTAATCTGTGGGTATAGAAGGCAATACGCTTTCTCAGATGTCAGCGGAGCCTTACTCTCTTACATGCGCCATACGATACTTTCCAAATTGATCCATATGTATTCCTGACACTCCTCTCCACAACATAGTTCAGTGAAGATGTTAGGCAAAAATGGATTTTTGCACAACTTTCTGGATTTTTGCCTCAGGTAGGTGAATGAATTTATAACTCCAAGTACTTGTGTCTTTGACGTATACATGCCCAAATAATTATAATATATAGAAATTAATTTGCTATGCTTACTGGGAAAATAGCAGGTTCTTCCTAAACAGAAGAATCTGTTTGAAAATCGGTGACACAACTGGAATATAATTCTTATTTTAATTGAAATACTGACACACTTAACAACTATGCAACTATACTCGTTACTTTGGGTTGCATGAGTAGAGATCTGATATTAATTTCGTTTTAGATTTGTGAAAACTGCAGCAATTTTTTTTCACCTATCCACTGGATTTCTAAACTCGTTTTCACCCCTGCAATAATGTATTATATCCTCAGGTTATACATCACAAGAGGTGTCCAAGAACTGAATCATAACTCTGCATCTTCAAGGTTCCCAAATTTATGTTTCCTTTTCCTTTCTCCTCACTTTCTCCATTTAGGCCTTCTCTCCTATTTCCTGATGGCTCAGCATTTCCATTACACATTTATAAGGAAAATAAGTATCACTAGGAGAAATTTAGAGGGGAGTGGAGATTCTTTTATTTCATCTGAAGTCACTCACTTAACTCCAGCCACAATATCTGCTTAAGCTAACTATCATTTGCCTAATTTAATTTGCAATGGGCTGGTGAAGTGTGGGGGTTGGGATCCAGACATGTCTTTCCCCACAGTTATCAGACCATTACAACACGCAGGCAGAGGGATTACAGAATACCCCAACTATTTTCCAAAAAATCAGGTTTTCTCTTGTATTGCTATTTTGGCTGCTGCTTCAGGCAAATGAGCTACTTTTAATTTTAAACTGCTTTTACTGCAGAAACACACGTCACACATGGTGACCGACACCAACAAAGTCTGCAGACCAACGTAGCTTTGCGGAAACCTTGTTGATGGAGGACACCAAGCAGGAATCCTGGCTGTCTGTGTGAAACGTTGACTGCACATTTAATTCTCATTCAGAACAAGTCCCCACACAAGGCTTAATTCTCAAAATACCATTAGTGTTCAGTTTTTCCAATCGAGGAAAAGAATATTTCAAACCATGCTGCCATTTGGAATGCATTTCACATCTCAGATACAAAGTACCTTGTTCAAAGTATAATTTCCCAATTATAACACTATCTTTAATAATTTCTTTTGCATACTTTTCATCCTCTGTGTTTAGTTTTTTTGGGGTTTGTTATTTTTTAATATGAAAAAAAAAGGCATGGCAGCACTTTTGGGAAGAGCAGAGCAGAGACTTTAGGCATAGATGAATAATCAGCTTACAGGAGCACTTATTTCTTCTGTGTATTATTTCCTCTGCCTACCACCATTTCTTCTCTAAGAATACAGCAAAGTGTTCACTATTAGAGAAAATGTTTTCATGGTCAGCACATCTCCATAGGGGCTTGTGGGGCTACATCTTTTGTGGGTTATAAATTAGCTTTAACTTATACGCACATTTGGCTTTGCTTCCCCAGCAAGTGTCTCCCAAATCCACATGCATGTCAGTGTAATTGCAAAGCCTTTGCAATATGTCTATATGTCTCTCCATTTATACGTGTAGTCATGTGTATGTTCATGGACATACTGTCCACATCTTCCCTCAGAGAACATTATTCATGGCAGTACCTCGCAATGAACCGAGAACTCTTCTGGTAAGCACAGCTGTACTGTACATCGGCAGTGTACAACTGTACATTGGCAGTGAAAGGTTGCAAAACACATACAGTGATTCAACGCTTATAAGGGTAAGGTATCTTTTCAAGTTCTGAAAGAATAAAACATTTCCTATTGCAGATGAAATTGAAAAGAAAAATCAGTTCAAAATGTGTTTAAAGACCCTGTTCTCCACTGAGGAGCGTAATTCCTTCAAATTCAGTGGACATACAGCCTCCTGTATATGTGACAATCTGTTCCCTGTTCTAGATAGTATTTAACCCCACCAGTGCTGTGCATGTTAAGTAATACACTTACACTACAAGTAATTCTCTTCTACGTAGTGAATAGCAGAGCTAATATCAGAAATGATGGAAAAGGGGTAAAGAAATTGCTGTGTCCTGGGGCTGGGATTTTAATTAGTTGAATATAAATATATACAAAGTTTAGGTGGCTATGTAATACGTGTGCCCCCTTTGCATGTATGTAGTTTTGTGGTTAAGTGTTACAGGACTCCGTCACAGTAAACTAAAAAGTTGCACATGCCCCACAGTAATGCACAAAAATTGTCTAAAATGGGAATCAGTGAAAAGAAGTGATTGCCTCTCATCATGCGTGCTTTTTCTTTTTCAGTTTTCCACAATTGACAGAGCTTATGTGAATAGTTTATTTTAATATCCTATACAGACAGTGTAATGGAAGGCTCACTCCTGCCATTTTTGCTTTGGAGAAAGTAATTTTCATTGATTTATTTTATTTACAACAGCATAAATTGAATAACCTTTAAAAGCTGGCAAAAGACAAAACTGGAGATTTTCATCCAATGCTCAGATTCATTTAGATCTCACCCATTCTTTTCAAAGTGTTTTCTAGACTGACTTGAAAAATGGCAAGAAAAGTAAGAGGGCGTTTATAGTAAGACAATTAATGCATATTAACCATCTGTCGATGAGATCCCCAGGGAGAGACAGCAAGACGAGGTGAACGGTAAGCTCCTTCATTAATGGTCGACTTATGTGCTCCTTCAGGCCACAGTGTGAATGCAAGAGCTCTGCAACCTGCTTTCTGCTACCACATACATGACAATTACAGAAAAATACGCAGTCCTGCTTCCTGACAGTGCGCCTTACTGATGGCTGGGTGGCTGAAACTTAGTGATAGCAGTCAGAGTTAAACTTAGGAGTGCCATGATGCTAGGCTTTGGATAAACTTCTAGTAAAAGTGTTGTCCTCCTGCCAAAAAAAAAAAAAGTGTTAGGAGTTTGATTAATTCTATTTTAATACAATGATACAATGATCAGGTAAAAGTAGTCGGCTAATGGCTTCAGATGGGCTGTTAGCACTATGTCTGAGCACAGTTTGGCTATCAGATTTGCTCTTAGGTCCCTGTGACGGTTTACATAAACATTTCAGACACTTAGCTCATTTCATCTACAAATCAAGATAGGAACTTCAGTATAATCATCTGGCAATTGCTGGCAGCTGTTTAGTCTATGATGGCATTAATTGAACTGAGTTATTGTTGGTCTCAGGCTTCATCTTAGTCCTCAAGTACACAGTTCTAACACCACAGAAAAATAAAATCAGTCATCCTCTTTGGTGAAGAGGCCACATACTTAGCGGAGGTTTGAACTTCTCTCAAGGGTTGGTTGTCATACAACTTAGGAAAATGTCAGGTCCATCTCCCCATGGCTGGGGAGACACATGGGAATGCTATCCTCATGCACAATGTGTTAAGTACTCTGTTTAACAATTCAGTAGATACATTTTGGGTTGGAAAGCAGTTATAATCTGACAAGATCAAAATCAACAATGACCACTGGAAGACAAAGCCGCTTTCCACACTCCCTGACTCATGCAGATCTGGTGGGTTGCAACTTTAGGTTCCACCTATTCCGTAAGGGGAAGCCAAGGGGGTGCATTTTGCTAATCCAGCAAGAGTGGATAACAATGGCAGTGAAGAAATTGTGGCATGGATTTCAGGTCAGGCTAGTAAATCAAGTGCAGACTTAATTGTCCACGGTGTCCCAATGAAGCAGTAGTTGTGCTGATGTGCCTTCTGCTTGTCCCTGCTCTATGTAGGCCTTTGACTATGGTGAAGAAGCCCATTTAGTGGATAATGCTCTGCTCTACAGGGTGGAGATATCTACATGTTACTTGTTTATATCTAAACTAGCCACTCAAGGTTCATCTAATCACCAACAGAAAGAAACTCTGGAGGGCTGAATGGCACAAGTGGCTGTAGGTATTTAAAGTTGTGGTATAAATTTCGCTGCTGGTGTGCCTCAAACCTCACTTTTCTTTCCATTTGCAGTTAATTACTGGCCGTAAACCTAATTTATATAGCATTTTGACGTCTATGGTACATTTTCTCGCGTTCGGTTTGGCAAGAATAATATGGAGATTTCCTGAGTTACAAAACAGCACTAGTCAACAGTTCAGTGATGGGGCAATTACACAAATAAACAATCCTGCCTTCAGTCTCTAACGCAATCTTCTGTTTAGAGATATGCTAACACCTCTGAATCAGTTTGTCCTGTTCTTCTATTAATAAACTTATCAAGAATATATTCATTAACTGATTCAGTTGGTATGCAGGAGCTTAATTATGCAATGAGACATGGCAGGACTGTGTTACGGTGAGATAATGCACACCTCTGACGTGGTGTGAAACACCAAGTGGAACTAAGTAACCTCAAAAGCCTGAAAAGTGTGTTGAGTCGCAATATGGCATTGTGTGATCTTGAGCAGTGCATCGAAACAAGAATAATTTGAAAAACCTTTAAAGGAAATATTTAAAATTACAAAATCTGTCTAAATAGGCTACTGACTTATTTTGTGGCTAACTCATCAGCTGAAATAACAGCTGCATTCTGCTCAAAATGTTTTAGTCATTTTTCTGTATCTTAGTGGTAATTTCAATGAACGAATGAATGAAAGGGGGATGAAGCATCACAAACTTCACTGATAATGGCTTGGAATATCAATTGTCCTTCCTTCCAGGTGAAAGATGTTTTTCTGTAGCTTAATTGTCCCTAGTGAAATGCGTAGCATATCATTCATACATTAAATGAAAAACAAACAAATCCCCAAATCTCAAAACCTCATGCAAACTCTATCCCTTCCTCTCCCAGAGTAAAGAAGAGAGGTAAGGAAAAAGCACATGCAAAAACCCTGCTCTAGACAGGGAGCAATGCAGATGGGAACAGAACTGGATCAAGTTGAATCACATTGACTCAATTTGAATCAAAACAAAACAACCTCTGCATCCGAGTGAGAACAAAACCTTTGGAACTGCTTCTTACACTCCTGAAGCAATATGCTGATTTTATATATGAGCATCAAAGTACTTTTCCAAAAATAAATGATTTTTGCAAAGTACCTTTGAATTATTATTTCTTCCATTTTATCCATAATGGCGAGAGCCTGCAGAAACTCAGCGTCAAAGAGAAAGCCTGACATAGTGCCAGAGACTCTGGCTCCTAGACCTCGGAGAAGAGGCTACAGGACCATTTAAACTCCCACTGTGCTGTTAGCAGAAAGCTTATTTCACTTTTTGCAATTTTTTTTTTTCTAATTTAATAGTTGGAGGTCATATGTTTAAACAAGTTCCTAATAGCTTCTGTTCTATTCATTTAGTATAAACTTCCTCATTCAAGTAGTTGCGCAAGTTAATGTCGGCTTTCCTACAAAATCTCCCACCTCTAGGGAGTAGGCATTATATCCTTAGTGGAAACGTGAGGGTGCTGAGCAACTCTGACAAGGAATTGTGGAAGGTAACAGTCAGGGGAAAGAGAAATCTATTTTGACTTTTGTTGTGGCATTAACATTTTCATTTATTCTGCCATGATGTGCAGAATGCAGGAGGAGACCCCAAAAGAAACCGCTGACATTCAGCATCGTGCTCAGCGAGGAAGGGGCAGCAAAGGGATGCCTTCCCGATGAAGAAGAGGCTGACCCTTTGACCTTAGCTGTTCCCACTCACATACAGATATAGAAATGTAAGCTACTCAGCATGATGCCAGTTAATTTAAATTACCTAACATCCCAAAGGGCAGCTCCCTGCTGAGGAGCCTTTTCTTTTCTTTTTCTTTTGACCTTCTAATACAGAGTAACTTTTCACAAGGATAAGTCAGATGGTCAGCTTGGGAAGTATTCAGTTTCTGTGGCCTTTGGAGGTTTGTGCAAAAGGTCACCTCAGACCACAGTCTGCTGAATAAGGGGTTGGAAAATTGCTAAATTATACCAAATGGCCAAATCCTCAGTCCATGTAAAATGATCTAGCTGCACCAATGTAGCTGTTTCACTCCTCCAACTGGGTTAAGCAATAAAAACTAGAAGGCGGATTTCCTTCTTCATGACTGCAATTTATTTAATTACTTTTCACCTAAGCAACTAAGGTCTTGTCAGCCCACAGAAGTTGTACCAGTTGCCTGGTGTGACAGCACTGAATCCGGCCCTTCGGGTCACAGGGTGGAGCAGGACCTCTGGGGCCCTGGTAGGTGCATCCCACTGGGCTGCACCACAGAGTCTTCCCTGCTCTGTGACTCCCCCATGGCAAACTGCTGCCTGGCAGATTAAAGGGCCTCAAAACCCAGGAATACACTGCAAGAGTAGAAATTGTGGTCATCATTACAAGAAATATTAGATGGGAAACGTTAACAGAGATTGCATGTTCAGGGGCGACCTGATATATCTGTTTGAACGGTATATAAATAATGAAAGCAATACAAACTAAAGGGCTCATGAAAAGTTATATTTGCCCGTGGGATCTTTGTCTGGGTATGATTGTGTCCACAATGTGAGAAATAATAATGCTTTCCTCATGTAGTTAAAAGTAAATTGATCGATTAGCAAATCAAACATCCTATGTGCACTGGAGACCTCTGTTTAGCTTTCTAGATCCTCTCAGCTTTGGGCTTTCCACCTCTTTTCTTTATTTTTGCTGTTTACTGGCACTTCTGTTTATGCCCTGCTCCCACTGAACTTTCATTCAAGACACTGAGCAGATTCAGCTTTGCCTGAAGAGCTGGCCTCCATTTCTTGATTCTCAGCAACCTGTGGGTCACCCTGCTTGGCATTAATTTGCTGAAACATGATGGCTTATTCTTTGTCGGTCATTTGTCTGGCTCCAGACTCTGAGCCGGTGTTGTTGGAGGGCTTTGCAAAGTGGGTCTTCCCCCCGCAAGGACCTCCTTTTCTGCTGACGGCTGCCTCGGTCAGCCCTGGCCCAGCCTGAGCCCCAGGGAAGCTGTCTGATGCCTCCTACAAGTTGGTTTTCTCCTACTGAATTCCCTAAGGGAGACGGTGTTCATTTCAGCTGATGTGCAGAGAAGGACTTAACTTGTTTTTCTAAGGTTTCTCCTATTTAAAACATTTTTTTCTTCGTTTAAGAAAAGGTCTCTCTCTTTTTCAGTTGAATTACACAAAAGTCCTATATTGTCCTAGTGGAGCCTCCAGAAGGTGTTAGCTAGCATTTGGAGCTCCTACACAAACAAATCTCAAGGGACTTCAGTCAGACAGCGATGCTATCTTTTTTGTTAATGATCCATGCAGTGATTTCCACTTACTGCACTGGTAGGAACTGATAGTAAGAGTTATGTATGTACAGCATATAAAATATGTATATAATTTTCTGCTAGAAAGGGGCCTTTCTTCTAGCATCATATTATGCCTGTGAAGAAATCTGTTAAAATCATATTCTGATTCGTCAGATGACCATATTTTTACCTGGCAACTACAGCCTAAATCATAGCTATCTACTTTTGGGCTTAGTAAAGAAAATATGCACTCAGTAGCAAGGTGAAAAAGGGGGAGCTGATAAGACGACCATGAGCTCTGGGCCAGTATAGCCAGTTTAAAATTCTGTGCAAGGATGTGTCAGAAAATCCTCCTTGTGTCACTTGTACAGAATTTATAGGCCTTAGAAGCAAATGAAGCGTGTGGTTTTTCCTCCTCTGCTCATGATCTTCTATCAGCTGATATTTATCAGTCCAGTCATGTCCGTCCTCCCCCCCTCACCCACCACCCCCTCCCCACTGTATCCCATATGGATGTTTTCAAAGGCTTCTTGCCTTGAAAGGACCAGGCACAGCTGACAAGGAAAGGTTGGCCCTGAGGCATTCACAGGAGAAACTGAAGAGCCATGCCTCATAACGATATGGATTTTGTACGAATTATCAGAATACTCTGAATATATCTGCTGCTAAAGGTCTTCCCTCTGAGAAGGGGGAAGTCTCATGACCATGGGAGATCTGCACTGGCTCTGCCCATGGCTGTCCCCATTGAGACTGGATCGGCTGCATCTCCACCACGTCACTTGACCCAGACCGCTTCTGGTTGCCATTTGGCACCCATCTGTTTCCTCAGTTCAAAGTGCTTGAAGTAAGGTGAAGACTGCATTACAGCCCCCAGGGCAACAATCTATGTAACGGCAGCCACTCTCCTCTCAGAAGGAATGAGCTGGTTTAATCCTAAATATAGCTCAGGAGGAGCATGAATCATTGCACATAGAGCATGGATGGCTGGGGGACCGATACCCATAGAGAAAAAATGCAAGGAAGGAAATTATTTGTCACTGGTATTCATACCTGTGCATTTTCTCTGCTCAAAGAACCTCCATTTGATCAGTGAGGCTCCCCCAGATCTCAGCCCCAGGTGGCCCAGCAGTTTGCAGTAAGAGTTATTTATTGAGGTTCAGCTGGGGATGAGCAGAAGTAAAAACATTAAATTACTCCAGCATGAGCTAAAGAAGTACGTAGCTGTGGTCAGGGCTAACAGCAACTCACACATGCTACGGGTTTGCACAGAGGGGGCCCTCTGACACCCACTCACCAGTGGGTTACACCACCTTGCTACACCAATTTACATCCTATATCACAGTCCCAAGTTGGCTCTGAAGTAAAGTTAAAGTTGAGTTCAAAGCAACCCAGCTGCTTGCAGGAGCTGCTGTGCGTGGGGCAGGACTGGCAGGGGAAACAGTGATTTCTCTTTGAAGTCCTGCTGCTAGATGGATGTTGATTGTCTCATGTTACTGTAAGCATCAAGTAACTTGAAAGCGAGCTCTCAGTTTACTGAAGCAGAGGACAACAGGCAATGGAAAAATATTTGTCAAGTATGCTAATGACTTCTATGTAAGGCCCACATGCCTAGAAAGCCAAAGAACTGCAAATAAAATTGATTTCTAGAAAAGATTTTCCAAGAAAACAGATACACTGGGTACCAATGAGATTATTGGCAAAACAAATAACACAATACCTAGGCAAATTAATTTCTCACTAAGTGGAATATAAACCATTTGTGGTTTGGGTTTCATAGACACAATTTTTAATCTGATATATATATTTACATATATACTGTACATATTTACATATTTATACTTTTATACATTTTTATATTTATACTTTTATGTATTATATAGATGACACGTTATACAAATTATATATTATTGTTTTGCTAGGATATAACTGAAAATGTAATAAATTAACAGAAAGAAACCACTTAACAAGCACAAGGCGTGAGCTTTTAACAGACTTCCTCATATTTTCCTCGTGATCATTGGAGTGCAGCAATACTATATCCAAGACAGACTCTAGAGTGAGTAGTTTGGGACCTAAGTTCTGCAGTTCAGCTATGGCCCTAGCAATCTGGGAAAACCTCGTCGCTACATGAGCTATTTTGCGATATGTTTGACAGCTGGGAAAGTACAGAGCAAATAAGAGCGATTGTGCAAGGAAGTCTGAGGTTGATCACATGGCTGATAAGATTCTTATCTGCCTTCGCTTCCGAGACTGGATGGTACCACTTACCCATAAATTAGCTTCACTTTATCAACATGCTTCACCCTAATATGGTTCAAAAACTTTACTGGAGGTTCAGCTCTCTTATCTCTGTCTCTGCGGCTTCTGAAACTGGCCAGAAGTACACACCGTAGTGTGGTAACATATGCAGTATAGACTCACAGAATCATTTAGGTTGGAAAAGATCTTTAAGATCATCAAGTCCAACCATAAACCTAACACTGACAAGCCCACCACTATGCCATATCCCTAAGAGCTACATCTACCTGTCTTTTAAATACCTCCAGGGACAGTGACTCAACTACTTCCCTGGGCAGCCTGTTCCAATGCTTGATGTATCTAAAGGTATATAATTTATTACATATTATGAGTGTACTTGCAACTACAATTGCATTATACAAACAATTTTGGCCATAATAGGCATCAGCCTTCGTAAGGGAGAATTAAGTAGCCTGGAAATATGTTTAACCTGATATCATGGTGTATGACATTCATTGTAAGGGTCTTTGCTCTCACAAACATAATTTGCTGGCAAAGTGTGTCTATGCCTCCTGATTCTATACTGGTCATACATACTATCTTTCCCCCAGAATATTTGACTATTTTTTTTCCTGTCAGTCTTGCTAAAGTGCAGAACTGTTGGCGTATACACTGATTTTATATAAGCAATGACAAAAGTTTGATTGCTCTGGAAAGACCTAACTCTAATATCATCACTTTAAACCAAAGTGGGTCTCTCTGTATGCCATTCTTTCACACTGCAAACCTTACTACTTTTTGTACTCCACCTTTAATATCTCACTAAGCAAATCCTCTGCTGTGGAAAGGTCCCAAAGAAATCAATAGATACCTGCAAATCAATAATGTTCTTGAACAGAAAGAGATTACTGCAAAATTTTATATAAATAGAAAATCATACTGAATATCTCAACTATCCTTAGAGGGTTTTTTGATTACCATTCTATAGCATTCTATAGATATATTTGGCAGTGGTATAACGTAGTTACATAGTATTATGAAATGAGGGTGGTATAAAGTATCACCTCAGTATAAAGCAGATCTGATCAGTATAAAGTAGAATTGAACTGGATCAGAAAATAAAGTTTTCCATGAGGGACTGGCTGTAAGTAATTTGGGCTTGCAAGAAATCTGTCAACAGTGAAGACTAATTCTGAATTAGAAACACAATCTTAAGCAAAAAGGTCAGCAAAAAGTAAGCCTTGTTGTAGCAATACATTTTTTCATTCTATATCATTTGTACAGTGGTCTAAGTACTGGCAGTTTGGATATAAAATCATACGCATAAGCACCAGGAGGTTATTTTTCTCTTTAAAATTGACTATTTTTGTTGCAAAATAGTGTGCTTAATTGGATTATGCTGGTAATTTACTTGACTGCAGAGGGATGCTTTTTCTCCTGCTTTAAGTGCTCTGAGACTAGTGATGGTATCTACTGAGTGAATTTAACCGTGGTGCTTTCCATATCTTGAAATACAAAGTTTCTGAGGTGACCCATGATCTTTGTTAATTCTGATCTTTATCATGCTGGATAGAAACTCTTCCCAGCATATTTGAACCTTGCAAGGCCACACACTTACTATCCACGGAAAATCTCAGGCTTTCATCTAGAAAAATTCCATCCCCATGTGATATTTAAGCGGATAGCTGCTGGAGCTTTACAGCATTGTTTCTCTCTAATAAGCAAGCATTCATCACCCAAAGGTGCCGTTTGTCTTCTGAAAATGATGTAGGATTAAATATAGCCCAAAATGATAACTCGTTCCACTGGAATGGCCTCTGAAGACTGCTACGAAGAAATACATTTAATATTGCTGTAGAATGTCTTAAATCTAATTGAAAGAGTCTTCACTACCTTTCATTTAAGTTCCACTAAGTTTTTTTATGGATGCAAGTGGCTGAAATAACAGTATTTTCCAAATCTAAAGTATTGACTCAGATCTTTACCTCAGGCAGAAAAAAAAAAAAATACAGTGCTTCCCTGTGATTTTAAATTCCCCGGCAGGATAAATGGATGAGTATGTGTAACAAGCTCCAAATCTCAGCTCAGGAATAGCCTGCAGAGGAATCATCAAGGTATTCTGATTATTTATAATGATATTGCCCCCAAGAAGGACCCTGAAAGAGTCTTGGGAAGGTTCTGGAAGAAAAGAGGTTTGATACCGTTGGCAAGGAAATGGCCTCCAGTTGTTTGAAACCGTATGTTTTTGAAGAAAACAGGACCGCGTACATTTTTTTTGAGAGAGTAACATAAATACCTTCCTCCAACAGGAATAACCTGCAAGACCCTCAAACTTCTGTCCAACTGCTCAGGCCACAGGTGGAAACAGCTTTGTGCGGGGTTTCCCTCTTCATTTGCATGCTCTGGACACCGGTATCTGCTGTCTGTGTTGAACACGCACTGATCTGCCGGACACTTGCAGTTGGACCATGGTTGTATCTGAATGTTGGTCTTGATACTTTTCACCGTGCAATTGTTTGTCTAATAATATTACCTAAAGTCTCATTTGAGCAATTTTGAAAAGCAAAGCACAGAATGCTTCAAATAGTACCACAGATATGGGTTTTCTTTAACTCTGGGCACAGCAGTGATGATTTTTGTTCATCTTTATGAAGTTTGGTATTAATCTTTCTATGGGATTATGACAGTGATAGCCTGTAACTAAGTGCCTTTAACAGCAATACCAAGAATTACTACTACTACTGCTACTATTACTACTACTACTATAATTAAAAAAAACCAAAAAACAATGCCTCTTTAACCTCTTTCAACATTTCCCCTTGTGCAACAAAATATGCCATATACACAGGGAAATAAGGTATTATAGAAGGAATTTTGCCCGTATGTGATATATATATAAACATACACGCACAAGCATATGCACGCACAAGCATATGCACACACAGATAACCTAACAAACATGATCTCAATAGTTCTTCAAAAATCAAAAGTCATTGAAGATAAGTCTTTACTGACTTCAGGTGATTTAACAGCAGAAGCTGTTAAACTCTGCTAGATACCTACCTCCATTTCCAGGGAGGAACGCACAGCAACCACGGCCTGTGGTTCCTGAGCACTGGCCACAGGATTGGCGACATCCCATAAGGTCAAGGTACACAACAGTGAGGCCTTGTCTACCTGGAAAGATTAAAAATTACTTACTTAATCCAGGCTGAACTCCCCTGGTAGCCAGCTAAGACAGACGGGCATCCCTGGACATTCCCACCTGTCTGAGGTACCTATTTAAGTGTAAGAGGAATCACCTTTTTCTGATATTTTTTTATTTCCATTTCTTTCTCAGGTGAGTTGATGAAATACCTAATTTTTAGGAATCCAGTCCCTGAATCAGAACTGAGACCCAGTATGTGGCTCCTGGGCTCCCCAGGTACTGCTCTGAGGCAGCCTGATGTGGGCTCCCAGCCCTGGCCCCCCCAGGGGCTGCCAGCAGCAGATCTGCCTGGCAAAAAGACTATTCCTGTATTTTTTACAGTAGGCAATCATTATAAAAAACTACAAGAACAGACCCAGAAGTATGTGCTGAAAATGAGGAATCCCACTCTTCCCTTGGGTAGCACTTGAAATCATTATGGCTGGACTCTAAATGTGGTGTTATAAAAGAAAATACCCCTTTGTCACTGTCCTCTGCCAGCGTGACTCCTGTCATTCAGCTGGAAAGTGAAATGCAATTTATAGAAAATCTTGTGACACAGAAGAGATGCGACACTTATCAGAAGACAGACCTAAAGGGCTGACTTCATTTCAATGCATTTATTAAAAGAACTTAGTTTTCCAAACACATTTTTAATGGAATTTCCATTTTGTGAAAATAGTGAATAAAATAATGAAGCTTTCAAATAGAAGCAATTCCCATGGGAGGGAATTTTCAGTTTTTAGCCGCTCTCATTTCTACAGTGTATCTGTCCTGTGAAGATCTGGACTAATCTAGGCATTTCCCCAAAGCTTGGAAGATTCATAATATTTACAGGAATATTTTTTGTAAGAGAAGTTTTTTGTCAGAATCCATACTCTGAAATAACGTACCATCCAACTGTCCGGCTTCCAGTAGTCACTCAGTCTTAGACCAAAAGATAGTATTTATTTGGATTGCGATCCTGTAGCTCCGTTATATATGATGACATCTTAAAAATGTGGTTAGAAAGGAAACTCTGGAAGCTATACTCTGGATTATAAATGCTATCCTCATTTAATTCTATAACCTTTTCAATTGTCCTTAAAATCTTGTGGAAAGCAGAGTTCGTTTCAAGGACAGCCCTGTTTTCCTTTTATAAACCAAGGTCTAGTGTCCAGTCGTAATGATTTTGAATGCCAGCTTGGTATAAAGTTTACAGATTCTCACAGATTATTCAGCATTCCAGGAAACTGATCCAGGCCCAGATTGGAAACACATTATGTAACTGTATCTGGCAAGAGAAGAAATTAGATTTATTGATTAGGGTTTTTATCAAATAATACCTCACACGGAAGTGTGAAGCTGTCTATGGGGCATGCCTGATTGCAATCATGGACCATTACAAAGGAATAAACTGGCTTAAGCACATTAAAGCATTTACAGGATATACTGAGCAGTGTTAAAATAAAGGATGTCATAAATTGTGCGCTGCAGCACTTTTCAAACAGCCAGTCACCTCTGCTGTGAACCTTACTGTATTTTAATTGTCTGGACAGTGCTGTTATCACACTCTCCTTCTTTAAGAGCAAACTCAAGTTTAGCCCGATGTTATTGGAATGCTTGATAATTTTTTAACACGCTTACCATTGCCTCAGCTTAGATAACCTACAGTCTGCCTGACCAGAAAACGCTAAAAGACCTTGCACGTTTGTCTAATGAGAGGTTTTCAAGCAGCCATTCCATGCCAAAATTTGCTTTTCCATTAGCACATAAAGCTGGAACAAACCCTGGCTAACTACTGTTCAGCTACCGTTTTATGGAACCCATTTTACTGGATTTTGTTGAGTAAGTCATTCAGAAGCATCCACCTCCTCCTCCTCCATGCATCCCATTCGGTCAGGTAGCAGCCATGCTCCTGGATTGCACATATTCCCTTTCCCAGCTACAGGTGGAAATTTTTTTATTTTCTTAGGCAATTTTATTCCTGTAGTGCATTCAGGCATTTGAGTATGAAAGATCTCAGCAACATTCCAAAAGAACATGTTAAAAAAGGTGTAAAAAATGGCTATTTATACAAACACCTACAAGCAGGAGAACAATGATTGCTCCTCTTCAGTAAAAAAGGTCAGCTGCCAACGAGTCCACCTCTGCTGCAACTGAAGGGTGAGTCCAGTGCCCATGGGCAGCTCTAAATGTATTTCAGCCGGTTCAGGTTTTGACAGTAATAAATCTGTTGTATCAGAGATGTCAGGTTCATGGAGGACTTCACCGGTGCCGTCGCCACCACAGATAGGGAAAAATGAGCTTGAGTATGCCTGGCCACATTGCAGTCACACCTCCCCTGCGGGCACAGCCTGGCTTCAAGCAGTCTAATGGTTTGCAATGCACGAGCTTGCACGAGCTGTGATTTTATGGAATATATTCCGCTCTCAGTTGCCTTGGAGTATGTATGCCACAATTCATTTGACACTGTCGTGTTGTGTTACAATTTGAAAGCTCTCCTTGGGTGTGTTGTCCAGCTGTGCCAAGAAAGAGGAGAACTTCCCGGACTTAAAACGCTTTCCTTTCAATGAGGTTTTGGGTTCAATATTGTAGCTGGCATTTCAAAAGCACTTACTTTTACTGCCTCAAGATTTCAGCGTGCATGTCATACTTACCACTACTTACAGGTAACTGCATTGTTTCTATTGATAGGAGACCTAAGAAAACGACAATACAGAAATAGAAAGAAATGTATTTATATATCACTATATACTAATTGCAATTATAGAAAAACCCAATAAATTATTATCATTAATAATAACAATAATACTTTTCTTCAAGAAGGCAGGTCTGACATCTATATTTTAAAACCCAGAGTACCGCATAAGGAAGTTGAGTAGTTTGTTGTCTATTCGGTGGATGAAGGCTTAGAAAACACCACAGCTGTTAAAAAGGAGTAATAATCTATTCAGTTACGGAAAAATAAATACAACACAAAAGAAATGCAGATCATTATTTGCACCTAATTAAAACTATCAGCTGAAATTATACAGATGCATTAGTTTAAATCTGGAATAATTCTGTGTATACTTTGGTAGAGGTAAAATGCAGAATTGCAGTAGTTTCCATGAAAGCTTCTATTCTACTACTGGTCTTTAGCTTTGTAAGAAAAAATAAAATAAAATATGATTGTATGCTCTTGACTGAGTACCAAAACTAAAATTGTTGCAATGAGTTATGGGATTTCATTTTGGAGCCAAGAGATTAAACACGGTTACTTATCAGTCACCCAGCAGCTTATTTAGTTTGTCACTCATCTGCACTGAACTCGGTAGTCCAAAATCAATATACTGCAGCTGCAGAATAAATACAATATATGCCCTTGGAAGAGGAAAGCATGTGGTATGTAAAATGATGGGCATGATGATCAAAGAAAAAATGAACAATAGATTTTTATTTTCTTCTTTCCCATCCAGATTCTAATAAAGAGGAGTTAGCACTGTAAAATGGAAAATGTTTTCACCTGCACATGTCCATTCTTCATTTCTCTTACTACTGCTGCAAACATAAAAAATAGATGATGGAAACGCTTGGTTTTCTAAGAAAGCTGTTCTTAGTTCTGTCCCAATAGGGACATTGTGTGAGTGCATATACTTCCACACATATTTTATTACTGCCTTATACACACAGATGTACAGACGGGCATATACCCACAGAGACACATCCTCTCTGTACCTTGAGAAGGAAAGGAAAAAATTTATAGGTATAAGTTAAATTTTTGCATGCTTATTTGACTAATAAAAATACTGATTCTTCATAGCGGGCTTTTGTTAGATGAAATAAATGTTTAATTAAGTGTAAGTATGCAAAGAAGTACTCATATCCGAAATGCCTTATGAAGATTATCTAATTAATCCCTACAACTTCTCCAGGTCCCTTTGTAATATTTCTCTATTAAGATGCTATTTACTCCCACTTCTAGCTAATTAATGCGGATGCAAAATAAGAACAGACCAGTCCCTCTGGTCACAGCACATCTACCTGCCACAGCTCATTTTAATGCCATCTATCATCATTCTTTATTTATAGATCTGAGGTGGTTTTAAATCCACCCAAATGACTTTGGGTCGTTTTATGAAAGGTGTTTAGATAACTAAAGATGCAGATAGGCGAGACTTCGAAAAGCCCTTCGTCTGAGGTCAAAACCTGCTTTATAAATACATAAAAATGCAACATGTGAAGAGAGCCTCTGTTCCAAAGAGCTCTGTCTCAGCTGACAAAATCTTATCACCTACTGTGTTTTACAATTTAGCATATTTTTGTCTTTTAAGTGTTCCTGTCACATATTTGCCAAACCGTCTCTTCTTTCTCTCACCTCCCTTTGCCAATGTAAGTTCGGCCGGATCACTGCCTGCCCTTCTGCTCTCTGTGCTAGTCTTTAACGTTCAGACACTCTCAAGTGACTGTCCTGCTATGGTGCCGGATCAATTTAATTTTTGCAAAGCTTCATGGCAATGCTCTGTCCTGTACGATTAACTGCATGTAAACCTTTTCTTTTTCCCCTCTGTAGGGATGTTGCAATAAGGAATCATTGCAATCGTTTAGTAGCACAGACTACTAAAAAAAACCCGAATGCTGTGTAGTCAGCATAAAGAAGTGTTGGTCAAGAGGAGAATAACTGAAAATGGACAATGAAAAAGCTGTATAAAAAACTGAGCCTGTGCCCGCACTGACTTTTACAGCTGACCTGGTCACACAGACCCATCCTTTTGCTCCTACGTGAGAGCCTACAATATGAGTAGCTGCGTCACACAACTTAGTTCTCTGGTGTAACTCCGAAGCACAAGCATGCTAGAAAACTGCCGGTGGAGCTGCCTTTTACTCCACTGATGGAAAAATGATTCCACCTTAATTCCCACACATAAAAAAAAAATACTGAAAGAAGACCAGACCTTTTCCAAGGGACAGATAAACATGTGAGTCAAAAGCGAGAAATAACAAAAGCATACTGAAGTTCTCCATGCTAGATTGCTGTGGGAAGACAGGGCTTTGTGGGAGGAGGTTAAAACCCCAAATCATGTTAAAAAAGACATCCTGGAGCTCCATCCTGCTTCCACCATCACTTCTGCCTGCTTGTCCCTGCTCGCCGGCCATAGCTCGTTTCCATTGGAGTGATTTCTCTGCAGCTCACACCACAGAGACATCTCCTTCAAAGAGGTTGCAGAGAGGCCATCACACAAAAATGACTGTAGTTTCAGGCTTCGTTAACCTTTTGTGGATTTACTACTGATGGCCTGGTCGGCACTCTGCTTACCAAACCACTTCATTTATGGGATGCGATACTAGCTAACACAATGAAACATGTCACCAGGCCTGCCTCTTTCAGAAAAGTTCACCCTAAGATAGAAGAATGAATAAAAGGTAGAACAGATGCAAGTGATTCGGACAATCTTATGAGAATATTTCATGGGGATTTTGATTCCTGAAAATTGTTTTTTAATGGCTTCATGGGACCCTTCTGGTTTTTTCTTCCTACTCTTGAAAGATGGTAGCGTTCAAAACCAACAGACGTGACCTTAGGCGGACTGTAAGAAAAACATGTAAAGAAAAGCCAGTGCTCCAGGAACAAATATAACAAAAGTAGCCTCACAGCTTCTCCACCACTCACCATCAGTTAGAGGAACTGGGCTGTCTGGCCACAGAGAACTCTCTTGTGGTTGATGTTTGCAACAACCTCAGCCTCACTTCATTGCTCAGGTCCATTCCTTCCCTCCAGTCTGCTGGAAGAGTTTTTGCAAGCTGTCAGCAGGAAAAAAAAAACCCAACAACAAAAACTTCAGCTGCTTCCTAATGTTAAATTAACAAGGGACTGAGAATCAGGCCTCAGCAGTTCTAGTTTGAGTGGGTGACCTGCCCAGTCACAGACGGTGGTCGCTGGAACGCAGAGATGCTCTGTCTGGATGTATCTCATAATAACGCAGCTTCAGCCAGCGATGAGAAGTGCAGCCAAACACATGCTCGTGTCAAAAATAGAAATTTGTCTGAGTAGTGTGTTGGCACCACTTTGACAGGTATATGATTTATAAACTATTCCTCGAGGGGAAAAGGAAGGCAAATTGTTTAAACAAAAGTGTCGGTACTTTCATCACCTTCTTCCTTGGGCAGTGTTTTCTGACCCGTGGCTGCATTCCAGTGCTCTCCGATACCGAAGGACTGCCGAGAAGCTTCTGTCTCTGAACAAATTTGGGGACTGCGTTCCTGGAAGCTAAATTATAGCTATAACTTTGGAGAGAAGTGAAACCCCCTGGGCTGATAAAATGATGTGCAGTAATAAGAAGGGGAAGACATCTACATTTTGGCTTCAGCTGCCCAGACTTGCTGTGCTTGCCTGCCATTAGAAGGGGCTGCGTGTCTCACCAGTGCCAGTGGGCACCAGCACCCCTGAGCATTGTCTCGTGGAGGAGGAGGAAGAGGAGGAGAAGGTATGCCCCTCTTCCCACATGTCTTGCCCTGCCTGTCTGCCACAGCCACCTGGGATCTTCACTTCACCGTTCAGGAATGTGCTTCTGCAGAGGGGTCAGGAGCTGCCCTCCTATTTGCTGCAGATTGAGTTCCCTTATTTTTCACTTGAGGGCCTTCACTGGATGGACATGTAGCAGCTGGGCTAAAATGACCATAAAGACTTCCTTCAAACTCAGTGGAAGAGATCTGGGAGCTGGAAGACCTCGTATACCTCCAAAAAGAGCAGTCGGAGTTTTCAGAGCAGCCCTGAGACTTGGCAGCCAGGCAGCACGTCACGGTCTCTGGCTAAATTCCCGTTTGGCCTTAGGACTCTCGGTTTTGGATCCCGCCTGCAGAGTGTCTCTGGCATGGTGTTTCAACTTATTTTATTTTATTTTATTTTATTTGCCTCTTTCACATCTCTTCGGTGCCTTCCCAGCAGTAGAAAGCAATGCCTTAGCAGCGAGAGGAGGGATGGAGCTGGCTGGCTGCTGACCACCCTGGGGCTCCCCTGCGCAGGCAGGAACGAAGCTGTGGGCAACAGGCAAAGCAAAGCCCTGCATGGTCTTGTGAAAGCTTAGCCCTGTGCGAAGAGTGTGCAAATGGGGCATCCCTGGAGCAGTGGAATTAACCCGAGTCAGCCTATCTTTCACCTCTTCCTACAGGCAGTTGGAACTTAAAAAAAAAATAAAAAAACAAAAAATCTGCAGTGGTGCTTTGGGACACTCTTTCTCAAGACAAAATGGGTACCTTGGAGATAAGCAACATTATGTTTCATTTCGCCAGCAAACACATCTAAACAGCAGCACATTGTAAAACATTGACTTCTATTGTCAAGGTTGCCTACTGTAATTCCAATTGCCATCAAAGAGCTTTTGACATTTTATCTCAGTCAATAGAGATAAACATTTTGTGCCGATTAACTCAATTAAAATGTTGTGCATTACAATAACAATTAACAGCTCCAGTCTCTGCAAAATCCTGTTTACGAAAGCAATTTGTGCTAATCTGTGACTATTCTGAGGCTTGAAGCTTGTCACCTTGTGCTGCACTGCCCTCTTTGGCCTCTTTTATAGTGAAAAGCTAGGTTGTTTTAGAAAAACATAATCAACTTGGCATACCCTCTGGTTCAAACATGCAGCTGGAGGCATCCATAGAAGACTAAAGGATATAGTGTGTAATTTTCCAAAGCACAGAAGAGATTTAGAAGTCCCTCATCAAGACTTAGACTCCTAGATAACTTAGCTGCATTGGCAAATCACATCCTTACTCAGAGAACTCCACTTAACCTTAGCAGCAATCCTGCTTCTTGGTCCACCAGCTGATGTGTAACGCTTTGTCACATATCTATCACCCTTAACTTCAGGATTATTCATGACAAGCAACACGACATAAAGCAAGACTAACTTATTGTACCCTGAGCTTGGATAGGTTTCACAGAGGAGAAGGATACTTAATGTATTCTAGTCCAGCTAGATTTTTATAAATTACATAAACTAAATACAAGGACTTTCACTTAAGGGCAAAATCTTTTGTAATCTATAACTTCATTGGCTATGATGTGAGCCTTGATTAAGAAAGAGCTGTGATTTAAGGAAGTCTCTCAGGCTACATTTAAATTTAATGGAGTAGCTGGCCATATTCATAAAACCCAACCAGTCACTGTCAAGCATTGGCCCTTGATTCCGCCGCCCGCTCTGAAGGGGTAAACCCTGCTCGACTTCAGTGGTCCCAGCGTACCGACAGGGCCTACCAGTTTAAAAGTGTTTTAAGCTTTAATCTATACGATTTTGATTGAAAGTCCTGTGTGTACTTCGTGAACACAACCTACCACATGCAGGACATAATTTTATTTGCATGTGGAAAGTAAAAAACTCCCAAGTAAAAAACTCGGAAAAATCAAAAGTTGATAAGCCTGGTGGGAAGAGGTGCGAGTTGCCAAGAGTACATCAGATGAAATTAATATAAAAGAAGTTTAAGTCTTCCATGCAGTTTAAATACACATTTTTAAACTACGGGCTAGTTAACACATTTTTGTTTATATGTATATAATCAACAGCAGGAAATTGCAAATTACAGCTGAATAGGAAGTAGCTGATTGTGACAGAAAGTTATAAAACAAGTGACTTAAATATTGTCCCTTTGCTTTTATTTTCACTATTTAGTGGCACATTCAAACATTCTCAGTTTCAAAAGATCTGAAGTATAATTCAGACATATTTAATTCAGTCGGGTTCACCTTTAAACAACTGTATTTGCATCTTCTAAATGGATTACCCTACATACAGCACACAGTACTTTACTCTGTGTTATCTATATCTATGGCAGGTTTGTTTTTTTTTTTACTGGAAAACTAACAAACAAACGAAACCTCCATAAAGCCTTTTTTTATTTTTTTTTCTCTTGCAATTTCCTCAAAGCCCTTCCCACCATGCTGCCATGGCAAGTCTTTTATAGTTACCACAGTATTGCCACGTTATTTCCTACATCCCATGTAGCTCTGCAAGGGGAACTAATTCACATTGGCTGCAGATCCACAGGCTCACATGTGCTTAGCATTAACGTAAAATCAAGGACACATAAAATCATATCTTATTAAACTTAGCTATAACATACAGTCAGTTTCCAATGGTAATTGGCACTATATGGGCCTAACTTACACTGCATTAAAAAAAAAAAAAGTATCTATATAAATAATGCGGAAGACATATCTGAGCATATATTTGGACATACACATGCTGTCAGAGATTTATACAGCTGTTTGAACACACACGCTAATATGAGCATATACCTGCACACATATAAAGTGAGGTTATAGAGCTTTACTAAAAATCTCCTAACTGCTGGTATTGTCAAGCATTTTGCCAAACTCTGCTGTTATACAATAAGAAAACCCAAAAGGCGGAGGGGTTTAAGGGAGGAAGGTTGGAAAAGTAGTTAAGGCCAGTTCTGAATGAAGGAATGCCTCAGGGTACGAGATTCATTTGTCTTTGTACTAATGGGTTTATGGCTTTCTTTTTAAACAGCCAGCTGGGGCCAGGGAAGGGGTGGGTAGGTAAAGGAGGAATTGCTGATCCCGGCTCCTGCCTTCCCCATCTGCTGCCAGCCAGCTTGGCTGCTGGGCGACCGGCCACTGCCCACTCCCCTGCCCACTCCCCTGCCTGCTCCCCTGCCTTCTCCCCCTGCCTGCTCCCCTGCCCACTCCCCTGCCCACTCCCCTGCCCGCTCGCCTGCCTTCTCCCCCTGCCTTCTCCCCCTGCCTTCTCCCCCTGCCTACTCCCCTGCCTGCTCCCCTGCCCGCTCCCCTGCCTTCTCCCCCTGCCTTCTCCCCCTGCCTGCTCCCCTGCCCACTCCCCTGCCCACTCCCCTGCCCGCTCGCCTGCCTTCTCCCCCTGCCTTCTCCCCCTGCCTTCTCCCCCTGCCTACTCCCCTGCCTGCTCCCCTGCCCGCTCGCCTGCCTTCTCCCCCTGCCTTCTCCCCCTGCCTACTCCCCTGCCCACTCCCCTGCCCGCTCCCCTGCCTGCTCCCGTGCCTTCTCCCCCTGCCTACTCCCCTACCCACTCCCCTGCCCGCTCCCCTGCCTGCTCCCCTGCCTTCTCCCCCTGCCTACTCCCCTACCCACTCCCCTGCCCGCTCCCCTGCCTGCTCCCCTGCCTACCCCACGCACCCCGACAATGCCTGGCACTAAGCCACCGGCCGCGGGAGAGGCATGGGTCAGGGCTCTGCAGGACAAAAGATGGCACGTCGAGGAGAGCATCTATCTTCTGATTTGTGGTCCAGGGAGAAATATTTGAAATGCTGATGTCTGCCAGGTCACGGGCAGCGCGTCACACCCTGGCCTCAGTGCAGCTACCCTGGCTCCACACTGCAGCATCAGCCGCCGATTTTTATGATGTTTTTCCTTCCCTACAATCGCAGAGGGCCAAACTGACCCCATTCTTAGCATTGCTCTGCCTAGGTAGGCTATATGCATACCGCCTTGCGAATCTGCATGAAAGTGCCCGGGTAGGGAAGGGAAACAGCAAGACATCTTATCTTTGAAGAGATCTCGGGGCCTTTTGAGTTTATTGTCGTTGCAGTCATCATTGTTTAGCATATCCTTGAAGGTTTGGTCTGAGGGACAGCTGGTGGGAATGCAATTTAGCTTGTTAAAATGCAGCAATTATTTAAATATACACCAAGCAGGAAAGCATAGGCAGGGTGAGTTTCCTCTGTTAAAGTGTTACAATATGGGGCTTTCTGAAAAGGAAAAAAAAAAAAAGAAAAAAAAAAAAGGGAAAAAAAAGGAAAAAAATAAAAGAGCAATACAAAAAGAAATTCAAGCACTTTCAGGCCTGGAAGCGAATTTTTGTATTGTTGTCTGTAGTTGTTGAGCTACAGCTTAAATCTACTTTATTTTTAAAAGTTTTGTATGTGAGAATGAAGTGAAAGAGAAACCACCCCCCTGTTTCTCAGGGGGTGACTGGCAAAACCTCCAGCGTAAACATAGATGCTCCTGCAATAGCGCTTATTCACTCAGGGAGGTCTCTTGCTGGTATAAACCTGATGTGTACCAGCATGGCTTGTCAGTACTATGTACTTGCAAACACTATTGCAATAGCAGCAAATCACATCCAGTGCAGATGGAGCCTTGGAGTGACCTTTTTTAGTTAAGAATTAGAAACAAGGATGCCACAAGCAGCAGGAATATCACGGCGGATGAGTGCAGAGCGTGCTGCGAGGCAGTTATAGCCCAATGATTTCTAATCCCAAAGTCACACTCAACTGGCAAAGCTCAGTACAAGCACCCCAGCAAAAATTTTGGCTGTGACTTGTGCAGGGTTAGACTGGAGACTTCTGCACCTCTGCCTGTGACCCTGCGTCTGCTGAAACAAGCCAGGACCGTGGCCGCAATCTCCTGAGTTTATCAGTTTGAGGAAGCTGGAACTGGCAGCAGAGTATATCCGCAGGGTGGGGAGAGCAGCCACGGGAAGGACGAGCACAGGGAAATATGAAATACTGCTATTTTTCTGAATGGAGTCCCATAGGCACGGTAGAAAACACGGCGCTTGGCCTCGCACCCTCACACCGCTCACACTCAAAGGGCGTGGAAATGATTTCTTTCCTGAGTGCTGTCTGCCCACTCCAGTGGGATTAGAAACCATGTGGAAGGGACTGCCTCGGCGCAGAAAGGTTGATACGTCCTACCAGTGCCCGCTGGAGCCTGCGCGCTGCCCTTGCCTGCTCGCCTGCTCAGACGCCATCCCTCCCCAAGCCCTTCCTGAAGGCCAGTAGCTCTGCCGGCTTCCTTTCGCTGGCCAGGAGCCAAACGTCGCGATTTGGTTCAAAGTATCAAGGAAGACCTCCTATGGGGCTGGTTACCGAAACCCAGAAATATCACATTGTTGAGGGGAGAGGGCTCGCTGCTACCAGATCAGCAGCGTATATCTGCTAACGCTGCACATTTCTGTGCATCAGGCATCATTGACATTTTATCTTCTGGTTTGTAATAACTCTTTCAACGCCACGGGCTCGCCACAATGGCTTCACTGGCACCTCCTCTCAAAAAATCAAGCGCAAAAGCGAAGGCCTGGTTGTTACACCCAGTGATCCCTTTCCAGTGCTTGTGGCATCGCTGGCCTGTAAAGCGTTGCAATCCGCCGCTTTCCAATGGCATTCCGGTTAAATTACATCCCAAACGGCTCGCCACGAAGGGGTTAACGCTCCAGCAGCCTTGCTCGGTGGATCAAATTCTTGCAAGAGCTCAGCTCTCCTTGCTTTGTTCTTTAGGGGGATGCATTCAGCAGGAGCAGCATTAACACTGTGGGATCTGTTGTCCTCCTGCCTCCAGCGCCCTTCCTCTCCTCCCTGACTTCAAGGCAGAGGGGCTTCAGCCCCGCTCCCTGTTTGCCTTTCTGCCGGGCAGGAACAATCTCAGTCTTTCTTTCACGTTGTCCCAGCAGCAGCTCCACATCAGTAGACTCTGCCCCTGCGGGGCCCCGGCTTGGGGACAGCAGCAGCCACCGCCACTTCTGTGCCGTCAGGCGGGACAGGGAGAATGTGCCTCGCCTTGTCACAGGGGAGGGAAGGCTGCGCTCGGCAAGAAATCTGAGCAGATGCCACTTAGCCGGCTCGGAAATGGCTCTTCAGTTGCTTGCCATTGCCCAGGAGGTCTGTCCAAGCATCCAGTGCTCATCCCAAATTGCTTTTATATCAGCGGCTTTGCCTTTTGTCATCTGTATGCACTATTAGCATCTTTATTTAAATCCTCATCGAAATATTACACGAAAATGCTCCCATTCTCTGGCACTGGGTCCTGCAGGCAGGGAACGGCCTGGAGCTGTGCCACCAAGCCAGCCCCAGACCTGGATGGTTACATGCAGCTCCTCACCAAGACTGTGCTCACACCCGCTCTACCTTCTTGACGCTTAGATTTGCTACTAAAACCACAACCAGAGATTCCCCTTTTTACAGTAGTCATGTTTGTCACTCAGAACGTATTGCCTTGAGTGGAAATCTCCCCGTCTTATGGAATGTCCTTAGAAATGCAGGAGTTAATGGTACCTTTGCACCCATGCCAGACATAGGATGCTGTCTGCAGAACAGCTATGGCTGAGCTGGGTGGTGGAAGGTCCCTGGGATATGCCCCCAGGCTTTGGGGGTGTCAGCATGTGGCCGGGGTCCTGGAGGGGCTCCCCGGCTCCCCAGCCCTGGTGTGGTCACCAATGGAGCACGGAGGTTAACGGTCTCAAAAGCAAATACTATAAAAACTTGAAATACATTGAAGTAACCACCTGGCCAACCACCTGGGAGTCCTGCAAAGCAAAGTGGTTAAAGGACTTTAAAGTACATGGAGGTTTGCAAAGTTGAGGAGATTTGGGGAGCCCGCTTTGAGAAAACAGACTGCCAGCCAATTTCCACAGTTATGCCCCCAGCATAACAGAATTTGCCTCAAACCCCTGGGCAAAAGGCAGTGATGTTGGGCCCTAAAATGGCTCACACCCTCCCAGTTAAGCAACATGGGTTGTCCTCAGAGAAAGGGGAGAAAGCAGGTGCACCACCGTAACACCTCACACAGGAGACAGTCCTGCTGCCCTTCCCTCGCTGCTGCTCACCTGCACTACATCAGGAGAGCAGGATGATGTCCTCTCTTGGGCCTAACTCAGTCTTCAAGAGCCTGTTCAAGCTCCCTCATCTCAAACCCCTGCCACCCTTGCTGTCCGTCAGGCAGGGGACAGATGTGGAGGTTGGCAGGACTTCGTCTCTGTCCTGAGCAAAGCCCTGAAGGCAACACCTTGGGGACCCTGAGGCATCAGTTCAAAAGTCAGACATCTAAAATGTCTTCCAGCAGCAAAGCCCATTTGAAAGAAATGGGACAATATCACTATTGTGTCATCAACATTCATTTGATCGTCCAAACCCACTTCCTTTGAGTGCTGTGGCATCCTTCCTATTGCCATTCATTTTCCATAAGCATTCTTGTAGGTGCATTTATAGCCAAAAACAATTTACGGGTTGGTCAGTTTTAAGCAAACCTTTGAGTGTGTCACCTTGCTGTGCATTCTGAACTCAAATTGTTTGTCCCATGTGAGCCTGACAGAAGGAGTTCATAGTGGCAAGGCTGGCAGCGTAGCCCATGATCTCTGTGACCAACAAGACCCTCTATCCCTGGCACCAGCAATAAATGGCTTATGCAGTAGCTCAAGGTTATGAAGAACTGTGGATTATCTGGCAAAAGAACTATGTATTATCTGGCAAATAATTCATGGGCCAGAGCAAGTTTGATGACACATATCTCACCCGCGTTTAAATTCACATCTGAATAAAGCTAAAAGCGTTACAGCTGGAGTCAAGTGGAAAACAACAATTCCACTTTAAGAGGAAATTCCAAGGTTTCAGTCAAAAACCTTCTAAACAGTTTCACAGCTTTCAGGAAAAAGACTTGGTGTTTTCAGAGTGGCTCTCTAAATCACTGTCTTTACTAGTCATAGGTGCATTTTTCAAAGAAAACCCTTTTAAGGGGGGAAAAGAAGGAGCTCTTATGTTTCAGCAAAACCAGGATCTTTCTTTAGAGTCTCAAAATGATCTAAACACAACAGTGTAAACACCTAATTTTTCACACCTTCCTGTAACAAGCGGCCCAAGGCTTCCTTCAGGCCCGTCAGCTGAATACACCTCGCAGTCTCAGGGATGATCAGTTCTGCCCCCAGAAGGATGTGGCAGAAGCTCGGAGGGGTTGGACATCACACCAGACCTTTGGTTTGCTGTTTGCCCCTTTGCATTACAGCTTTGTCTCTATTGGCCCTGCAGTGTTTTTACCTCCTTTTTCATCAATTGCTGTTGATGAATTTAAGATTCGCTATCATACAGGCTACGGATTTAGAACAAATAACCCTTTCATTTAGTTAATACCAGCAGCATAGCTATAAAGCTGTAATAGTTTACGGCTTTCAGGACATAACCTGCAACCACAGACAATACAAATTATATTACACTGTGTTTTATTGCTCTTCGAGGCCCACTAAGAGGCTCAGTGCTGTTTCATAGTCCAGAGTAGCAGCTCTTTATTCTTTTTAACACACAGCTGAAAAATACTTTAATTCTGTTACAAAACGGTGTGTTTGGGGCTTTTTTTTGCGAGTCTGCCCTCAAACCTGCATGCAGTTCACTCACCGTAGAATGCAAACGGCACTTTCCATACAATCAAAGGAGAGAGTACGCATGCACCGAGGGAAATGCCTTCTTCTGCATGCACTGCTCTCCGAACAAAGAGCAGCTCCATTTTGGAAAAAAAAACAAACAAACCCAAACAAACGACACTCTGATAATCACTTGAAAAGACATGATGCCCAAGAAGGGAAAAACCTCAGAAATTGCGATTCCTCCCTAAAATGTCCCTTGTTTATTCAGGCTGTGTGTTGAGATGCTGAAGGAATCGCAAACGCTGCTGGCGCAGCCTCTTAATCCTGCCTCTTCTTCCCTTGGCCTAAGAGTGGGCGCGGGGAGGAACGGGAAGGAGTAGCCATGTTTTCTTCACATGGAAGGTCTAAATAAAAAACGAAGGTAACAGAGCTTCAGGAATTGCAAAGGACCAGAGGGAGCGGCCGAGCACAGACCAGCCCTGCCTTTTAAAAACGTGGAAAGGCCACGTACTTTTTTTTTTTTTTTTCCACTTTTTTTTTTTTTCCTGCTGCACCTGCTGCCTGCGCAGCCTTGTATTATTGAAGAGGACTGCAGTCCGATCTGCATATCAAATAGCTGATTTGTAGATGAGGTCATTCATTTTGTGGTCGTATGTTTGCTGTGGTGGGGATGGGCCGTTGCCTAGCAGTAGGCCACAAAGTCCCAGCAGGTTTCTTGAGTCAGCAGCCATCCTCCGCTCCCCTCACCGCTCCCCTTCCCCCTCGCTGCCAATTCAAACCCAGTCTTGACCTTAATAAATAAAACTCCCGAGACGTTCGGCTCATTCCTAAGTTCAAAGCGCGGGTGATGTGCGGTGAATTGACAGCTTCCTTTGACGATTGGTGGGTTTGGTGACTCGATAAGCAAAATACAGATGCAGAACCTTGGGTATCACGTGAATGGAGGGATGACAGATAGCGATGGGCTGCAAAAAAAATACCCTCCGAGGGGCTGGGGCTGCCTCGGTGCCGGGGGGATGCTGCTCCGCTGGTAAAACATGGAAGAGGGGATTAAAAGATCAGCACCACGTTTCTTTAAGTATTTAAACACGTCAGAAGCGGTTTTGTAAAATTTAAGCTAGTTTTCGTGTATGACTCTCAGGGAATCAATTATGCCTTTCCTGTTAATTTTGACAGCCACTTCACAGTGGGCAATGCTCATTTGAAACACTTTTTAAGAGGTATTTTTCTTCTTTCAAAAGCAGCTAAAGCTACTTACTTGTTAAGTACAGCACATCAAGCTGGTGAAAACAGCAAAAGAAATCAGTCACCGTTTCAAATTAAAAAGAGAAAAAAAAAGAAAAAAGAAAAAAAAGAAGCAGGGCAAAGCAGATGAAAACACTGGAGTACAAAGCTGCCTTTAGAAACTGCAATACATATATGTTGTCACCCATTGGTGTCTGATAAGTTGGCAGAAACTGCAGTTTAAGTGCTTTTATTTTAGGAGTGATCTGCTGACAAAAGACACATGTGCAAACCATGCCATTTAGATGAAGGAGTCATATTCACTTTTTGCAAAGTACAATTTATTTATTTTTTCCAGATTATAATGTTTTCTAGGAAGAAAGGAGTACAAAGACCCCTCAGCCCTAAAACAAAACCAAACATCTCAGCACAAATTGGAGCCTTGATAGCTCAAAGCAAAAGCCTCACAAACATCTATTAGAAGCAGGAAATGTCTAATGGAAAACTTACAAACATCTGATACATGAAAGGGAAGGCACAAAACAGGAAAGCAGAGGCATGAACAGCTAATTGCTGTAGATTCCTCACAACATTCGCTGAAACACAGCAAGACACATCAGCCAGCTCCACAGCACTGGGGTATACAACCACCATTAAAGTATTAGTAAGGACACTTAGAAAACGAGCGCTTAAAAAAACCCAAAATGCTAATACTTTGGACAAAATGAAGTTGACTCTGTTTGTGACTGAGTTTACAAGGATGCTTTGAAGGTGGCCAGAGGCACCCTGGCATGCTGCTTCTCAGCTAATCCCTGTTACGAAAGCTTGCAAAGCGAATAATTTTAAGGAGTACGCTTACTATTCACACTGAAACCTAGGTATACAAGCAAGCTCTGTATCTTGCCAGCTATTGCATATACATCCAAACCCTCAGCTGAAACTTGCATTTAGCTTTGATAAGCTCTGGTACGTCCAAGGGAAATGTGAATTTTGGAGCAACAGCAAAGCATTATGCTGGAGCGTGGACATGCAGCAAGTACACGGCACCTATTCTTGCCCCTTGTAAATGCCTGCTGCTTGTCTGATTTGAATAAAGTTATGCCTGCTACTGTCAGAACTGAATTTGGCTCATGGTCTTCATGCAAATTGCCGCTTGCCTGAATGTGTGCACCATATTAAGAATGCAAATATGTTTGGACTAGATGATTGTTCCTTTATTTGCTGTACACCCTAATTCACAAGGAGCTGAATCAGGGTAGATTTGGTGCATGCAAGAAGGCAGACTCAGACAAAAATACATGAAACTGTTTGCAAATAAGTTAATTATGTCAATAGATCTGATCTTAACAGCCACCCTTTCTGATGTTATGTATATGGTTTCTTGGACATAGCCAACAGAAAAAAAAAAAAGAAAACACATTTGAAAAAAAAAAAAATAGGACGTGAAATGAAGTACCTTTTCCAGCACACACCCTAAATGAGATTACATCCAGGATTCCAGAATTTCCTCTCTCTGATGCTTTGAGCTCTGAAGGCCAGAACGTACCATTTTATCTTTGTCTGAATTTCAGCCCACAGACGTTCTGTGAAGTTAATCGCTTGTATTTGTCTATTGGAAAGGCATCCAACGTTGAGCTGAAGACATCTGGAAATCTAAAAAACAATCCCTCCTTTATAATTTGTTCAAATGAGTGATAACCATACCCATTAAAAATGTATATCCTATTTCTCATTTGAATTTCTATGATATACTTTTTCATTCCTTCTCACTTCCAGCTGTTATTCTGGACCTTTGCCAACCTTCTGTGAGGCACTTGGAAAAAAAAAATGTAAAAATTAACATCTGAGAAAAGAGAAATAAAAAAACCCAACAAAGTAGCATTTCTAGATTTCAGAAATAAAACTTTAACCACAAAATTAATCCGGTGAAATTGTAAATTTTTGTTTTGCTTTCAATTTTTCTTGCGCACACGGCTATTTTAAATATTCTTAACAAAATATTTTAAATTATTTAGAAGGAAGGGCCCTGAAAATTAATGATACCCTATTTCCTAAGGGGAATAATAAAAAAAAACAAACCAAAACAAAACAACAAAACAAAACCAAGGAAACAAACAAAAATCTTTTTGGGCCATATTTCCAGAGCACGCGATTCTTTCCTGTGGGAAAATTCACGCATTCCTTACACCGAGATATTAAGTTTGAACTTTCAGTCGTTTAATTAGTTCCCAATTCAACAAAGCGTTTAAGCATGTTTTCGAAGCACAAAGCACTTAAGCACATTCTTATTCGGTCCCTGAATAGGGGTGGGGGGTGGGGGGGTTAGTGCTGAATCACACTGGAAGCTCTCACGCCGGAGCCCAGGGCAGCCTCGTAGGCCACAAAGCCTGCAGGGTTCTCTCTGGTTTTATTCCCCAGCAAGGAGGGGTATGGCAGTGATTACATCACGCCAAGAATTAAAGCCAGGCCTGCAATTTGAAAGCGCGAAACTTTTTTTTTTTTTTTTTTTTGCAGTCCTATATGATGTCGCAAATTTAGCAGGCGGAATTGGAAACACACGTCTGCCATCGGGGGGGGGGGGGGGGGGGCGGGAAAAAAGAAAAAAAAAAAGAAAAAAAAAGAAAAAAAAAGAAGAATCCATTGGGGATTTCTATTTGCTCGTTTTTGACTAGTATAAATTTGAATATGTGTACAAATTGTAAATAATAATCTGATAAAGCCCTATGTTAGAACTGCACAACTAGACTTTCGCTGTGTTTTGGATATATGGGATATGAAAAATGTAGGTAAACATAATTACACACACAACCAGACAGAAACGTACACAATTTAGGCTTCCAAAATCCTTCAGTACCTGAGGGATATATGCTCACACAAATATACACACTCACTCACATGCCTACAACACGAAGGTGACTTACAACAGTGTCTTGGAGAATCAAGTAAAAAGATGATGCTACGTATCAAACAGATATCACGAATAAATTTTCAGTTAAATTAACAATAAGATTACCTTATCAGTAATATTTTATCTCTATCTTTTACATTTAAGTTTGTACCCAAAAGTCTAGTATTTGAAGCTGCATTTTCCCTTTTTCCTTTGACCCCAGGGTGTTCAGCAATATTTTAAACTTTACGTTGTATGCTAAAATAGTAATATGGCCATTTCTGATTATTTCATGTGAGGTTTGTGTGTAAAATAAGCCTGTTTGAGATTTAAACATTCGGCCTTTTGCTTCCAAGGCTCCCTGTGATATCAGTGAGGAATGTAGGCTTGAGCCCATTTCTGGGTAGCCTTTTCAACAAATACCTTTAGCAATGCTAGAGGTAGCAGTCCGTTCTCTATAGAGATAAGCACTTAGCAAATGAAGAGAGCAAAGAATTAATGGGATTCCTAAGAATTTGGGACCTGCCTCCTTGCCACAATGCCAGGCTGGTTTACGCTGATGTAACCCCGGAATAACAAAATGTTCAACTGGGCTGCTTAGTTTTACGTTCCCTTTCACACGTGGCAATTCTTTAATTGTATTCCTTTGTCTTCTTTCTGTGTAAAGCTTCAAGGATTGCAAATCTGATTTACTTTCTACATATTGTTTCCAGTTCCGGCAGAGACAAATTCTGAAAAGAATAGATTATATCCATCACATCAGGTAATGTTCAGACTGAGCAAAACATATCAGCAAACGGGAATACATTGCTTTATATTTTCTATTTTGCTTAAAAATAATTTTCTACTCTGGCATTAAATATATATATGTGTGTATATATATGTATATATACATGCTGTTTGGAACTTAAAAAAGGGATTTCTAATGCAACCCAATTGAAAAAAACATTTTTTTTAATTTTTTTTTTTTTTAAAGAAAAGTGTTTCCAAAGGTTGAGAAATTCTACTGCCAAATGGCTTTAAGCAGGGAGAAAGGAATCCCTGGACGTTTCATCTATGTAGGGCTGGTAAAGCCTGAGGAAGGGGGAATTGTGCTTACGCAGAGGAAGACGCCCATCATGCATTCGCTGGCGTGGAAAATGTCAGCCATTTTTCTGCACACTCTCCCCAAGCGCAGGCTGGAGCTGCCCTCGCTCCACCGTCTCAGCCCAGCTGCTCCTCTCCTCTCCTCCTCTCCTCGCCCCGAGAGTGCCTCCACTCACGCAAAACATCCTCTGCCTCTCTACCCGCATAGCGGAAAATGTTTTCTTTAGGAGAGAAACAAATGAGGAAGGGGTGTGGGTGTGTGTGTGGAAATTAAAAAAATAAAAACAAATTAAAAAGAATAATCATATTTTCCAAACAAGACAAAGAAATGCGAGGCTCGTCCTGCCTGCCTTGCTGGAGAGAGCTGCTCTGCATTCAGGGGTTAGCCCGGGTGGAGAATGATGCTGTTGTCTCACAAAGGACTCATGTTGAGCTGAATCTTTGATTACAGGACAAGTGCCTGCATTAGGCCCCTCATTGCGCTCACATTCTGCTCCTGCCATTTGTACAAAATTTCTGAGTGATCTCTTTGTGAATATGGACCCCAACTGAATCAAAGATGAGCTCTTTTCCCTCCCCCCCCCCCTCATTTTTCTGCAAGCACCCCATTTCTCAATCCCTCTCCTCCTCCCTCTGATCCCCCTCTCCCTCTCTCCTTTCAGACCCTTCGCCAGGTTAGGAAAAGGCACTGCTGTGGATCTAAAAAAAAAAAAAAAAATCTAATGAATGGTAAACCCTGGAAATGGAGGTACAGGTGGCTTTTGGTGTCTTTTAAAACTTCCCTCTCAAATTCTGTCATGTTTCCTACACAAATGGTGCGTAACCTCATGCTTTTCTTAATAGGATTTGGGCTTGTCGCCGCTGTGTATACCCTGCCACGCTGGTAGAGGACTCCAGAGCTGCTGCCGTAACCATGGCCACTCCTAATGCTCAACTCTCGGCAAATTTGCGTAAAAATAAATAAATAAATAAATAAAATGGTGTAAAAGGCAGCGTGACCGAAAGATGCACCAGCAGATGCACAAACATGATAGCCCTGCCTCTCCCTGAGCAAACCGCCGTGTGCCTAAAACCGGCCGAATTTGTAGGTATTATCTGAGAACGCTCTTTGAGCAAAATCACCTAACTCTCATCATCCGCGATGTGGAAAGCAAAGCAAATATATAATCAACCTAGATTAAAACCCGGCTTCAGTCAAATGTCACGCAGGCTTCACGCAGGCTCTGGAAGCTGGATTTTTTATGCATCTGCCCAAATTGAAAAGGTTATTTCGCTGTCTTCAGGATGACTCTTGAGCTGAAGGCAGAGCGGAGGGTTGCTGCCCTGAAAGAAGGGGAGTTGCTAGGAGATAAGTCCAAGATTTCAGACAGCATTGGTCGGAGTTATCTCTAATTGACAGCTGCTTACCCTAAGGGTCTAATTCTAACCTTGAGACCAAAACCATAATGAGAGGGCAGCTTTCCTTCACCCCTGTTTTCTAGCCAGGGCAAGGAGATTACTGCAGGCCTGTTCTTCTCTGGTTTTTGTTATGCATCTTTTCGTGGGGCAGCCCTGGGAGACTCAGAGCCTGCTGTGCTTTCTGAGGCTATAGTTTGCATCAGTGAGCCCTGTCTGATTCATACCACCTGAATAAACTTGCTCTTACAGTTAAGATGGTCTCACTTTTTTTTTTCTTCCCTTTTTTTTTTTTTTTTGAAAAGGGGAAGGGTGCAAAGAAATTCTCTTAAACATAAAATGATTTAGAGACTTATTTTTTTAAGCAGCTATTTTAGAGTACGGTCTATGGTTAACCCTTTTTCAGGGGGCCTTAGACTGTCACTATTAGTTTTAAATCAGGTCCATGCTGTTAGCAAGTTGCTGTTATTTAGGACTCAAAACAAAGAGAAACATTCAAAGAAAAGCGATTAACAGAGACAGGAAAATAAAGTTGGGTAGGTTTTTGGTTTTTTTTCCCTCCCCTTTTTTTAAACTGACTAGACTTGCTAGGATATTGATTTATGAAGAAAAATCTCTTGGAAAACTCGATTTGTATTTTGATCAGAGCTTTCCTATAAACAGCGGAAGAGTATACCAGAGCCTTGAGTCACATTTCGTTCTTAGTTGTAGTGATGTAAACCTGGCCTTCTTCCTCTGAACTCACTGGACCCACTCTGAATTTATACTAGGGTGACTGAAAGCCTAATTTAGCTGAATATTTCCTGGGGGACAATTAAGAACGGGTAATGCAGTCATGGTTAGAAACCCAGGGGAAAAAAAGGAAAAAAAAAAAAGAAAAAGGAAAAGAATCTTTTTTAGAAAATAATCCCATGAATCCTTGAATCTCAGACACTTTCACGTCCAACAACAAAAATGATTTGTTCTGCAAATTTTTTTAAGCAGGTAAAATTAACTAAAAATTTATGTCTTAAACCGCACCCAAAATCTGCATCCTCTGCATCAGAGAACACCAGCAGGAACCAGTTCATAAGTGCGAGGTCACTGCGGGAGTTGCCTCTGACAGACACCGTGGGGCTGACACCCCCGTGACTGAAGCCATTTCCCCTCACTCTGCACAACAGCAGGTAACTAAGTGGGGAGCAGGAAGAGACCGCAGCTCCACGGTGTCTTTCCTGGCAGGGGGAGAGGACAGTCCCATCCCCTTCACCCTCAGCATCAAACGCCTGCCAATTTGGATGATGTTTTGGGTATGTAAATACCTACCCTTGACAAATGCGCTGAGATTACGAACTTGCTCCAGAAAGACTGACTGCTAGCGCCAATGTTTGCAAAGTTAGCAGTGTGATCGCTTCGATTGCATTATGGTATTCTTATTCTGGAAGCAGAGTTCGCTGGGCAAATTAATTTCTGAAGGAATAGCTGAATGCCTGCCTGGCAAAGTGGATGATGAGTGCATCGGCCAGTGAGTCAGAGGGGAGTCAGCAAGGGAGGCTGGAGGGTGATAAAACAGCATAGAGGGAAGCTCAGACCTTGGCATCACTCTCATCTCTGCTCTTGAGGGAGCGTATAAAAAAGACAACATCCAAAGCCCTCAGAAAAATAGCCTTTAATGAGTCCCATAGAATGAACCCATAGAAAGGGCTCTGTGGAGGCTGGAGGAATTCAAAAGTGCAGAGACAACCAACCCAGTAGTGCATACATGCGTATCCATAGCTGCTGGAAACCAGTGAATCCCATCTTCTGCTTCATTTTTTGCTGTTTAAATTATTAGCTATATTTTCCTAATATTCTGAGTCCTCTTATGTACTGCGTATGACTACTGCCTCTGGAAGTGAGAGAATTTTTGTATCACTTAAATGGAATTTGTATATCCTTACGGCTTCAAATAAAACTAAAAATACTGTTCAGTGGCATATTTCTAATAATGTCTATTTCTATAGGAATTTCACTTCTCATTTAATAAGTTGCATGTATTTGAAAACTAATGTTTGTACCAGTGTCTGATGTGCAATTCAAATTTGTGCAGAAACAGCTGCAAGAACGCTTACAAGAGTTGTTCTTTCGCTCCGCAGAACGACTCTCTTTTCTTAGCACGGTCTTGGTAAAGTTACCTAAAATATTTGTTTATTCATCTGGAACAATGAGAATAATGAAAATGAACTGCTCCCGTGAAAACCTGTGATCTTCACAGCAGAAAGCAAAAAAAGGAACAGCACAGAAAAAGAAACATGATCTTCACAGCTTCCAGAACTGCGATATAAAATTAGGAGAACTATCATGCAGTTTCACAGGGACATAAAGGGGCGTAAGGCACCGAAACTCTCTGCATGGGTTGCTGTAATAGAACTCTGCACCTGACTTAGGAAATCTTTCTTAATTTTTATTTTGCTGTGCACTTCACTTTTCTGGCCAGGACAGCGCGTCAACCTTAGGCAGAGAGAGATAAGATGCGCCATGAATCAGGCTTGTGAAAGCTACTGACCTCAGGAACAAGAGGAGGGGACTGAAAATCTCCGGAGTCTGGGACCACGTCCTTGTTCACTGAGTCACGGGTACATAGGGATTTTCACCGAGCCGGTACCAGGACTGGGTTGTACTAGAGGTTTGATACTGGTGAGATACCCCTGTACAGCCCCTCATTTGTAAGCTTCTGATGGTCGTGTAATTATTTTTCTTGGCTCTCTAAAAAAGATTTTGAAACCAACAACTGCATTTAAAAGATAAAAAATAAGAACAGTCAGAGAGGGTTTGATTCTACTACCCTCTACTAGCCCCTACTGCTACAGGGCTCCCAGTTTACAGCTGTGGAGGCATCCTATGTACCGCAGTTTCAGGATGTGACCATCTGTTGCAGTAGCTGGTCACTGATGCAAGTTTTTTCATTTATAATAAAGGGAGATACATACTTTAACAAACTCCCAGGAATAAATCTGTGCATGTTCAAATCGGGACACATTTGCTTTTATACATGGCATCAAGCTATACTCTCCCCTTCTACAAGTTTGCGGATAACTAACATCTTCACCTATTCCTTCCAAAGCCATTTCTAGCTTACTAGATACGTTACACATCAGAACAAGATAAAGAAGTCTACGAGTCTGGCACCAGGACCAGCATCCCTTCGATAATTAGCAAAACTAGATCTGACCACAGGACATAATGGTGTTTCTCTCATCTTCAATAGTGACTAAAATATTTGAAAACAATTTTCCTTAGGTGGTATTCTAAAACTCTTTCTTCGAACACAGTTAGTTTTTTTTGTTCTATCAGTCACTGAAAAAACAGTTTATGCCTGTCACAGTATTCTGTATATTATTATATTTACTTCTTTTTTTTTTTTTTCCCCAGTTCCTAGAAGTCCTCCTTGATGTACAACAGTGTGTTTTGAAAATCAACATCTTGCTTCCTGCCAGAGCCAGTAGATATGCCAGCCAGTATTAGCTGGTTTCTAATTTTTTCTCTTTGTGCTGGGGGGGGGGGGGGGGGGGGGGGGGGGGGGAGTAAAAAAATTTGCTGACTTTAGATCTTAGCCTATCAGATGAAGACTTACTGGTGCATTAGAGGCCTATTCAAAACAGGGCTTTTCTTGCTACAGGAGCCCCTAACAATTGGTAATGAGGACAGATTCCGAATTGTTTGTGAGCAGCTGCTTAGTAGGTAAGAGCTTGTTTGGATTCAATTGAACAGTGTTTTTAGAAGCAGTTACTGACCCCTGACCCTTCCTACAGACTGGGTTGATGGGATTAGGGAAAGCTAGCGTTCAGTTTACACTTGGCTATAACAAGCTGGCAAGAGATAACATACTTTTTAATTATCAAGTTACACCTCTGCCAAAGTTTGTCTGCGAATTTATGGAATGGGTCAATGAACTATAAGAAATCAAGCTAGGCTATGGGATAATAGTTACATAAGAAAACAGTCTTGAGGGAGACATAATTAATACATTTATGTAATTTTCTTTTTTTTTTTCCTTTGCAAATATTTCAGATTTTCAAATCTTGTTCTACATGCCTCTTGTACACATTACAAAGGCGTGTGCTGTATGTGGTATTTATGCCAATGCATTTTATGGGGCAAAAAAAGACCTGAATTACTTCTAAGAGTTGCTAAAAAGGTAGTCAAGGGAAAAAAAAAACACAACATGCAATACATGAAATTTAAATTGAAAAAAACCAAGCAGAGTAACATTACAATTTGAAGCTTGATTTGTTCTACTACTCTGAGGCTGAAGTAACATAAAAATACTTACTACTGGCTAGAAGCCAATTTGCCTAGCAGTCTACAACCATAAGAAAAGGAGACAATGCTGGTATTATCTACCTGGAACAATTAAAGATAATTTCTGACATAATAATAAAAAATTCTTCAAAGGCCCTAGGGATTTTATGTCTTAATTTTAATTAATTAAAACTAAACCAAAATTATAAAGCTTAATTATTTTAAATGATTCTTCCTCTGTTTTCTTCCAAGGCTGAAGTGTGAAAAATTCTCCAGTTCAAGTTATTTAAGGCCTGTAGCTTTCTGTTAGACCATTCCGTTCTGGGAAATTCTTGGTACAATAACCACAAAATCTATGTGCACCCAGACTGACCCTTTAACGGATTGCAGAAATTATTGATAAAATAAAGCATAGTGATCGGGGCTGCTTGGTAAGCATTACGGGTAGGTTGAAAGCCACAGCATGGGTTGGAAGCCCGGGTGGATTTGCCAAGGGGGCTTGGAGCACTGTAGCTGTGCTCTTTGTTGCTGAATGGCACCGCAGACCCAGCAGGTTTCTCAGTAACACTTGGGATTTGTCGTGCTAGTTCTTGCAAATCTCTTTTGTCTCAGGGAATGAAGTTCTCAAGCCCAGGTTTCATTTCTAGTTACAGAAAATTTCCTGTTTCAGCTGGAGCAGGTCTCATCACCCGTTTAAAACAGAGAGGATGGCTAGGAGTGAAGAGCATCCTTGGGCTGAGCAGACACCCCACATCCTTGAGTCAGGCCTTAATCATGGGAGTTACCACATACCATCATTACATGAAGTGTTCATCCGCCCTCTTAGAAATAGCTGTATGTTTTCTGTCCTCTACCCCTATCAGAATATGGCTTCCAAATCTCAGTGCTCTAATGGTCAGAGGCCTCTTAATTTCCATCCTAAAGCTATTAACGGCTAGTCTATACCCATTAGTTCCTTTGCCAGTAATGTCTTTCAGTTTGAATAGTGCCTCCTCTTCCCTGCTGTTTACATCCCGGACATGTTTATACATGGCAATCACTTCTTGCCTTAAACTTTGTTTTGCTAGGGTAAATAAGGCAAAATTTTAGGCTCTTTTGACATAGCTACTTCTCTGACTTCCTGATTTTCCCATAAGCCAGTTTTAGCCTGTATCTATTGAAATTTTTCTTTCTTAATGTGAGTGTCCAGAATTGTACGCAGTGTTTTGGAGGACACCTCATAAGTGTCTGCTGCTGTGTAATCTCGAGATTTCATCTGCTAGGCTGCCTCCCTGCTGGCCTCCCAGGTCCTTCTCCCCTTGGTTATTTAAAAGTGGTCTCCCAGTTTATAAAAGCAATGTAGCTATTGAATTTTGCACTATTGAATTTCATCCTGTTTCTATTACTTCAGTCTTCAAGGTCACTTTGTTTTTCCTGCCTAATAATCTAATAATGTATTGCCAGTGCAAGTGGAGGGCACAGAAGGAAAGTGTAGCAACAGAGGAGGTGTGTGCAGAGACCAGCTTTAGCCTACTGAGATTAGTCTTCAGAGTCTTGTCTGCCTCTGTAGCCAAGAGGAGAATAGCTTACCTAGAAGTCAAGTTGGAGCAAAAACCTCATCACCTGGTATGAATTATGCTTGGTGGAGTTCATCTGTCATTTGCCATAGGAAGATCCCAGAGAAATTAGTTCCACTAGAGTTAAGTCAGTCTTTGTGAATACCCACAATGTCTCTTTAATTTACTTTCTTCACCAGTATAGGTGTATTGTTTGTTTCTTCGTCGTTCTGGAAATATTAAACAGGATTAATCCACATACACACTTTAGGTGATTCTACAGTAGCTTTCCTCTAGCCCCACTCTTCATCTCTCAGCGCAGTGCAGGTAACCTTATAGGCAACCCCTTGTGTCCCATACTGTTCCTCTGCCGATCCCAGTCTTCGTGGTAAACTCAGTTTTTGCAGTGGTAGTGTACCGGTTGCTGCTCCGACGTTCATATTACATGGTCAAATAAGTCCAAAACTGGCATCAATATCTAGTGTGTCATACTTTTTCTACAACAAAACCATATTATATGGTCTTTGAAGTCTGCAGGACTAATATCACTGAAATTTGCACTGCGGTAGTCAGGCTAAAGCATCCTGTAGGTGCTAGGATGACTGTTCTTTAGTGCAGACTCTGTGTTTGTGTATGCCCGTTACGAGGACTGCCACCAGGTTGATAGGTTTATTCCAGCCAATTGCTGTGGGAATTTGGGTTTCACGCACCTATTCTTCCAAATTTGTGAGGCTGCAAGTTATCTGAGTAACCTCAGTTTGAGTTCAATGAACTATTTGGGTATAATGTTCACTTTGCTTGCAGAAATCTCCTTTTCTATTTGCTCCCCAGCATGTAATCCCACATTAAAAACATAAGTCTTATTGAAAACTGAAATAATGTTTAGATTTTTTTGGCCAAATATAAACTAACCCGAATCAAGTGCAGAGCCTTCATGTGTATCTCATGCTCACTGCAAAGTCTTTCAAGTTCCTGCCTTTTTCTCCATCTAAGCACATACCTGAAGAAAACTTTAACTATTTAGTCTGATTTCCTTTATGAAGTCAGATTCACTTTGACTTTTAGCAAGTCCCGCTTTTGCCAAGTCTCACTTTAGACCTGCATTTCTTGACTTCGAAGTCATAGTTTTCTTTGGTGATCAGTCCTTTTTTCCATTCCTTGTAGGCTCCCTAGTTATGCTTAATGTCATTTTCAAGATGGTTATTCTTCCAGTTAGGTCTGGAAAGTTCTCGTACAACATTTCTTTTTCTTCCTCTTTGCCTGGCATACAGATTCCAGATAGCTTTAGCAGGTTTGACACGGAGACACTCCAGGCTGCCTCCAAAATCAAATCCCCGAGTTCCTTAGTTCAGTCGGCCTCCCTAAATAGTTACCTTGGGTTGCATCCAAACTCAGCAGCTTGCGCACCCGGCACAGAGCCTGCCGGCCCAGTTGCGTGATCCCGAGATAGGGCACGGTGTCAGAGCGAGGTGCCTCTCCCTCCTGACTCGTGTGCCCAGATTTCCTTCCCATCCAAATCAAAGTTCAGCAAGGAAAGGGAGCAGGCGTGTGCCAAGGTTTTGCCCTCATGCACTTGGGAGGTGGCCAAGGCCTATTTCCAGATTTGGGAGCTCAGAAGTACTCCCGGCTGTTGCTAGTTTAGATGAAGTTCAGTCATTTTCAAATAAGGAACTTTAATGAGTTTTAACTGCCTTTTTTTTTCTTTCCCTCAGTTAAAAGAAATTAAATGTCGCACACTGAAGGCACTGCTAGTGAACAGCAATACTTCTTCATAGGGATGTATCAATCCTGTTTGAGCTGGTAGTACTGTTTTTGTTCACAACAGGATAATTCTCTGTTGCAGGTATCTTTGCAATGACAGCACAATTATCTTTATTAGTGTCTAGATTTGATTCTGGGATCAATAACAGACTCCTATCAATTTCCCAGTATTCCCTGAATTTATTTCATCCTATCTCCCGCAGGTGATTTTACCCAAACAAGAATTGTTTCGTTTTATTGTCTGTTGTTTCTTTACACATTATGGATACACATTTCTGGAGAATCACTTTTATTTTGACATTATCTTTTGTCAGCACGTTATGTCCACCACTACAGTCATCATTACTGAAGTTTCATTCAGTGCCTCAAAAATTCAAGTTCCTCCATGTTGTTGTCCAAGTTTCTCCATTAGAGTAAGAGCATCTTATCAACTCCACCTAATTCTACATCTAAATTGGACTCGGCACAGGTTTTCTACTAACTGTAGCCAGATGCTGATAGTGATATTAAACCTTTCCCTTGACTAAAGGAGTTCAGACCTCCACTGCTGTGTAGGTAACATGTAGAAAATTGTGCTCCTGCACCTCACAAAGGGGATTCTCACTCTGAATTCCTTGAATGTTGTGAGGTGTTGAGAGTCTGCAGAAGTACTGATTTACAAATTTCCATCTTCTAAGGCCAGCCATGACCTAATGAAGAAGTAAATTTTACATCAGATTGACAGATATATTTCTATCAAATACCCAACAATGTATTTTCAAATTACAGTGTGGATCTCTACATCTTTCTGTGTAACTGGGAATGAAGAATTGTGAAGTATCAGCTAAGGGGAGCCTGTATGACTTATTTTTTGCATGCACGAAGTGTGTGTATCACAAAGACGATACAGAAAAAATGAGATTGATAAACAACGTGGAACACTGGATAAGAAGCCATCCTGGCTCCAAGGCAAGGGCATGCATATGTTTTCCTCCACATTCACTACTACTTTCCTGTAGGATTGCACTACCAGACCCAGGCTTTAGGCTCGTGATATGAGTTTTACTGGCGGACTTAAATCACTTAGTGTTAATTTAATGTCCAAAGGGAAGTCTAGCTGTTAGCTAAAACACAGACTCCACTAACATGGTGAAACAATTTGTTGCTGTAGGAAACAAAACAAAACCTAACAACAGGTAAAATTTTAAGCAATTTTTATAACACTGAAATAACAGGATTTCTGCAGTAGTACAGTTTCTGTGACTCCAGGTTTGCTTTATGCAGTTTTCTATAAATTAAAATACTTGTCTCAAATTCTACTTCTCTACGTTAATATACATACAAAACCACACACATACATAAACATATACACATATTAGGGGAAACTTTAGTGGCACCATCCCCGCTCACTCCTGGGTTGGTGCTAACATGTGCTTTCAAAAGACACATCGTTGGTTTTAATTCAGTTAAACTGTAGAAAGGAATTTATTTGGGTGCGTCTTTTTAGCTTTATACACATGCGTGTACACATGAGTATGTGAGTGAGATAAAGAAAACGGCTGATGAAAGCACAGGGGGAAAGTGGTCCAGCATTAATGCTCCAGATTAAAATAGCCAGGAAGAGCCCTGTGACTGCTAATTAAAATGGATATGTAATTTCCCAAAATGCTTGATAATAAATTAATATTAATTACCAAAGAATGTTTCCACAGGAAAGAAGTAGCAGCATATTAAAATTATCTTTAGTTTATTATGATCTCTTTCAAGAAAAATTAAGAAGATCTACAGTTTTAGGTATTATAGGACTGTCTTATGTTTTGGGTTTTTCCACCCCCCTGTTCAGCCACACAGATTTAAGATAAAGTAGTCATATTCACAGGAAACATAACTTCTGTCTGTAAAAGATATGAAAGAATTATAAAATAACTCTTAAACTATGTGGTAATATAGCAACACATTTTGGAAATTTGCAGGTCTATTCATAGAGAAGCATATTTTATTAGGTGCATAGCTTATTTGCAAAAAACATATGGTTTTGAACGTACTAAAATTATACCATGAAATTAAGTCATTAGTTTATCTGAATTGGTTTTAACTTTTGAAAAGTCTGAAACTTTTTTGCCCTGAAATTTGTGTAAACGTAGATTTCTACTACACTTTAAAAACACTAAAGTTAATTTAAATATTTTTGGGGGTTATCTAACACTATCTAAAGAAGTTTATCTATACATTTAAGTTAATTTAAAAATGTATTCATTTTTTTCTTAAAGTTATCATTTTTTCCTTAGGTAATTTGGGAAAAAGTATGGTAGAGGTTCTGTGAAGATTTTCATATATGCCAACAAATGAAAAAAAAAAATAAAATAGTTATTTGCATTGTATTTACAGCTTGGTAAAAAATGGCCAAAGACTATTTATGTAGAAATTTTCTAGAGATTTTGTGTTAGCGCAGAATGTGGATTCTAGTTATTTTATGTCTGTGGGTCTCAGACTGGTCCCTCTCCACAAGAGCACATTAGTATGTGCCTCACTTAAAGAATGAGTATACCACAACGGGCCTGTTTATTTGCCTAAAATTAAGCATATTCTTTAATTTATTTTCCTGAATCCAGGTTAGCTTGTGAATAATAATATCTTCCATACTTTTTTACAAGTTTTGAGTCCGTAGCTGAAAACTTTTTGACTGTATGTGGCTCAAAGACTCTATAAGAGGAAATAGTAATACATAAAATAGATACTTATGGACAAATGATATAACCTTAGGAGGCGAAAAGTGATATTTTCTTGTGTTGATGGTATGGAGGGAGGCACCTTGTCATACAATATAACACAATAGAAACAGTGTCAGTTAGTTACATGAATATTTTTTGCTTATGCACTCCCTCTGAGGTCTGTTCATCAGACTACGCACGTAACTGTCTACAGGAAGTTTACAGTATCCTCAATTAGAGGCCAGATTTTCACAGGTAGCACCTACTGAAACTTGTTTACTTCTTGCACTATTTTACATCTGCCGCCAATGCAACGGGGAGGCTGAAAACCAAATAGTATTATTAATGGTGACAGAAAGCTTTTAGGCAAGCTCCCTATATAGTGATAGATATTGTTTATCATATTTTACTTGTTGCTGTAAACTTCCCCTGTCAGAATGAATCATTGATATAGGAGAAGAGGGACTAGATAACACGCAATGTGATTTGGCTAATAGTAAGTTCCTCTAATCAAAAAATGTTGGAAAAAAAAGAACAACTAAGGCATGTCTATTTGCCAATAAACACCCTGGTTGTACTCAGGTATTCTTGAGAATATTTTGTCTTTTGTATAATATACAGTAAGCTGCACATTAATATCAAGGTTTAAACCAGAAATCTTTTAACAATATCATAAAAAAAAATCAATGGTTGATGATTTTAATTAACTTGATTTCTTACTTGGATTTTTTTCCTCGTGGCAAAGTTGTACACAATCAAAACACTGCTACAACCGCTGCTTTACCACAACCAACTCTTTTTGAGTTATTTATGTGTTTCCAACTCTTGGTTTTACCAGGGAGTATGAATTAGCACAATGAAAAATGACAGAAATATCTGCTAATTTGTGGTTGTTTTTTAAGCTAAACTAAAAGGCTGGTATTTGCAATAATAAGTGCTTCTAACAAAAGTAAAAATTCTTACAGATCCAAGAAAATATTTCTTGTACCAGACCCAAAATATTTTAATAGCTCTTTAAAAAGTGGTATAGATACATTTCTAAACAAAATTTCATTTTTTTAGAGGACACTTTTAACAATTTCACTATGTAAAGTTTTAAAATTAAATGCTTATACTCTATTTCTTTTCAGCTTCCTTTCCTAAAGCACGCTACAAATTTCAGTTGTTCTTTTCTGAATATTTTTGGCCAATTTGAGCTGACATATGTGAGTGAAGCAAAGACTTTTATGCAGCTATTTCTCCCACAACAACTGACATAGGAGTATTAAGAAACAAGAACTAATCCCTCAGTTTCAAAACTTGAGATGAACCTGAATAGCACTTTTTAGTGGTCTTTGATGTCTGAGTGTTTTTTTATTTTTCACTTTTTGTGTGTTCCTTCATTTTCTCATTCTGATTCAGACCAGAAACATTCCTGGAGTAGAGATGCTCTGAGTACATGTTAGTATTTTAGTTCAGACCAGGAAAATACTTTTGAAGCACATCTCCCAGTAGTCCCTGCTCTGGTTCACAACGTGCAGAGGTTTTTGAGTGCCATGCTGAATTCATTTCGCATGAAATTAAACTGGAAAATGTGCTCCAGAGGCACGCCTACTGCACACCAGCCACAAATAAGTATTCAGGCTATAGGACCAGAGTAGACCTAGTCCAATAGTAAATAAAAAGCTCTTAAAATGTGAATGTTAGGTCCCAAGAACCATACATTTCTGTCTGCAGTCTGCTCCTCTTGGTCCACTCTGCTCGCTAAGGCAGACGTAGCCTCCAGATGATACCAGTTGTATTGAACAGGTGGCAAAATATCACGGCAGAAATTTTAGTCTTATTGTAACGAAGAGCAAAATACCTATTCATGTCAGTTGTTTCTCTACTGAAAAACTCTTTTCATCATATATGCTGTGAATTTTGCAGAAAGAAGAGTCATAGATAAGTAACATTGACCTTTGCAGTCAAGTTCAGTACAAACTTGGGAATTTTTGTGCTCTTCCCATTGAATAAACTTTAAATGTTTCCCAGTGCTAGTTCATTGTCCCTAAGCCTAATCCAAAGTAGGACACGTGATTATTTACAATCACGGCTCAAAGCCATTTTCTTAGTAAAGCTAATATAGGTCAAGCAATTTTTGACATTGGTTAAACATTTGCCTTTGGGTGATGATGCACTGAAATCTGTTTTCTAAGTTCTTGCACACAAGGATTTGGGAGTGTGAGATACAGACTTAAAAAATACACATTTATTCTTACCCATATAATCCCACATAATTAAACATTGCCCACTTGCTATTGGTCCCATAGAAGGCAGTTGAAGGTCTTGCATTAGACATTTGTGTGAGCAGTAATAGGCAATGAATTAAATATATATTCCCTAGCTATGGAAACTGTCTAGGCAGGGAAGAAAATGGATTTCTCAGTTTCAGTAACAAAATAGATCTTGAAATATCTATTTTTAGAATTAATAGATCCTGTAGTCTAAACGGTGCCTGTAACACCAGTTCTGCCTACTCAGATTTACCAACTTGTTCACTCCACAGTTTACTAGAAGCAATTTCACCTACACTTTATGTTACTCAATGAAAGTACTTTAGCGTTTTTGAAGCATTCTCCTCTTATTTAAAATCTGGTTTTATTTTTAAAGGTATAAGCATCTTTCAGTTCAGCAGAGATCTCTTCCCTCTGGACGTATCTAGCCACATCCCTGTAATTTAGAGCCAAAAATACGTTTTCACTGCAGGTAATTTTCAGGTAATTTCACTGCAGGTAATGCTGTCCATCCTGCTGAGCTAATACAGCTAAAAGAGAGTGAGTTGAGTCCTACTTGTTCTCATGCAGAAATCACAGAATTAATTCCTGTTAGAGGTCCAACCTGTTATACCTGTGTAAACCTATGAAGGGTAATGGGGTTGCACAAGTGTCAGTAAAGGCATAATAGGTTTAATCAAGCATAACAGAAAGTAAATTGCTCTGCAAAATCCTCATTACTAGAGATGAAGTGCATTCATCTGTCTCAACTGTTAAGCCATAAGCTGTCCGGGCAAAGGCAGTTCCTACGACAATGATTCTCTGATTTCAAGTGAAACCTCTAGGTGACATAGTACAAACAAGTAATGATTGTACAATAATAACCTGGATTGACTACTAGCCAGAGTATTAGTTTGCCCAACACAACTGTTTATGGGCAAATTCACTATGTGTATTCTAGAAATTGCACTGAAAGACAATCACTGAGGACAGCAACTGTATTGCTTTTAGTTACATATCCAAATAGTGTTGAATTATGTAGGCAGGTTCTTATTGAAGAATGCAGAGTTAATAGTCAGTGCTTTTTTTTCCCCCCAACAACATAACACTTTATATTACAAAAAATAACCTATCGGCTCATATTAAAACATTTTTTTAAAAACTATTAAAATATCATTGTTGGGTCACCAGTATCTCAGGCTAGGTCTTGGAGAGTGTGAATAAAGACTGGCTTAAATAAACTAATTATCTCTGTTCATCACTTTCCTAGAATAGTGTAAATAACAGATTAACGGTTTATTTGGAGAGATGAGTGACAGTAGACTTTACATTATGACATACCATGACAATGTAACAGGGTCTGAAGAATAAGAATCCGAGAGCAGGGATATAAGCTCTTGTTTATGGAGAAACCATATGTTGTGTTTTGTTAAGATTAGCAGAATTTAAGTCAGAATTTGGCCTCTCGGCATCCGTGCTACACTGAAAGCAAAGGTTTGTACAGACTGTCAGAGTTTAAGGTCTGAAGGACCACTGCAGCCATCTCTTCCAACAACCACAAAGCAGGCAACAAGAGCTGCCCTCAATTTGTCTGTTTTTGCCTTCCAGACATTGGATTTGTTTAGCCTTTCTTTTCTCAACATCATTGAAGTTTTGCTCCCCACAAAGATGTTTCTGGACTAAACACATCACATCTAATGCTTCTCTTGGGTTAACTACATTTCTTTGGTAAACTAAGCAGATGGAGCTCTATGAGTTTTCACTATAAATCATAAAGTAGTGTTGATGCTCTGATGGTCTCACTGTACAACTGAAGAAATGTTAAAGGGAAACAGTATCCACTATTGGACCAATGTACATGGTTTGAAAAAGCAGATGAGCTTTCCAATCTTTTATATCATTCTAATGTCATTTCTTCAAACCTTTCCCATTTTATGAATTATTGACACAGTTTTCCACAGCTATGGCTCCAGCGCTGAATAATCCTAATGGATATTCCCCAGTTTTATCCAAGGACAGAGCTAACATTTCGGTCAGCATGTTACTTCTAGAGGTCAGGTTCAGCTGGTTGTCCTTGGTGTCTCCCAAGTTATTTCTGAGTAATTCTTATATAAATGGATTGCACCTAAGTAGCTAAACAATCAGTGGCTCCTTTCTTCCTTTTTTTCTACTTTGCTACCCTTATTTTGATGACATTTGCAAACTTCATTAGTAATGATTTTTAAAGTTATTGCACAGACTGTGTTGACAAATGTTTTAAGCAGTGTAGATCTCCCAGAAGAAACATAATTGCTTAATGATAATTCTTCATGTATGATTACAATTTAAGGCTGGTCAATAGCTTGTTTCCAATCTATACAGTGCATGCCAACTCAATTTTATATAATTCTGAATTTATTGGCAAATAAAATGTCAGGCAGTACCAATCCTGGACATAAGTCTATTCTATCAGCCTTTTTTACCTCTACAAACCACACTTCTTGTCTGATCTGAAAAAGTCATCAAGTGAGTTTGATTGCATCTGCTTCCCATCTTCGTTGGAGTTAACTGTATTTCCTTGCATTAATTCAGTATGAATCAATCCCCATAGCACATTTTCCATTATTTTGCCAAAGATCAATGCTGGATTGACAGACCTGTAATTACCTGGATCTGCTCATTTATCCTTTTTGAAATATTCGCACATCACTGGGTTTGTTCCAAGCATCTGGATTAGTGTTTCAAAAGTTATTTTAAAATAATTGCAGTGTTCTAGAGAAGTCTAGGTCAACTCTTTCATAACTCCTGAATGCAAGCTATACAGATTTATTGATGCTAAATTCACAACTTTCATAGCAGGCAACTGTGGTTTTAGGGTATGCCATAGAAAGTTCTGTAACTCTTCCCAGTAAGGTTCCTCTCGTTCTTACCCTCCTGGTAAAATTCTTTCTCTTTCTTACAGCCTGAACTATAACCTGACCCATGACCAGGCAATGTCTAGGACAGTGCTTGTTGGTATGGCTTAAAATCATGCAAGGGAATATGCTTAAAATTAAAAAGTTACAGCAAATTACTCACCACTGCTCAAACTTCTGTCCCAGCCTTGTTTTGTTTAGCTGTACAGACATAGCCCTTGGGGCTAGAAGTTCTCCCTGAAGGACTTCAGCACGTGGCAGAAACAAAGCACGGTGGTACAGCTAGCTGTAGGAAGGTGGTGGCCTTTTTCATCCCACAGTGACTCCACCTTACCTCTCCCTCCCCACACCATTCCTCTACCTGCAGATCCTACGTATCCTTCATCGCGTCTCGGTTTGGAGAGGAAAGGGAGGGAACGATCCTTTCTCCACTGTACTATTAATAGATCACGAAGACCACACAGATATCACTGGCTCAAGTAAGGGCAGCAGAGACAGGCAATGTGTGGCCTGGATGAGGCCAGGATGGAACGATGTCTCACTGCCCTGGGTACTGCAACACCGCAGTGATCTCCCAGCCAAAGAGTTTGGGGATCATTTGTTGACGTATGCAGATAAAATCATGAACCATCACAGTGCCGGCCTATTACTCACATCATCTGTTTACCTTTTTGACAAAACAGCATAAGTGTATTTTACCTACCAGCTCCCACTGTGAAGACCTTCTTCACCTTCTGTGCATCCGGCTGCCAGGGCTGCGGTGCTCCTCAGAGAGGTGTCAAAAGGGAGCCCTTCCCAGGGAGCTGGAAAAGGCGTTTGAGGTTATATCAGCACAGCAGCTAAATCATGGTGGATACTGAGGTGCTCATGGCAGCCGGTTTATTTTTTTTTCAGCTGAACAACCTAGTCCTAAGGGTTTTTTGGTTTTGTTTTGTTTTGTTGTTTTTATTAAGAAGCAAACAAAAAAAAATATAGAAAACAACCTCACAAATAAACCAAAACAAATTGGAATGAAAAATGGCTTTGACCTAGTCTTGGAGAAAATAATATTGCAGAATTTGCCACCACCCAATGTGTGACAGGGCAATTGCTCCTTTTCTAGCTTCCCTGAATACACAGGATGGCTGTTGATCTTGCACAGAATTTTGTCCCTTGAAAGAAAAAAAAAGAAAAAAAAAAGAGGATAGTATCAAATGTCTCCACCTTTGCTTAGAAACTTAAGATTTTTGTGTAGTATTTTTTTTTTTCTTTCGTGTGGGAATTTGCAGTTATTCACCTAGCTGACCAAATTGCTGAAGAAAATAAAATGGTGCAGTTCACCTGAGACAGTACTGTTATCCAGGAAAACTTCTTCTTAAGTGAAAAATTAGTATCATTTCAGAAAGCATTACTGATGAAGAGGCTTGAGTAAGGGAATGTCAGGGGCTGACAGCTTATACCCCGAGAGCTTTAGGACAGTGTGTAGCAGCAAAGGTTTGTTGCACTATCTTCCCCTTCAATGGGTAGCACTGTGTTTGTCAGACACCTGCAAGAAGGGCTGTGGGACTGTAGCCCACCCTTAATCTATTCTGTCATCCTCAACATCTTCTGACCTTGCAAATTGACATAATCCAGATGTGGAGGTCGGCATCTGTGCTGTGCCCTGCTGACAGTCAGGTGTTATCTCCCCTGCAAATGAAACTTTTTGGAAGTTTCTGGATTCTGGAAGATTTCTGGAAATGAAATCCATCTGGCACACCACACCCGAAAGGTTGCTAGAAAACTCTTGCCTAGACAAGGATGAATATTAAATAATTCAGATTTAAGATACATGGTGTTATGGTCTCTGGAGAACAGTTTCCACATTGAGGTTGAATAACAGGCTTGGGAGAGGAGGCACCTCAGTCGGTTGCGTTACCAACTCTTTGGCAAAAGATGGTAAAATAATACCAGTGTCTCAGCTTTCACATGTGAAAACAGCACAAATATACAGTCCCTATATGATATAGGGGTCTTCTGAGATAGAGTTTATTAACGTCTACAAAGCATAGTGTGATTTCTGGATGAAAAGCCAAAAAAAAAAATAAATTCATAATGCCATCCTGGCAGGCTGCAAAAATTCACCTTGGAGGAACAGGTACTTATTTCCCTGTTGGAAAAGGAAAGAATGGGATTTTCAACATGCTTTCAAACGTGAAGTTTTGATGGAAAGGTGCTGTTACCTTCCTAAGTGAAAAGTGGTTGATGGGAAGGAAATAACATATTTTCTACAGTTTTCTGAGTAGCTCTGGAAACAAGAGATGAATTAAAGAACACTGCAGGGTCAGTCTCCTTGTTATGAAGGTGGTTATTACATTGTTAATTTCTGAATGGGAAGATCTGAAAGGCAAAAGAAAAATCTAGCAGCTTCTCACCTCCTACCTGTCTTGCTGTGGGACATACTTTTTACCCCTCAACACAATAAAGAGTGGGAAGAAGTGCTGAAACACTGTCCCAGGTTGCCCAGAGAGGTGGTGGAGGCCCCATCCCTGGAGACATTCAAGGCCAGGCTTGATGAGGCTCTGAGCAACCTGATGTAGTTGAAGATGTCCCTGTTTACTGCAGGGGGGTTGGACTAGATGTCCTTTAAAGGTCCCTTCCAACCCAACACATTCTATGATTCTATGATTCTATGATTCTATGATCAATAAGTTGCTCGTGTTTTCTTAAAGCAAAGTGAGTGACACTCAGTGATACTCAACACTACATTCAGTGTAGTGTCCCTCTACCCCCTTCCATCAATTCTCTCTCAAAGCCCTTCTGACCCCAATAAAATTTCTTTTCTATGTCTTTGTGCTTCAGCAAGAAAAAGTGACTTGACTGTAACAAATGCACTAGCTCTGTGCTTCCTAAATTCCATACAAATTGATTAAAATGATGTATCTACTGCAGCGTATTTTTTACCTTGTGTACAAAAAATAAGGTGAAAATTGTTCTCCAAGATGAAATTGCAATTAATTCTTAGGAAGGTACTATGATTACAAATGCTATTACAAACGTTCCACTCTAAAACCCCAATGAAATATTAAGTAGGTAATCACTGTCAGATAAGAAACCGATATCAGTACTTGCTTGTATTTAATCAATGTACATACAAAATAATGTTACATAACATTAAAACAATTTTGATCATCGTCATTTTGCTCTGAAGTCAGATGCTGACCTGCATTTCCTGTGTTATAATTACACCATCAGTACAATATCAGCATTCGCCATACAGCACAGTTAGTCTGGTAAGAGACAGATGAGGAGTGCACGGAATTCTGAGTACTGCTTTGAGAATCCACTGTGTTCTTCCTTCAGCTAAGATACAAGGCATCAATTGAACAACTTTCAAAATTCATGGTCATTTTCTAAACCAATGTAAGGCATGTGATTCTGGAAAACTGATCTGTTCAGGCCACATTATTTCTTGTGTAACTCCATTGAAATCAGCGATAATCCACCAGAGATAAAGGTGATAGAGACATTCAGAAATTTCTTGGGTGACTCCCATTTGCAGGGCAAGACATTCACAGATCTGTGGAACAAGACCTTTCTGCAGAGACAGCTCCTCTGTCTGAGCTGCCTCTTGGGCCGTAGAGCTCCTCAAGGATCACCTTCTTTAGAGGAAGGTCACTGCAATGAGAATGATGAGTAAGAAGAAGGGCAGACACAGAAATACAATGTCTTAAAAGATTAATGTAATGAGTTATGTAGTTCCCTTCCCAATTAACCAACCTGGAAAGCAATTTTCCAAGGAATGTTTGAAATATAATTATGGTCTTAAAAATCAGAGAACCTTAACAGATGTACTTCCTAACAAAGCTACTTTAACTTTCAGAGCTTGCAAAATTCTCATGTGCCCTAATTGGAAAGGGAACAGAAAGGAACTTAATAGAAAAAAACAGACTTTCTGAGCTGTTTCTGCTCAAGTTCGGCCAAATACTCTTTCTGTGTCTTAAAGAAATAGGACGATTACCTTTCTGTCTAACTCAGATGCAGACACTGAAGAATCTTGTAAAGGAATGTGTCCTTTATAATTAATGTGTGAGTCACAGGGTTTGTTAAAATTAATAAACGGGTTCAGATCTTCCTGTTTGTGCACCATGTAGTGCTTCTAGCTATATTCCCATTGTAAAATCTTGACTGTCTAGGCTTTTGTTTTCAACTTCTCAGCTGCAAAAATCTATTCCAGATTTAAGCACAGCAAATTTTTGGGTTCCAAATTTTGGGACCTAGATCAAACTTATTGTTGCAAAATTTCAGAAAACAATAGTTTAGATCCAGATACAATCTTTGGAGCCAAAATGACAGAAGACACCAGGATTTTCAGCAAAAGCAGAAGAAAAAATATAACTTAACACAGAATTCAGAAAAAAACCCCCGTAGTTCCAAGGTCTCAGAATCAAGTTGGGGTGTTCTAAAGTTGTCAAAGAAAGGAAGATAAATTATGAAAAAGCTCTTACTTGTACTCTCTGGCTCTCTGTTCTTAGTCCATTTTTCTTCCCACTACAGTGGTGTCAGTGCTGAGGATGGTCTGATAATGCAGTCCTATACAGATAGCTCATGAAATCCCCACTGAAGCCAAGAGAAATTCCGCATTAAGGCTGCAGAGCATTGTTCCTGGAATCAGCTGAAGAAGGCAGGAGAACAAGGCCAGGTAGCTTCCATCCAAATGTGTAATATTTACCGGAGACATGTATCCACAGAGTTCCTCCCACAGTATGATTAAGGACTGTGTAATTCCTAGCCATGTGGATTCCTTGGTGTCTATGAAAAAGACAAGGCTTTTTGCTTGATAAGCCCAGGACGTACTTCTATGTTTAGGAGAAGTAACATCTGTTATAATCTATTGTATCAGCAGACGTGTGTAAAGACAGGAAACCTCCTCCAAAGCAGTTTCTGCCGAAGGTTGCTCTGAAGAATCATCTGCTCTGTACCTGGTTGTCTTTTGCAGTTGAAAAAAGGCAGTTTATCTTTAGAGAACATGTTCTACACGCATCTTTCTGTTTGACCTTTGATATTTACCCGTGAACCAGGGAAATCCTGTACCTGCAGGCTTTGAGAGCTTCCCTCTGGAGAATTCTGGGGACTGGGAGGAGCAGCGATGAAGCAGTGGGAGGGACCGTCCCTGAGCACGTCCCTGCTCAGTTACTCTCTGGTACCTCTGGAACCATTATTGGTGTCCCCCTGTGTTGTCGCAGTCTCCTGTGGAAAGACCAGCCGTGTCTTGTGCAAATGACATGAAAAAACATAGGATTCTACATAGGTGCACTAGTTAGGTTAGGTAAATTTTGAAAGAACTGTAAAACAAGGGAAGAAATTTTAGGTTCATCTTCTTTTTAAAGAATCAGTTGAGCCAGATCCAAGGGCTACTGGAATCCGAAAAAATGACTCCCAGGAGTTGCAGGCCATACCTACAGCATATCTGTTCCTTACTGGAAACCTCCTCTGTGAACGTTTTCCACTTATATAAATAAATGTATTTATAAAAATGGAAATATATATATATTTCTTTTTTTTTCCAAGGGCTTTTTGGCTCACTGTTACAAATGTCCTTTTATTTGAATGGGTTTATTTTTGTTAATCCCTCTCCAGACTTCCAGAATTCCAGCCTTACTTAATTTCTGTCATCTGCTTCAAACTACGAAATAATTCACACAGGACTGTCAACACTGGACATCCAAAATCCTTCCCTTCATGAAGTCTACAAATGTGTAGTAATAATGGGGGAGGGGACAGTTAGTGACATATTCAAGACCAACACACCGCAACCCAGGAGCAACCCAGTCTTTGTGATGTGAAAGACCGATAGGCCCTATATAAGTGTAAAACAGCACTCTTCCCTCTCTCATTTTTCTCCCCTTTTTTTTTTTGTGTGTGTTTACTTTTCCTTTTGTAATACGAGGTAAAAAGAAATATGTATGCTTATTACTTTTGTAAGATTGCTATGAATAATTTAGCTAAAAAATAATTGCAGGAGGCACGGTAGGGAAAATTACCCACAAAGCCAGCAAAACTGCAAGTCAACCTGCCATCATCAGACACACAATCATCATTAATTTTAATGAGATGCGGGAGTATGCAGTTCAGCAGGAGGAGGAAAATGTAGCCACTTCTCAAAAACCTGCATTGTAGGCTAAGGGAATTTTACTAGCACTCCAGATCAATAGTGGAGACAGCAGTCAATATTAGTAGACCTCACAATCATCATTAATTGAAATCTCTCAGTCTTCAGTTTGCATAACAAAGCAGCTAGTGCCTTAATGAAGAATGAGATATCTCGCAATGTTACAGCTTCCTGACCTCCTGCAACGCCCTTCTGGACTAACAGGGCTGAAAAGAGTGGCTTGACCCTCTGGTGTAAGCGCGTCTCTGTACCTCCAATGCCACACACAGTCACACACATGCACGTATGCATACTCCTCATATGGCAATGTACTGTAATGCAGACAATTAAATAACATCCAAAAAATTAAGTGTCTGAATTCAAATAAAGTAGGTCAAGAAACTTTAAAGTGCAACACGAGAAGACAACAAAACAAACCACCAAATAGACTCACTTCATACAGAACTGAAAATGTGGATATTGGACAAAATACGTAAGTAAAAAGGTAATCTTCGAATTTGAGTTGGAAAAGTTGGAGACAGATAAAAAAGATTTTGAAATGTAACAGCTCATACTAAAGCAAGTTTTCTGCCTTTGTCTTATTCTCTCTGTCTTTTTTTTTTAACAGAGTGAATAAAGAGGCATTTGGAAAAAGATCAGGGAGGCTAAAACATAATAAGAATCATTTGCTAGTTGTCAGCCTAAACGTTAAGATGATTGAAGCTTGCAATTGTTCTGTCCTGCCATATGTTAGTGTCTGTGTAAAAGAATCTGATGAAGATGATGAGATAACAATTTTCTGGCTGTAATGAGTAAGGGGGCTAGGAAATTGCTGGGAAAATTGTGGGATTAGGGCACATTTATGGCAGAAAATTGCGAAGAACTCTCAGAGCAAACACAGGTAGGTAGTGGATGAAGTATTTATTGATTCCACAAATCAGTCTTTTTAAAAAGTCTGGCAAAAAGGAATGCTTCCAGGTTTTATAATGCAAACCCATAATCACATGCATACATTAAAAGTTATTTATTTTCACCATAGCTCTTTCATTCTCCCTATCCTCCCCATGAAGAACAGTTGGGAGTGAAAATTCTCAGGTATAAGCCCTTTTTGTATTCCTGTTTTCTTAACTGCTTTCCTCTATTATTTCATGTGAAAGAAGAAACTGTAATGTCCCTTCCAACTCTCTACCATCTCTCAAGAATTATTATAACTGATAGTGATAATAACACCTAATTGTTCCCACAGCAGTTCTGTTCAAAAGCCTGCAGACAAATACCTGATTACACAAGCTAAGATAAAAGTACAAATTCAAAAGGCTGCACTTTTCCTTTTTTAATTTTCTATGTTGACGCCTGTCTTCATTAAAATATTCCACAACTTTTCCCTTTTTATTTCTCTATTTCATTTTTTTTCACTTTCATCAACTCTTTATGCTTCCTCTTGTCATTCTGTAAGAGCAGATGTACTATTGGTCTTAGTTCACAACTCCTTTGGTCTCTTCCTTGTCTCTCCTATAGATTCTTCTGCTGTGGTTTTTCACTTATGCAAGATTAAATAAGAGAAATAGCAGAGACAATTTGCCTGGAGCTGGGTTAACAGAATTGGGTTTACTCATCTTGAAAAATTGTTTTTATGTGTTATTGTTTTTCATCTTTTCAGCACAAAAAACAACCCTTGCAGAACTTTTCTGTAGAGGAACCAAGAAATCTGCTATGACAAAATAGCCAATAGCCCAGCTGATCAGATGCTCAGTGGAGCTGATGAGTGGGAATGAAATGCCAAGGCTAGTTCAACCTAACTTGAAGCTTAACTTTCTGACAAGGAAGTTGACAGTTCAGCAGTTTAGTGGCAAGTTTTCTCTTTATTCTACGTTTGACCCAGAAATTCCAACCTTAGAATTATTTTTAATCAAAGAGTTATCTTTATACATATATATATATATATATGTATATATTTAAGATTGTTGGTGAATCAGTATTGAGCAATGAAGAATTGATTTGGACTTTGGGAGTGCACGGTACTCTTTTTCTTATGTTTGTAGGATATATGTCAAGCTGGTGCTTGGCTGAATGACAAAATTAATCTCCAAGAGCCTAATGTCTTCAGACACATTTTACCTGAGATTCAAAACCTACCTCAGCATTTGGAAGAGTGCTGAATCATATTGCTAGTATTCCTCTAATTTATGTTTAAATGTTGTTTCAAATAAACAGTAAGAAATCTTAAGAAGAAGGGAAAATTTAAATAAGACTGACTGGCTTTTTCTGTCTGAAATTTCCTGTTAAAGCACAAAACTTCATTAATCTAGGTGGCCCTCTTGTCTCTATGGACATGAAGCACTGTGATTCCAGGCAGACTTTGGGGAGGAGGAACAAGCTGGCATTTGCTCAAATATGCGTTAAAAGAGCGGGCTGCCAGAAACTGGAAAACTGAAGAATCTACTCTAAGGGTAAAGATAAGGAAAGGAATTAACCATTTTGATCTTTAATAATCTGCCAAAATGATGTAATCCGTGTCCTTTTAATCTTTATCTTGGGAATAAATTAATGCATTGCCATTTTTGTTTCTTTTTGTTCTTACTGCAATTTTCGGTCACAGAAATGAGGTGAGATAAAACTGTAATGACTAATATGGTCCCAAAGAAAAAAGCAGGCTGTTGAACTGGTTTGGGGAATGTGGATTTATTTCCATTGATAAAATTGTGTCTCATTATGATAAGTTTCTTGAATAAACTGGAGGCACTAGTTACCTCCATTTCACCTACAAAATACAGCTTGGTTAGCAGTACTTTCATTTCTGTGAGAGAAGATCACGGTGTCAAGCACAATATCCAGGACCACGCCACAGTGAAGTCAGCAGCAAGAAGGAGTCAGCCTCTGGAAGGGGTCTAGGCAAAGATTAGTATTAGATATGCTTGTGGATTTTTGTCTGAAAACACTCTTTTTCGGTGTTAAGCTGTTTGCCGACTAGGTTTCAAAGCGGGTGTTAGTTCTGTATAACAGTTTTTTACATTGAAAAGCAAGTAGAAAATTTGCAATTTTTTTTCCAAGAATGTTCTTTGTGTGTTAGATTTTTTCATCCGTTCTGCTTCAGAGGCTTGAGGATAGACTTATGATCTACTTTTTTTCCTCTTCCCTGTGGATCATACCAACTACAGGATGCAGTGGGTTCAGGATATTGACCTCCATGAGGTACTTTTTACCCTCCGAAATCATGAGATTACACAAAAGACCTGACCAAAGAGCCTGACCTTCCTGGAAAACAGAAATACAAATCATCTACTTTATACTTCTTTTGAGACAGAATTTCTAAGTTGAAAATATTTGGAATCTGGCCTGATGTTTACGTAAAATTAAGTAAGACGAAGATTTTTTCAAGCTTTTAATCAATAATTTCTGATACACAAGTTTTATCTACAACTAGTTCTAATAAAAAGTTTGTTAAAGTGGGCCAACTAAGGAATGAGAAATAACTGAGAACAGATGAAGGGGAGAAAAAAGAAAAAAATAAACCACCGTTAAATGACTCTTTGAGCAAAAATTACTTTTTACATAAACTTCTATGAAGACATTTATGGTTAACATTATTTTTAATCAGTGACTAGCTGCAGTGCTCACTCAATGTTACTGCTACTCCCTCCACTATTTAAAGCTCAGGCAGAAATCCTGAGAGGATGCACGGGCATATTACAATTATGGTCATGATAATGTCAAAATGTCACTAATGAAATGAGGTAGTGTTGGTGGACACAAATATTTCTCCATTTCTGGATGACTCCATATTATTGCCCTCAAGGCAGGCTGAAGCTTTTTGTGTCAGAGCTACTATGCATTAAGATGTTTTTAAGATCTGAAAAGAGTTTGCCTAATTTAATCTTTTTTTTTTTTTTTTTTTGCATGTGTGTTCGTGTGTGTGATAGGTGACTAGCTAAATTTACCGGAAAATTTTGGTAAAACTTACAGGCAAATTTTATAGAGGAAATGGTTATATTCTTTTTGTTTGGTTTTAGTTGAAAGAAGTAAAAAGTTATTTCTTAGCCTTAATATCTGCCTCATCAAGACTTTCATCTGGGAATTTACATAGGTTTTTAAAAAAGTCTTCCACTGGGCTATATATGCTGAAGTGTGCAACAAGCTACATACAAGGTCTATTGAATAAGTTGGTGGAAAAGCAAAATAGGATGAGAATGAAAAAGTGAGGTAAAGCTCTCAATCGGCGTAACAAGCAGTGGTCACTGCATAGACATTTTCAGCAGAGGTCAGCCCATTTGTTCTTTGCCATCTTCTGCTTCCAGTCTTTCCAAGCAGAAATTTCAAATTACACTCCTTCATCTATTCATATGCACAAGTCGTCCCTTTGGAACTGTGTTTCCCATTATTTTAATCTCACTTTGCTCACTGAGCTTTAAATCATGCTTCATCCCAGTTCTCCCTTTACAAATGAGTTTTTTACTGCTCAGCACAGGTGCAGAATTTGTGCCTTGCTTTAAGGCTGGTAACTGCTAACAAAACACTAGATGGGAATGATTTTTCACCCAGTATTCTGCACGTCCTGCAGCATGAAAAGAAAAAAAAAAAACAAAAACCGCTCTCACAGAAAAAAAAAAGCATACATCATTACTGAAGGCTCTGAAGGATTTTGAAAGGGTTGCTTTGACATTTTTCTTTTAAAAAATCCAATAAGGGGATTCCAACAGCCACGCAGCTATCAAGTTTTGTCAATAAGCGTTCATGAACACATGATTCCCTGTTATGGCGTATTAAAAATGTTAATCATTCAGTGTGTCTGTACTTAACTCTAAGGAGAAATCCAGTTGCATTGTTTAAACATGCTAAGAATTTATTGTTTTTTTTTTTTTCCCCAGAGAATGTGAGTGCTGACTATGAATGTGTCACAACAGTTACGTACCTAGTGAAAAAGTCTTAGAAACAGAAACTATATTTTGCTGCAATCACAGCAGTATAAGTAAGTAGCCAGCATTCTTCATTGATTTTCTATGAGAATGACAGCAAGTTTAAACCTTTCAATCATAAACATAATACAAGGATTGGTTTTGCCTGCCATATCATACTGCCATTTTAATTTTTAAAGAAGAGATTTGAGAAATTAAAATACTTAAAAAACCCCCAAACAACCACATGATAAAAAGTGAAATAGATGGCTCTGGTCTGGATTCAGAAGGGGTCACTGCTGTGAAAATGGAGCTGCTTGAAAGGGCTCAAAATTTATTTTGATTCTTTGACAGTTTTGCACTCAAGGTGAAAGGAGCTGCTGACGTCAATCCCATTTGATAGGCAGTGATTCTCCACTCTATCTGACATTAATTAATTCTCTTTTTAGCAGGGTCAACAATCAGAGCAAAGACTAAATAAATCACGAATATCTTTGTGGAAATCAATGAAGTTACACTCCTGAAAAATAAGCTTGAGAAGAGAAAGAACCCCAATAAATGTAGTTCATTATTCATTTCACTTAATTGCTGTGGAAGATAAGTGCCTTTGAACTTACTAAGCCATTAGCAGAAGACACTCAACCCCTGTCTTAAAGAAAAGGGTGATTAATACTTAAGTGTTTCTCTGCATCCCAAAGACATCATATGAAACGATGATCCCACTACTGGGAGCTTTCACCACTGGACAGCAATCGAACCGTTCCAAAGGATCAGGTGGGAATGAGGAAAAGACACGTTTCCCGGAATTCAGAGTTAAAATAAGGCTTTGATTTTGCAATTAGTCTGCAATATACTAATAGACTCTGTGAAAGAATATCTAAGCTGCAAATAAATTCAATTATCTTTAGCTGTTACATCTCCTGTCAACTCCTTCTTCTTCTGGTGAGGGAAGGCTTGTCCTTCTGCTCACTCTGTCTCCACCACTTACTCTGTCTACCTTTGCCATGCTCCACGTGCCGGGGTGGACCTGATCCTCAGGCCATAGAGATCTTCTTAGGCAGAGTTGTGACCTGGACCCTTGAAATAACGCTTCTCACATTCTGTAATCAAGACGCAACTGCAGAAGCCAAGACACTACATATCATTATCCTGTGTTATTTTTAAAATCTGGGACACATTGTTATAACGAAGATATTGCAAGTTACTGGTGAATCTAGACTTTGAAGAATATTTGTTTTCAAATCAATGCAAAATGAAGGAAAGTTCCTTACTATTTCATAAGGATCACAAAAGCATTATCAGTAGTAAAGAACTTTTGCCCTTTTGCCATACTGTTACCTGTATGAAGTTAAGAAGGTAGTTTTAAACTATTAAATTTGATTTCTGATATCACTGGTCTCTGGTTTTGTGCTCTTTAATTTTCCCAGCTGATTTAACTGAAGCTGTTTTAAATCCTTTTTAATTAACAATGAATTCACATGTCTTTAGGTCCATAAAATCTGAATTTGCATCTGAATGTCTTTAAAATTCTAGGAAAATTAAAACTACTGTTCTATTTCCGTGTTATGAGTTTTTCAATCCATCTAGATCAATACAAAATACTTCTTGATTATTTCTCAAATCTATTATTTGTAGACACAACACATGCATCTTAGGGAAATTACCTAAGTCAGTCATATATAGATTTTTTTTCAGAAATGTAAGCTTTCCAATGTGTTACAAATAACACAAGTCCACTGCATAATATCACTGTTACTCCAGAGTTTATAAGAAGGAAAAAAATATTGAATAGCTATTTATGGTGATTAAAATAGTTCATGCAGCATTTGACAGTCCACACTCACACTTGGTTTACTAGAGGGCAAACCAGTGCATAACACAGGAATGTTCGGGGACATTTACCCGTACTGCAGTGCAGAATTTAGAGAACTGTGATCCGTGTGTACAATTAATAATGTAATCTCATTGTTTCATTTCCATTAGTAGAAACATTGACATAGACCAACTAGACTAAGCGTAGCTTAATTGGTGAACTGAATACAAAATATGGGTGTTAATAAGTATCTGAAAGACGGAAAAAGACCCAATATGCCACCCAGTTTTGTTCTTTTCCTGCTGTGTTAAGTAATGATCTGTTTGAATCCCAGCATAGCATAAAGGCATAAACTGACACATTTTGACCACTGTTTACATTAAGAAGTTTATGAGCCTTAGAGTATGAAAACTGTGAATTTTCACCAGAAAAAAAATAATCGTAGAATGACAGAATGCTTCCCCAGCTCAAAGAAGGGTCACCTACAGCAGGTTGCTCAGGACCGTGTCCAGTTCGGTTTTGAATATCCCCAAGGATGGCAACTCCACAGCCTCTTTGGGCAACCTGTGCCAGTATTTCATCATGATCACAGTAAAAAAAGTTTTTCTTAGGTCTAAATGGAATTTCCAGTATTACAGCTAGTGCCCAATAGCTGTATTTGAGATAGTCCAAAAGAGTATGGAATGTAGCCTAAGAGGAAGTGGTTTTTGGATGAAGATATAAGAGGTTTGGGAAAGGAAAACTATAATCATATTTGTGATTCGATCCAAATATCTACTCAGTGTTTTTCAGATATTTCTACAAAGTCTGTTACAATGTCTTGTAAGTGTATGCGTGTCTACACTATCATAAAAGTCAGTTCCCTCATTTACTCCAAGTCCCAATCTCTTCATCATACACTCTGTGCGTGTACAACTTCACACCCAAGCTCTCTTTCAGAGTAAAGCAGACGTCGCTGGGATGAAATTTGGTTGCAGTTCTGAGAACATTTGCTCTGGTGGGCTGTAAAACACTTCTCACATTATCCCAGGCATTTTGAACTGAGAAAACAAACAAACAAACAAAAAATCCAGATGACCAATCAACCAAAACAAACAAATAAAACCCTCACAGGTGTGCAAGCAGAAATCTGGCTCAAGTGGTAAGCGGTTTAGACGCAACCAGTTTGCTCTTGAAGCAGTTAGCTCTAACCTAGATGGACATGAGCTATTCAGAATCACATAGTTTGGGAATCGAGGACTGGTATGAACATCCTAAGCAGTGTAGGTGTAGCTGTAGAAATATTAGATATCAAGAAAGCTTTGGGATTTAGCATTTTTCTCTTCTGAGGGTAGTAATTCTTGCTGAAGCCAAGGGGATCACCTTGTATTCTGCTAGGGAAGCTCAGACCCAAATGGGGTGAGGGTCAGGTCCTTTGCGTAAACTAGCACATCCTTGCAGGGTGTATGACCGAGGAAGCAAAACAGTATGAAAGAGAAAGGTTGCAGAGGACCTGTTTTGAGATATAATTCCAGATAACTCTGTTCCTATGCTTCTTATCACCATTCCTGCAGGTTTCCTAAGTATAATAAACTTCAGTTTTATGCAATGACTTTTGTAATGTCTTTTTTACCTGAGTAACATTGCCAGTGAAATATTGCTAGGTTTCAAAGAAGCTAGGAATCAGCAGTTGTTAGCTGTGGTTATTGCTGACTGATATATGCAAAGGCATGGACTTTACTGTCAAAGACAGGTGGGTTTTCATTTGAGAGCCATTCAGCTCATGCTTGAGCTGTCCCAGGATAAAGACACTGTGAAGATGAGACACTGCAGCTTCACCACAAGACAAGATCTCCAATGTCACACTATACTTCAAACTCATGTTGTAAAATTGTAAAAAAAATTAAACCGTGTCTTCCCAGCAGTTTTGCTTTAGAGCAAGGTAATATGTTAGTTTCTTCAAGTGATTAACACATACCTTTTGAGAAGTGAGCCCAAGGCTAAGTCTGAAAGCTCTCAGAAGAGATACAATTACAAAGTCATTGTGTACGGCTCAAGTGATAACATATCCTTCTCTAATCCCCGGACTCTGTTGCTTCAGAAACCTTTTCCCAGAGATGAGGAAGGTGGGATTGTCACCCGAGAAGTGTTGCAATGACCTGTTGTTCCTAAACCTGGAATCTTTCAACCTTATCTTCAGCACCTGTCCCAGGCACCCAAATCAGGGATGGAGCTGCTTTGGGCTCACTGAGGAGTCCGTGGGGTGAAGTAGGCAGCTGGAGATCTTGCCCTCTGCCTTGCTGTCTTGTAAGCACTTTTGTCTTTCACTTTGCCTCTACGGAGTGAGTGGGGAACCTCGCTTAAGTGTCTAAAATTAAATGCAAGAAAAGCAAACAAAGCTTTGAATGGATTCCAGTCCCCCCAAACAAGAGTGGTCCATATTATAATCTGTCCACTCTTTCTGGATTGGCAGGTCTCTAAAATTACCTGTATGCTATCCCCAATGCCGGAAAGTCAACGAACCAGTGAAGTGGCAGAGTTGAAAGAAGTTTAGGGAAACACAATCAGTTTGCAACCTTTTGCCAAAAGGATGATTCTTCCTAAATTAAAAGAAAGAAACTCTCAAACTTTCTCACCGAGTAATTTTGAACTAAAAGAAAAATGAAAAAAAAATTGAGCTTGTGGAGAAATTGTGGTTTTTCGCTAATGACATAACAAGACAGACACTTCAGACAGACACTTGTATTGTCATTGCTAAGTTCTAACGACATTGTATTGGAACTCTATGTTTATTGGCAACTGTGAAGTTTCTGCTTGCAGGAAGAATAACCTGTGGCATTTACTTCTGAGAAAAGAAAGGCGAGTGAAAGAGATCAAAAAATGATTGTTTCCCTTGTATTCTAATCACATGCTATTGTGAACAATGTCTGTGTGCTTTGGGGATTCCCAGATCCTTTCTGTTTCCTTGTCTTAACTCAGACTGCAGATCAGAATCATTAAAATTTATTCCCTTTCTTGTGATGGCAGATGCAAAAGGCATCATTGCCTGCTCCAGCTTTAGCAGCCAGAGTAAAATCAACAGCTCAGTCCTGTACCAATGAAAACAATGAGAATTTTTTCAGTCACCTGTGTAGGCACTACATGGTGATTAGGATTCACATATGTGCCAGGTTGGCCCCGGTCTATGTATCTCCTTCCAAAACAATCCCTGTGACCTATGCGTCTTCTAGTGCTATGCTGAAATCATGGCAATATCTCACTTCTAACTCCATGTAGAACCAAACCAAACAAAAACTGCACAAAGCAGAGAGCAACGCTAAGTTAAAGCAAGTCTGTCCAAGTCTGGAAGCCATCTAGCTCTATAACCTGGTGCTCCGCTTGGTCTAATCTGTCTGGCAAGGGCCTTAGGGAAGGGTGAGCAGCAGAGGGCTGAGGAGCTGAGAGGTGCACTCTGCCTTCTGGAGCTGTATTTTGAAACGTTTGAAAAGTAACAAGGAGAAATTCTGCTTGCCTAAAAGACCTGAAAAGGTCATGAGTTTAAAGTGCTATGTAAGAAGTTCAATTTCTTGAACGTTTTTGAGTATTTCTTTCACTGAAGCTCAGTTCCCAAGTTGCAGTATATACAGTAGGATTCTAAAAAGGAATAGATGTTTATACATAAACTGAGAACCATTCTAGGTTAGTATCGTGTATAGGCTGATTGTCTAAAAGGTAGTTACAAGCAAGCGCAGGAACTTCACCCAGTTCACCAAAAACCCACCTGCACTTTGCCTTTAAGCAGAGCAAGAATTCAAAAAGTGGAAATTCAAGGCAACTCAACTCTTGGCTTTCCATAGCTCTGCAGAATGAAGTATCCAGGAAAGTTTCTCACAGGAGTTTCAAAGGACTCAGAAATGCACATTCATACGTTGCTTGGATTTCAACCACGCCCTGAGGTCCTCACACAAAATTGGCGTCCTGTTGTGTCTGGTATTGAAGAACCTCACAGGAAGGTATAGCTCATATACTGCGTTATTCTGTCTGTCCAGTCTGTAATTAACTTTTCAACTCATCTACTAACACTTATTAAATCAAGATGTTTGTTGATTCCTACATGTTTTTTGAATTGCCAGATTGCAGCAATGGTTGCGTGAAAGAAATCCTAAAAGAAAATGAAGCCAAATGTCCTTTTGAGCTCATTATCAAATCTCAGAGTAACTCTGAAAGTTCTAACAGCTACCAGAAAAATTAGGTCCTAATAATGTTCTGCGTTCCCTTTATTAGCTCTTTGTAGCTACTCATAGGACTTCAGAATGATGCATCATCATTACTTATTTTTCAGATTTCGGAAGAATCCATATTGTGCTAAATGCTTCTACAGTACAGGTGAAAACACAGTCCTTACCCAAAAATGGGAAAGGTCTAAGAAAAGAGAAGATGAAGGAAATGGAGGGAGATATTTTACTTTTCTTAGATAGCTCTGCTACTACTTAGACAATCTTTTTTTCTTCCACAAAGAATCTGAGATACAGTTTCACTGGGCCCTTTTTCACTTATATTCAATCTCTTTTTTCAACTAGTGTTCACTCATGGGGTAAATGAGACCGATAAGCAAAATGGATTAAATAGCATGGTCCTGCTGAAATCTTCTACTGAAATCAATAAAAGACTTTCTGCTAACTTCAGTCAGCTACAAACTACGCTTTAATCAGCCAGGTGCGTTTAAGTGTTACCATTTCCTTTAAATTAATTTTAAATACAGATAAAGAAAATTATCATAATTGGCCCAGTTTCTATTTCTGGGACATCCAATCTTAGAACACTGCAGCCTGAAATACCTCCCTAAAAAAAGATGAGATTTTTGTTCATGGGAGAGGAACAGGAGTCAGGCAAGCGTATAGCTCTGCTAAAACTATTGAACTTTATTCGATAATATTAGCTATCTGTATGTCTGATTTCTCCAGACTATAAACTGCTTGTCCCTATATGCTTCTAAAGCAATTAACACTTTTCTGACACTTTGAATTATTATTACTATTGTTGTTATTAATAATAATTTCAAATGGTGGCAAGACAAATTAGGTGTCCTTTATACAGAAAGTGAGGTGTGTGTTTTGACTGTCATCAGTGGGGCCTTTCGCTGTGCTTGTGATCTGAAGTGTACTGTTGATACCAGCACAAATACCGATACCAGCACAAATACCGATACCAATACTGCTGATAATTGTTGTGATGGCCAAGCGTCCCATTTGGCAAGTGAGAGCAGATCTTAGCTCTGCACCTAGAAGTGCACATTATTTAATGCGTATTATTTCATGCACTATGTGAGGCTGTAAAATTGTAACTGAACCGTGTGGAGAACATGTCCTTCATCTCCGACTGCATTCTAATTCTGCAGAAATCCCCAAAAAGACAGGGAGACATTTTAAGATACTTAGGGTTAAGTAAATTTCTGAATTAATAGAATGAGTAGAATATGTAGGACGTCCCCTCTCCTTCCCATTCGCTAAAAAAGAGTCAGAAACTCAAACAGACTGGATGTTTGACACTTTCTTCCCCTGGCTGTAGCCCAGTCAGTCCATAGAATTAGGTGTATTTCGTCGGAAACATCAGGGGGAACACGCATACCTGTTTGAAATCTGAGTCATGTCTGACAGATTTTCCTCTGAACCAAAAGGTATGTGGTGTGTCAGGCTTCAAATGCCTTATTTCCTTTTCCCTTAAGGAAACAGGAGACCACTGACATCTGTTTTTTCCTTTTCTCATTTTCTGCACCAGCAGTGATATTTTTCCTCACCCTACTTCTAGAATAAAAAGTTCCTGTATGAGCTCATTTCAAACCATGGCCAGGATGACTGATGGGTTCTCATGCTGCCAATAAAATGCATAGACACACATACCTATTAGATACCAGACTAAAATCCTACAAATAATATTTTTTCCTTCTTGTAACTCATAAGGCCAACAACTATAATTTTGCATGTGGAAGTGTAAGAAGTATATTTCCTCTTCTTCTCTAATTCATGCTCCTCATCTCCCTTTGCTGTGATGGGACAGGCACAAAAGCGTGACAGCACGATACAGTGCCTTTTGCACTCTTTTCTGTCCTGCTTTACAAAAGAATATTGCAGATGCACCTTAAATCCTGTGTCTACCTCATCTGAGGATCATTCCACAGCTGGGAAACTGTGACCCTTAGAGAGGAGGAGAAATTTAATGTACTATATGTGGAAAGTAGGGGATAGAACAATATTAGCACACTGTCACTGTTGGTATCCTTGCCTTATTGAATAGATAGTGTCAATATCTATCTGGAGATGGATGAGTCAAATTCAGTGGGTGTGCAGATGACATTTCAGGCTTATGTGCACGAAACACCTTTTATTCCATGATTCAGCCTCACTTCCCTCTGCCAGTGTGGCTGTGGCTGCAGCTTCTGACACGTCCTTCACCTTAGAGGATTTTCCTTTGTGAGGTCATGCTGCTGCTGCTGTTCAAAACGACATCGCAGAGAGATGCTTTCACTCTTTCTGGAGTCCCATCTTTGCCTGTATTTGCTCTTAGAGTCCTCACAAACTATAATAAAGGACAGCAATTTCTACAAAAACTTGTCGATGCAGGAAGAAATTCTTTCCTGTGAGGGTGGTGAGGCACTGGAACAGGTTGCCCAGGGAAGTTGTGGATGCTCCATCCCTGGAAGTGTTCAAGGCCAGGCTGGATGGGGCTTTGAGCAGCCTGGTCTGGTGGGAGATGTCCCTGCCCATGGCAGGGGGTTGGAACTAGATGGTCTTTAAGGTCCCTTCTAACACGAACCATTCTGTGATTCTGTGAAGCCACTCTGGAAACAGGAGGCAGTGTCATTTTTATCTCTACCAAGCACTGCAGTCTCAGAGGGGCTCCAGTTAGTCTCTGTCATTGCATGGAGATTGCTGACAACCATTCAGTAAGTTTGTGCTCAAAGAGAAGATGACCGCTGAAGTTGCCAGGACTCGTTCACAGGAGATCTGGTGGCCAGTCTCTGATTTGTCCTTTGGTGAGACGAACCAGCTCCAGCCAGAATCTGGACGTTTGATTTGTAACCGCTCACGGCTAACCTGCAGTGGGAAACCCACCCACAACTTCTCGACCACCACTTTTTAGGCTACAAGTGTTGTCTTTAGCAGCACTGAAGGAACTGTTGTGCTAAACAGCATGGCATTATACAGAAGTTTATTATTTAAAGACGCCTGTGTGGTAAGCTGCAGGCGAGAGTTTTGCCAGTTGTATCTGGTGTTCCCGTGGTCTAGCAGCAATATAACCCTGTAGAGACACATCCCATAGACAAGTATTGAATTACCCTACTGCCGTGTGCTTTCTTAATGAAACATTAGCACCTTTGGGACCTGACAAGTTTCATCCATGATTACTTCAGCACAGGTATTATGAAGAAAGCAAGCTGAAAGACAGAAATATGTTTTGGTATTTATTTTAATTCCAGAATAACATATCTGTTCTAATTAGAGAGGTAGCTTCCAGGCAGATGTTCAAATCACGTGGGAATTCGTATGCCAAATGCAAGATTAATGGGCTCACATGCTAATGAAGCACTTTCACTTTCCACGCCAGAGAATAAAAGCACCAGCCCTTCAATGGTGAAGCTGAAGCTACATCCCTCCTTAGCTGCAAAGGTTTATTCCTCTGGGATTCTTCAGAGATTATTTCACTGATTCATTGAACAATCTTTTTAGCTTTATCCTTCTCAAGCTATAGTAAAGGGCTTAGCCCTTTTCTCCTCACATAGGCAAAACTCATAATTTGCGTGTCTAGGTTATATGGTACCGTTGCTCTGTGAAGCATTTTCATCCTGCTTCTGATGAGGCACTAAACAGAAAACACTTCCCCTAAACAAATGAGTACTGGCTTGGTTATAAGAAGTGACATTTCAGTCTGCCCCCGATAATAGACCAAGAGTCAATTTAGTGTCAAAAAATAGCAAGTTGCCTGTCTATATAAAAGGTTTTTGGTTTTGTTTTCTTTCAGTGGTAGGCAAGCTGACTGAGATTCTATCTCCACCATGAAAAAGGCCTTTATTTTGTGTTATTAAATGAAAGCTGAGCTTATCACTGACATCACAGGCTAGTCCTAATGGCTTTTACAATGGCCCTAATGGCTGGCCTGAGAGACTCCCTGGGCCACATTCTCAGGCTGTATAAACTAACGAACAACCGGACCCTCGGTTTTTAGTACTTCCTTTCCCCCATGTGTCATTTTCCACCCAGTAGTAAGATACAGTTGTTTCCTGTGTCTGAGATTTGGCCTCACAATTTTCATACAATTAATCATTTTTATACAAGTTCCTATTTGAAATCTCAAACCTCTAGGTTCAGAAGGTCGGGTTCAAAGCGGTCATGGGTATAGCCTGATCTTCTTGGACACCTTTACCTACACTTGCGCTTATGGCTGTGCATGAGGGTGATTTAGGAATTCCCGCCACCAGCTTATCATTGGTTTTGTAGAACCCAAATTACCTTCATTTTCTTTGAATTTTATGGAAAGGAAATAAGACATCATAAAATATTGTTCCCAAAAGGGCAGTTGTGTAGTATAATCTGCATTTCTCTTCTATTTCAGGCTGCCTCAAGAGGACACTGTGTTGCCAAGGTTATACAGCTATAATCATCATGTATTTATGCAAAATAAGAACTATGTAATAGTGCAACATTAAACATGATGAGATTATTAAAAGGAAAATACAGATGAACATAAGCCTTTTTTTCTAATACTTCCTTTTATAGGTGTTTGAACCGAAGCTTTAGTCAAACACCTGTATAGATCCGTTTCTTCAGTACTTTACCAGTCTCGATAGACTAGGACAATTAGTGTCTCTCTACATTTATTAAATACATTGATTTCCAGGTCACAAAATGTTCTTCATGAGAAACTGTCTTTTCAAATAAGCTCTAAAGGATCCGTATTTTGTAAACACAAGTATTCAAGCACTGGATGGTTTGTAGCTGGAACCAACCGCACCACAAGTATTAGCCATTTGGATGTATTAACTGGTGCGTGTGGTGTCTCCTAACAAGCGCCACATGCCCTTACCTCCCAATTGGTCACAGAACTGAGCACGGACTGTTATCATAAGCCCTAGAAGTCCTTCCTGTATGGGGCAGGATGAGGATCAGGCTGCCAGATCCACTAGTTCCCATCTATCCTGGCTCCAGAGATAGGGGAACACCCCTTTCTGGATGTGGACAGAGGTCCTCATCACTCTTATTGGTACAATGGAGGGTCATTTTGCTGCCTTGCCCATGTAGGAACATAACAACGTGTAACGTGTAGGAACACAAGGCCGTCTCCAGATTTATACAGTTCTACAGTGTTGTAGAACATCGGAACAGATGCTCTGGATCAGGTCCAAGCCCATCCAGCCTGGTGTCCCATTTCTGGCAGTGACAAAGGTGAGTACCCAGGGAAGTACAGAAGAAGGTGGAGGCATACACTGATATTTCCCCAGCCAGCCTCCACTAGTTGAACTGCAAGGCCTCCTGTGCCAAGTTTGCTTTCTAGGTGTTTCCATCCATAGATTTATCTTCCTCGTTTGCTCTCCCCTTGAATCGAAGTGATCTTTGAGCACCCATAGCATCCTGTAGCAGCAAGTTCCCCACCTTGGTTACACGCACTGGGAAAAAGTACTTTCTTTTGTTTGTATTCAGCTTACATCTTGCTTATTTCACTTGGTGCCCCACTATTTTTGTACTGGGATGAAATCTTGAGCAAGCCCTCCTTATGTACCATCTACACACCGCTCATGATTTCATAAGCATTTCTCCTGTCCCTCTAGACCTGTTTCTTTCCCACAGTGGTGCCACCTGGTTTATTTAGCATTTTGCTCTGAGGAAGCCTTTCCACTCCTTCAGTTGTCCTTGTTGCTCTTCTCTAAAATTTTTCCAGTTTTCTGGCAACTTGTGAATAGGGAGGATCATAACTGCCTGTGTAAAGGGAATATAAAATCTGCCATGCCTCAATGATCCTGAGAACAGAAAGCGAGGAATCAGCCCTTGCACAAGTCCCAACGTCTTCATACAGGTTCTATCAGAATCTGTTATCTTATGTTCCCAAAAGCAGTAGTTGTGCAACAGATTCGGTTGCCTTTCAGTCAGGTGTAACATGATTCCTGAATGTATATTACTCCACACACCCAAGAAACCAGGCTGAGATTCCACATTATAATTTTTCAAGTTGCAAAGCTAGTTTAAGAGCAATCTTCCCCTCCTATGTTGGTGCTCAGATGTGGCAATTCAACTGTCTGGGTGACCATACTCCAAACTGGTTCAGTGAAATGATCTAAGCGAACAGACACTCTCTCCCACCCTTCCTCAAATGTTGCTTTTCTTTGTTTATTACCCTGCATCACTCCAGCTGTCAGCAGCGATACCAATGAGTGAATTAGCCTTGCTGAAGGACTGATAAGCTTCCCCCACCAGAGGTGGGGAAGCAGAGAAAGGAATGAGCAGGTGAGAGCAAAACAGGGGATGGAACTTCTTAAATTGGCTTTCCACCAGCAAAATCCTCATGTGAAACCAGGGTCTCAGGGGTGATGAGTAGCTGCGCTGATTTCATCAGTTGTGTTCTTCTCGGGGAGGGATTCTGCAGGTGGGAGGCATTTTTGGGGGGGGGGGGGGGTTCCTGGGTGGAAAGGTTGTACATTTGTGCAAGCAGTGGTGCTCTGAATTGATTGTGATTTCTCAGGGATAGGCCCACTGCCTGAAACATCTGTTTTGCAACACGAACAACACACTTATACTCTCCCCCTCTTAAAAATAAATGAACAGATTGAGAGGTAGAGCATAAAAGGATGGACAAAGAGGGGATGCTAATGAGCAGTTGTTCCCACAACTGGGAGAGCAAGCAGAGTTTTCAAAGTACAAGTCAGGAGGTTTAAGAAGCGAAGATTGGAGAAAGTGAAATAGGAAAACGCAATTCCAAGCTCCTAGTGACATATTTAAATAGGTTCTGCCCTCCTTAAACTCCGGATTTGCTGCAGTTTACATCACTAATCCTTGCATTCCTTACATGCCAGTCAGGCCTCTTAAGGGGGCACTTGGGCAGGGAGGTGGTCTGTGACTTGCCTGTTCCCCTGTGTGATAAGCAGAAAGTGCTTTCACAGATATTGTATCCAATATGCCTTTAGCGGCTGGTGGACAAACAGCAGCATGTTCTCAACCAAATACGCTCAGCCAGGTCTTCTCCCAGTGCCAGTCTGTACCTCGCCTGATACCAGTTTACTCCAGAGATGATCTGGCCAGATATTTTTCCACTTCCCTCACGAAGCCGTCGGTACAGAAGTAATACGTTGGAGCATTTCACACACAGAAGAAGATTGAGCTGTTTGTTGGCATTTTTCAAGAAAAATTATGTCAGAATTTAATCTGTTTTTAAACAATTTTTAATTTTTTTTTTGTATTTGCATGTATATCGTGAATTGCATGTGCTTCTGAATTAAAAAGAGAGTTGTGGAAGTGCTTGCTCATGATTTATTTCAGTACAAAAGCTCTCCATATAAGCATGTACAGAATCAGTTTGTCTCTATGAATATTCATATGTTTATAGCACACAATATCAAAGGAAATAAAAGCAAGGACACTTAATTTGCCTTAACACCCCTTTATAACCCAGCAAACTAAAGCCACGGTGAACTTTTGATTTGTTAAGATATTTCAGTAACCAAACATTTTCCTTCCAAGCACATGTTCTTTGAGGAAATATATCAGGTTAAAAGAGTTTATGTATAAAAAAAGACATCTTAAGCAAAGGTTAAAAATTACACTATGAAAAATGAGATCTTTCTGGAGACCAGGTAACTAAATATCAGAGGAACATGTTATCTTCATGGAGAAAATCTGAGTTTTAAGTGAAACCAGAGGGGAACGGGTCACTCCGCGTGACCCTGCAGGCATGCTAAACAAGCCTAACTCCATTTCAGAATCCGTCATTGCCTGCTGCAGCGAGGTGCTTGAAATGGGGCTGTGTAGCTCGACAGTATTGTTTTCCGTCTCCATTTTTCACAGGGAGCCCAGATGAAACCTCAACACAGAGAAAAATAAGTATTTCCACTTAGATTTTTTTTTTTTTCTCTTCCTCTGGAGCCAACTATTTGAAGGTTTAGTGTTTTGATAAATCAGTGCAGCCACTGTACCTTTGAATCTGGTCATGCCGTTTAGTTCAATTAGATCAGAAAGTCTGCATTAGGTATTGTAGTTAGTAGATTTTAAATAATACATTTGGTCCTATGCATTTTAATAACTGTGTTTCTTTATAACTACATGTTTGTCACGTTTATATTTTATTTGGATTTCTGGTTTTTAGTGGTTGCTAACATTTATTTCTTCATTTTGAAAGTTTATTTTAGTTGCTTATTTGTTAGTTACTTGCTTGTTTTCCTTTCTGTTTTATGTCAAGTCTGCCTAGAGTTTAAGGAAGGAATCTTTTAAGGGTAGTTTTTGTATCTTGAAATAAATATTATATGTTAAACGTTTATTTTATTTGTAGCCATCTGTGAGACTGAGGTAACACAATAAAAACATATACAATACCTGTCTGCAGTTTTCGAGAGTTCATTATTAACTTTGCCAAGATTTCAAGGATTTCACTCTTCTTCATTTTTTTTTTCTTTCCCAAAATAGTTTTATGAACGCAGTTAAAGACCAAAGGCACTTTTAGCACATTGAAATGTTTGAAATTTAGAGACACTCTGACGTGTGCCTTTGGTGTATTTGGTTTGTGGAGAAAAGTTATGAAAAGAGTGAACACAGGGAGCCAGCCCAGCTGGCTGTTATTGTCCACATGGGCGCATAGACAAGGTCTGGTAGGAGCTCACGTGGCCCAAGTTCAGTGGAGAGAGCTGCAGTAACGCTAAAAACTGTATTTGGTTAAATGCACTGCTAAGGTTTAGGGGAGTCTCTGTACCAGAATTTAAAGAAGTTGTTGCAGCTGCAGTAAGGTATTAACTCAATGCAGGAATGGGGCAAGACCAGCAAAAATTTGTCAAACGGATTCTCTCACTGTGATAATTTGATTATTGGCTTTGAGTTCTTTATGTTGTTATTCCAAGTGACTGCAAGCCATTTGAAGTACATATTTATATATAAAAAAAAGCTAATTTGGATTCTGGTGACATAAAAAAAAAAATAAAAAATTTAGATCCGTCCCGTTTTCTGCTCTGGCCCATGCATGCTAAAATCCTCGGTCCAAAGCAGCCAAATGTCAGCTCTCATAAGAAAGCCAGTTGCCAGATGTTGGAACAATTGATGGCCCAGATGACAGAGGTCGCCATTTGTTTTGGGCAGCTGTCCCTCAGCGAGCGGGTGCCTCGGAGGACCGCGGGCAGACGCCAGATGGCTGCGGGTGGGTGCTCCGGCTGCCCCAGGGCCGCGGGCGCCTGGCAGGGTCTTGTGGGGGGGGAATGCAGCAGATTCCCAGAAAGATATCGGCCAGGGGAGGTGGGATTTAAATCAGAACCTTTGAAGTCAGTACGAGTTAATATGAACGAATTTGAGGCCGAGTGTAATAATTATTGCTGCGAGGGGACGGCAGCAGCAAAGTTAGGCTCCCGCAGAACATCTAAATACCCAAATCATTAAGCTTTCCTGTGACCTGTATATCCTGGGTCAAATTCATATGGAGACTACAAAGCCCACAGCCTAAATTATATATTTGAGGACACAGCTAATCAGTCTCGCCTAATAAAACTACAAGAAAATGCATGCTCCAAGCTGACATCACCACAGACAAACAGCATGCAAAAGCGCACTGTAAAACAATGAGTCCAGTGCTCCCCAGCCTCAAACTGGGATGACTGGAGGGGGATCTGATAGAGGAGCTGTAAAATCATTAGTAGAGAGGAGAAGGTGAATAGGGAACAATTGGTCACTGTCTTTTCAATACAAGAGCTAAGAGTCATCAAAGGAAACCAGCAGGACCCAGATCCATAATAAACAAAAGGAAAAGCTCCATCAAACAGGGCGGTGGTAACCCATGGGACTGCTTGCCGCGGGACTGGGATGGGACTGGAGGTTTGTGAGCGTTAAGAAATGGATAAATCCATGGCAGGCAAATATGTCAAGGGTGCCGAACACAAATAATCATGTGCTTCCTTTCTACTTACGTTCTTCTCCAGGTTATTTATTATAGGCTCTGTCAGCTACAGGCTGGTGAGCTTCGTAGATACTTGGTCTGGGCCATTACAGCCATTCTGAAGTTCTCACCTTCAGCATCGTACGACCACAGAAACCTGGAGAGAGAACACTATTTTTAAAAAAGAGTCCTTATTTGGTAGCTTATCCAGATTAGTTCAGTCTAAGGAAAATGTCATAAGGCCTCATAGCTGACTTGCTGCAAAAGCTCTTTGGATGTGCGGTGATTTTCAGGCTTGCTTTTCAGTTTTGTCTCCCTCCCAGCAGAAAAAACAGGCTGTTATGGGATGAACATAATCTTATAAACAACAGATTTGCTTTACTTCATTAGCTTTTGTGACTGCATGGAAGTAATCCATTGGCCATTAGAAGCCTCAGGTTGAAAATCAGCAGTTACTATCCTGGGGAGGTGGATCACAGTCCTGGTCCCCGTTCTTGGATTCCTTTATTTTCCTGGGTAAAGTTATACAGTTTAGCAGTCATGTGCCATAATCTCATGCCTGCTGCATGGCAGTTGCCAAGGAAACTCGCAGGCTGCACATGCTAGAAGTGATCCTGAGGGGTTGTCAGCTACGATTGCCTTGGTGGAGGCTTTGCTTGGAGTGGAAGCTTACCCATGGTAGAGGCTGGCTTTCCCTTCCCAGATTAGGAAGCGAGTGTTAGAATGTGTTTACGGCAAAGCACATATTTTCTGGACAGAGACCAGAAGGCAAGACTTCATAGTAATTTAATTTCCTTAGTGTATTTTTTTCCCTCGAACCATGTTCCATCTATCTATTTCTGTAGCCTAATTTTTGTGATCTGTGAAATCTTGATGTATCTCATTGACACTATTGTGTGAAGATTACCTTATTTAAAATAGCAATAACCATGTAGGTTAAAAAAAAGGGATTAGGAAGACACACATGAAAATAACAATCTGAGTAAAACAACCTATTTCCCTGGGAAGCATAAGCATTTGAGAAAGGGTACTCTGCTAGAAAGAAAAAAAAAAAGGAGTTTAAAAGATGAGACAAAGGTCCAATCTCCTAACGAGATGGGAGGCGCATCTGATAGCTGTATATTACGTGTATCCAGTACCATCTGAGTGCGTTGAAGGTTATCAGGCTGCAGTTTTTCAACCTTCGAGATTGAGCCTGCCTGCACGGCACAGCTCCCCCCACCCCAAGGAGCATGCATTCGGTTTACAGGGATATTTGTGAGAGTGTCTGTCCATGCAGATACCATTCACCTACTCATTTGTTCTGGGGTTACACGGAACATGTATTTTGGGAGAAGATTATACATTTGTTTTTCTCCCCCCCGCACCCCTTTTTATGTTGTTGTTGTTGCTTTTGTTTTCTTTTTGAAATCATGGGCAAGCAGTAATTTTGCCCCCCCCCCCCCAAGTCAAAGATATAACATGGTGAAATATAAGGGACCGTAACAAAGAGAACAGAGTACATGTATCTGCTGGCTTCCAAATACCAGCATATCATTTGATAAAGATTTTTATTGTCCTTCAAGGACTGAATCTCAGACTGTAAAACACCAGAGTTTAAATCCAAACATTTCTTTCCGACATGGAATTTGGGACACTGAACAGAAAAGCTCAGTGATGGTGAAGCAGTCAGGAACAGAACGGAGAAGGTCAAAGCCCGTGTCTTCTTATTCTAAACCAGAAAAGTAACAAAAAGTAAATAACCCCAGCCAACTCCCAGCTCCACATTGAAATACGCAGAAGAGAAAATAAAGGTTGGAAGAACAGAAAGCTACTAGATGTTACCAGTTATTTTAAACTGTTTTAAATTAGATAGGAAATCAGTGCCATATTATCACACAAAATATACAGTAGAGGAGGAAACACAGAAACACCTCCCTAAATTTACCAAAATGCATTTGTTTCATAACAAAAATATGTATAAGGAGGAATGCGTATCCAATCTGGAAGAATGTTAGCATTTAACACTCTTTTCATCTTTGTGAAAATACTCCCCTTCTGGGACCTTGCCAAGAAAAAGAGATTTTGACAGGCTGACTTCTTCCAGGGAGATACTTCATGTCTAAACCCAGCTTCAGCTATGTGTCTTTTTCTTCTGAATAGTAGCCAGTGTGTGATTTTGGGTTGCTTTTTTGTTTTTGTTTTCAGCGAAGGTCGTTATTTGATTTTGGACAGAAACACTGTAATGTGTTATCTGGCACATTTAAATTCATCAGGTATTTGGTAGCTACACATGTATGGAGAGTCTGCTCACTTTTAAATCCATAAACAAAGACAGAAAACAACCGTCATTTGTAAACCTGTGCAACCGCAAAATGTAACATGGAACAAAAAAAAAAAGGGGCGGGGGGGGGGAAATCTCCTTCGTGCTATTTCCTCCCATTTACAACACCATGAGATCAAAAAAATAAATCAACAAACAGGAAGTTGCTTCGAAATTATAGCTCCTTCTATGAAGCTGACATTCTTGGTTGCCTGCTCTCTTTGAAGAAGAATAATTGAACAGGCTCTAGTTACAGGGGCCAACTCTTTTGAAAGCAGAGCTCTCTAGGTGAAGGTTATTCTTTACTCAGGGGTTAATCAGGGACCTGGATTTCTGTCTCTATAATACTGCTAGAAGGAAAGGATTGAAAACAAATTCCTCTCTTCAGAATTGCCCAAGATTTCGGTCTCCAATGTTGATTGGCACTGATAACAGCTTCTCTCTCTGTTTTTTTCTCCCTCTAATGAAAGCATCGCCAATTATCTTTTCTTTTTAACTATTTGCTAACAGCTTCTACCTCTAGATACTCTAATAACCTATAAAATGTCAAATACTTTGATCTCTAATTCAGCAAGTCGCCCTAACATGTGTGATCTTAAAGCCTGGGAGTTGGTTGCGCTTGCGGTGTGTTGGTGCTGTATAGTGTTACGGATGAAGACAATGGGAAAATCTGTACGCTTAAAGAGTCCTTCTTGGATTGCAGCCTGAGCCCAGATTTATATTCCCTGGTTTATGGAATGGTCTGGAAGTCTGCTTCCACTTCAGGCACCCAGTGCGATGGAAACACTCGTCCTATACAAAGAGAAAGAAACAAGAAAAAACAACCAAGGTGGATCAGACATAACCCGATAGTCTGGTGGTAGATAGTGGACCAAAATGGAGTGGAATGTACTGTGGGAAATTATATGTGAAGGAAATCTGGTTTCCAGTCTCATGTCTAGGAGGCGGTGAGGTGAGGCAGACACGCTGACACTGGCAACTTGAAACGAGCTGAGGATGCAGGAGAAATTGGTTCTTAACTGGTTCTTCTTAGTGCCTCCCAAGATGTCTGCATCTTCTTCAGTAAGACAGAAAATAAAATGTCATTTTTTTATTTTTTTTATTTTTAAAAGCACTGCCAATGGAAAAAATTCATAGATGAGGCAATGTACAAGGAGAGGTATTTCCCTGTCAAAAACCTACTCCCCAGAGCACTCTGCTCTCACCTTCCCTGCTCTAGGACTCAAGTAGAAGCTTTCAGGCAACCCTTCTTTGGGTAGTCAGGTAAAGCAGACTATCCCTGCTGTCATACTTTTTCCTGATTCTATTTCTGGGGGGGGGGGGGGGGGGGAAAAAAAGAAAAAATATAAAAAGAAAAAGAAAGAAAAGGAAGAAAAGAAAAAGGGAAAAAAGAGAAAAAGGTGAGTAAAGAGAAGTCCTTGGTTCATCCTTGACAAACGTCTTTTCCTTTTTTTGCTGCAAAGCTGCCCAGCTGGAGGTTGCTAGCTGAGTTTCTAACCAGCAAATGATTTGACTTGATCTGAGCTGGTGCAGTTACATCTGTCCAGTGGTTGCATTTGTCCAGATTATTTAATCTCATAAAACATGCTGGATGATGCTTATTTTAATTCAATACTTTCATAAATACTTTTTCTATTTCCAAGACAGTGGCTGCCTGGCTGTTTTTAGCCACTTTTCTTCCTTTCTGCATCGCCAGACTTCCCTGTTTCTGGCTTGGAGACTTTCCCAAGGGTCTGTAGTGTTCCAAAGAGAGCAAGGAAAAGAAAACACAAGAGCCCCAGTCAAGTGCAGTGATGCTACTGAAGTGCTTTATTCTGTGAGGGAGCACTGCAATACCTTGCTTTATGGTCCAGGTTTTATTCCATGAGGTAGTTTCTTTCAGATGCAGAGAAACTGAGGCAGAGAAAATGGATCCCCCAGGTTACTGAGCGCTTCACAGGAACAGAATAACACTCCCAGCTCCCACTGATCCTTGTCAAACTACTCAGCAGCATTGCAGGAGGAGCTCAACACCTAAAGGAACAAGCCATGAATGGCTTGTCCGAGGTCAGGGGAGCCAGTCTGAAGGCCCGCATTAGCGCTCCGGGGTTCCTGTCCCCAGCTGTAAGCGTGGCTGCCGAGCTGTTCACATAGATTACCTGTGGTTTTGCCTCCTTCCATTCTTTCCCGCTGGTTGTCAGTCCCGGTTTTTGACATCTCATTCAAAATGAGACCCTAATTTTGAAACCTGATCTACGTGAGCGCCGTTCGGCAGCTCCGGGAGCTCAAGTGAAAGTCTGCCTGAGAGGAAAAGCCTGCGGGATGGCAGCCAACTCTTCGGGGGTAGGACGCTGGCGGATTTTGTCCAGCATCCAGCTTTGTACGATTGCATCCTCGGCGGAGCCCCCAGGTGCCGGCAGGGGAACGGGAGTCCCCCCGAGCGATGCTCCGGGGCCGTGCGCCACCTACCGCCCCCGCCGCCGGGGCTGCCACCCCCGCCCCGGCGCCCCGCACTCCTACCGACTCACAGCAGCAAGGACAACTAGAAAAAAAGGCGTTTTTCCTGATTTTATTTATTTATTCTCCGCCCCCCTCCCCCCCGACCAGAAAAATAACAGCACTTTTGTGTTTCATAGCTTGTCGCAAAAACAAGGCATCGCTGGAAGTTACAATGGGAGAGTTGCCTCCCCCGCCTCTTACACTTATTTTCCACTGTTTTAAGCCGTTCCCAAAACTATCCAGGGACACGCAGCACATTTGTTTTCATCTCTGAAGAAAAGGCTGAGTATTTGAAAAGCCAATAAGAAGTCACAAGAAGAGAAGGTCCTTTCAGAAAGTCCGTTTTGGCTTTTGTCTCACAGGTATTGTCCATGTAGGAATTTGCTTATGTAGGACGTAAGAGTGTAACTGAGCAACAGGCCAGGAAAAAAATCACTCAACAATTTCTTTTTGTGCTTAGAAGTGCTGAGAAGCCTCTATTCACCCCCAAAAGTCTAGCAATAGCAAAATGAGTGTTGGAGCAGGGACTGGCCTAAGCAGTCTTATGTCCTGCCTGAAAGGCAGATATACTAGAGAGGATCAGGCCCACTGCAATCGCATCTATAGTGGATGCCTAAAATTAGTTCATGTTCAGAATAGAGTTAAAATTGCTTAACTCTACAGACACAAAATTCATAAGATTCTTCCTCATGACTGAGACTGCCCTACCCTTACTTGGTCACACAAGTTCAGGGGACGTGGGTGCCTATGTCTTACCTAAAACTCTGCTATACATGAAATTCAACTGAACGCATATCAAATATCCAGACTCAGATCAGGATATCAGCACTAATTTTAGATTTATGACTAAGTTCAAAATTAAATCATAGAATCAATCATAGAATCAATGGGTTGGGTTGGAAGGGACCTTGAAAGGTCATCTAGTCCAACCCCCCTGCAGTAAGCAGGGACATCTTCAACTAGATCAGGTTGCTCAGAGCCTCATCAAGCCTGGCCTTGAATGTCTCCAGGGATGGGGCCTCCACCACCTCTCTGGGCAGCCTGTGCCAGTGTCTCACCACCCTCATTGTAAAGAACTTCTTCCTCATGTCTGATCTAAACCTGCCCTGCTCTAGTTTAAAACTGTTGCCCCTCGTCCTATCGCTACATGCCCTTGCAAACAGCCCCTCCCCAGCTTTCTTATAGGCCCCCTTCAGGTACTAGAAGGCCGCTATAAGGTCTCCCCGGAGCCTTCTCTTCTCCAGGCTGAACAACCCCAACTCTCTCAGCCTGTCCTCACGGGAGAGGTGCTCCAGCCCTCGGATCATCTTCGTGGCCCTCCTCTGGACCCGCTCCAACAGGTCCATGTCCTTCTTGTGCTGCTGAGGGCTCCAGAGCTGGACACAGTACTCCAGGTGGGGTCTCACGAGAGCAGAGTAGAGGGGGAGAGTCACCTCTCTGGATCTGCTGGCCACGGTTCTTTTGATGCAGCCCAGGATGCGTTTGGCCTTCTGGGCTGCAAACACACATTGTTGGCTCATGTCCAACTTTTCATCCACGGGTACCCCCAAGTCCTTTTCCGCAGGGCTGCTCTCTATCACATCATCCCCCAGCCTGTAGTGATAACGAGGATTGTCCCGACCCAAGAGTAGGACCTTGCACTTGGCCTTGTTGAACTTCATAAGGTTTGCTCGGGTCCACCTCTCTAGCTCGTCCAGGTCCCTCTGGATGACATCCCATCCCTCTGGCACATTGACTGCACCACTCACCTTAGTGTCATCGGCAAACTTGCTGAGGGTGCAAGGCCTGTAAACATATTTGTTTGAAGGCACAAGAGTGTTTCCAGCCTCCCGTCATGGTCAATAGTGGCGAAACAACAATCAGCTATTTCTAGCATAGAAGACTTAGGGTACATCTAGTTCCATCTGGGGTGCCCTCACGTTGTTTGTTCATACAGCATGTGTCAGTCATATCTGCTGTTCTCATGTGGATATATCGAATAAGTCTCAAAATCAACTGTCTTGTGAGACACCCATGTTCAGGCAGCTGGACCGAGTCCCCAGAGGCTGAATCTCTACGGAGGCTCCAGCAGCTGCAGTGGAGGCTCAGACAGTCAGTACTACCATAAATAGTTTGTGTCCCTACTGACTTCTATACCTAGCTGTCTTAATTTTGAACTGCATTTCCAAAGAATTTCAGGATGGTGACGAACTTCAACAGTCATGGCACTTGCCACTGTGGTGGCCTAAGGACTCATACAGCCAAGAGAAAGCCTGCTTTTGAGTCCTTGTCTTTAGACAGGACCTGATTTTAAGATGCAGACAGTGCAGGAAAGGTTCCTCACCACTATGGCAGTAACAGCTTTGGTCCTGGATTGAGAGGATGAATCTTAATGTCTTTAACATCTCTTCTATGCTGCTGCAAACTGCCTAAAATCCAGTTGTTTGGGACCTTCCTAAACAGGGACACTGAGGAAAAATCAATCCAAATTAACTAAAGGTGTAAATTTAAACTGTTAAAACTCACTTTTAGTGTAAGTGTAAAGACAGTTTAATACCGAATAAGGGGATCCTCAAAGGAACTTAATGAGGTTTTGCTAATCCACTTAAAGTGCATCTTTCTTGAGTTTTCCCTGTGGACACACCCCTAATCTTTTGTCATAAATTCACTATTACTATTCTTGTTTGCATAAATTTTATAAAGCTCATGGGTTCAATGCACCAAATGATGTCCACCTATCTGCTGTTCAGTTTCACTCAGTTACACTGGAGCTGGGTGTGAACATTGCTGACATTTTTTTTCAGAGTTTGCAAACTTCTGTCACAGTTTTATTCACTATATCTTTTCAATGGTTTGATTTAAAAAAAAAAAAAGCTATATATTTTATTTACTGGCTTTTTTTTTTTTTTTTTGCTGACTTGCCAGCCCTTTCTGTACCTCACACAATTCCTCAAGACTGAATATTACTTCTCCCCACTTGTGATCTAGAAGCAGGAGCTTAGTTTCAGGCCAATCCTAATGAAACAAGGTTCTGCTTTTTTAAATGCAGGAGCTATTTACATTCCCATCGGAGCTTAGCATTTAGCACACATACCAAGAAAACATAGGACGAGGAATCATTTGTTTCTTCCTTATGAGAGGTTTCAAACCCAATTTTTCTACTTGCTCAGAGTGCCCAAGTCAGCATATTTTTTTTTTCCCTGTTCAAGAATTAGCATATATTCAACACATTTAGTGTTGAATTTATTTGTTGAATTTAGTTGTGTGAATTACAATGTGCGAAGAAAATGCGCTCTCTTTTGATGGGACAAACCGAAGGGAAGCCGGGGATTAACGGGAAATACGAATTCCTCGGAAAAAAAAAAATAAAAAAAAATTGTTGTGGTTTTTTTTTTTTTTTTTAAAGGGGTCTTTTGGCGCCAGCACGGCCACGGCCCCTCGGCCCGCTGCCGTGTCCCCCGCCGTGCCGCCGCAGGGCCAGGAGAGGGAGCCGGTGGCCCCCGCAGCCCCGGCCCGGCCGTGCCCGGACCCGCGGCCGCGCTCCGCCGCCGCCGCCGGGGCGAAGGGCGGCTCCGCCGGCCGCGGGGGGAGGCAGCGGGGGCGGAGGGGGTCCCGGCGGGGCACCCCCTCGGTCCGGCCGGCGATGGGGGAGGGCTCGGGGAGGTGCGGAGCGAGCCTGCCGTTCAACAGCCCGCGTCGACGGGCTGCTGGGCGGTGGGGTGGTGTCTGGCTATGGAGGGATGCCAGGAAGGGATGGGATCCGCCTGGACGGGGCGGGATCCACCTGGAAGGGGGGGAAAAACCATCTTTGCCCACAGGCTGGACAAGCTGGTGTGGAGGGCTTTAAAGCAGGAATGATGGGGGAGGTGAAGAGGGGGAAGAGAAGACCAACAATTAAGCGCAGAGGTTGTGGACCGGCTTTGTAAGCAAAGGGTGCAGGGTGACGCGGACAGGAGGGAACTTGGAAACAATGAAACACGGTGGAAAGGGCCCCACTTGCCGCGTATAGACATACGTGCTGAGAAAATGGCACATGAGGGAAGCTCTTGTAATCTTCATGGGCAATCAGCATAAGTGGGGGCCCCTCTGACGTGCCTATGCAACAACATCTGCAGCATGGGGAGCAAGCAGGAGGAACTGGAGGTCTCTCTGCAGTTGCAGGACTACAGTCTCGCTGCAATCACAGAGAAGTGGTGAGATAGCTCACACAACTGGAGTGCTGCAGTGGAGGGACACAGGCCCTTAGGGAGGACAGTCTGGAATGGTGAGGAGGAAGAGTTGCCCTTTATGTGAGAGAGCACTAGGATGCATGGATGTCTGTCTGGGGATGGGTGGTGACCCAGGTGAGAACCTTCTTCAGACAACTGGAAGAAGCCTCAAGTTTGCAGGCCCTAGTCCTCATGGGGGTTATTAACCACCCGGTTATCTGCTGAAAGGACAATACAGTCAGGCACTATCAATCTAGGAAGTTTCTGGAGTGCTTTGATGATGACTTCCTGACATGGGTGATCAAGGAGCTGATGAAGGAAAATGCACCGCTGGATGTCCTACTTACAAACAAAGAAGAACTGTTCAGGAATATGAAGGTAAATTGCAGCCTTGGCAGCAGTGGAAGCAGGGCAGAAAGACGAATCACAAGCCTGACCTTTAGGAGAGCAGATAAAGAGACTTTGGCCTTTTCAGGAAGAATGGAGAAATCCTGGCCTTCAGGAGAGCAGACTTTGGCCTGTTTGGAAGAATCACCGAATCACAGAATGATTGAGGTTGGAACAGACCTTTGGAGGTCATCTGATCCAACTTCCCTGCTCAAGCAGGGCTACCTAGAGCCAGCTGCTGAACAGTCCCAGCTCGCTCAGCCTTTCCTCATAGGAGAGATGGTCCAGTCCCTTAATCATCTTTGTAGCCCTGTGCTGGGCTGTTTCCAGTATGTCTGTGTCTCTCTTGTACTGAGGAGCCCAGAACTGGACACAGTACTCCAGGCGTGGCCTCATGAGCACTGAATAAAGGGGAAGGATCACTTCCCTCGACCTGCTGGCAGTGCTTTCCCTAATGCAGCCCAGGTTTGCTGCAAGGGCACATTGCTCTCTCACATTCAACCTGGTGTCCACTGGTACCCCCAGGTCTTTTCCTGCCAAGCTGCTTTCCAGCTGGGTGACCCATAGCACCTATTGGTGCATGGGATTGTTTTTTCCCAGGTGCATGACTTCTCCTTCTTGACCTTAATGGGCTGATGTGTTGTGGTCCCTCTGGATGACAGCACAACCCTCTGGTGTATCAGCCACTCCTCCCAGCTTTGTGTTGTCTGCAGACTTGCTGAGGGTACACGCTGCCCCATCATCCAGATCATTAAGGAAGATGTTGAACAAGACTGGACGTGGTATTTATCCCTGGGGTACACCTCTAGTCACTAGCTCCAAATAAACCTTGCGCCACTGATGACCACCCGGTGGGCCCAGCCATTCAGTCAGTTTTCAATCCACCTCACTGTCTGCTTATCCAGCCCATACATCAACAGCTTCTCAATCCCAGGGAGGACAGCCCTGGAGCAAAGAAGGATACAGGAAGCTGGTTGTTTTTCAGGGGTCACTTTTTCCATGCTCGAGATTCATCCATCCCAATGAATGTTCAAGCAAAGGCGGCAGGAGACCTGCATGGATGAGCAAGGAGCTCCTCACTATGTTTAAACATAAAAAAGAAAGTGGAGGTAGAAGCAGGGACAGTGCTTCCCCAGGAGGAATATGACTCAGGAGGAATAAAGACACACTGGCTGAGCGTGAGGGATGTGGTTAGAAAATCCAAAGCCCATCTGAGGTCAAAGCTGGCAAGGGACATGAAGGGTAACAAGAAGGGCTTCTACAAGTCTATCAACAGCAAAAGGAAGACTAGGGAAAATGTGGGCCCACTGCTGAGCAGGGCTGGGGACCTGGTGACAAAGGACACCAAAAGGCCGAGGTACTCAATGCTTCAGCCTTCTTCACCTTGGTCTTCGTTAGTAGGTTTGGATTATGTGAATTTCAGGTCCCTGAGACATGTGGGAAAGTCTGGAATAAGGAAGACTTGCCCTTGGTGAAAGAGGATCAGGTTAGGGAACATTTAAACTAACTGGACATATGCAAGTCCTTGTGCGCTGATGGGATGCACCTGTGAGTGCAGAGAGAGCTGGTGCTGTCTTATGTCATTGCAAGGTGTCACTTTCCATTTTAATTGAAAGGCCATGGCAATCTGGGGAGATTCCTGAGAACTGGAAGAAAGCTGATGTCAACTCAAACTTCAAGAAGGGCAAGAAGATGGATCTAGGAAACTAAAGGCCTCATCTCAATTACTGGGAAACTCATAGGGCAACTAATCCTGGGAACCATTTCCAGAAGCATGAAGGACAAGAAGGTGGAGTACTCGGCATATATTTATAATGGGGAAAGTATGCCTGACCAACCTGATAGCCTTCTACAATGAAATATCTAGCTTGGAGGACAAGGGGAGCGCAGTGGATGTTGTTTGTCTTGACTTTTTAGAGTTCTGACTGTTCTGTCATTCAGAGGAACCTCAACAGGTCGGAGAAATTGGCTAATAGGAACCTCATGAATTTCAACAAAAGGAAATGTGAAGTAATTTTAGAGAAATAAATCAGCTGGAAAACAGCTTTGAGGAGAAGAGCCTGGGGGGCCTGGTGCACAAACGGTTGACCGTGAGCCAGCAATACACCCTGACTGCAGAGGCAGCCGCTGGTGTCCTTGGCAATATTAATAAGAACATTAGAAGGAAGTTGAGTGCTGACCTCTGCTCAGCACTGGTGAGACACATCTGGATGCTGTGCCCAGTGCTGGGATCTCCAGTACAAGAGAGACATGGACATACTGGAGTATGCCCAGCACAGAGGTGATTAAACGCTTAGATCATCTAACTATATGAGGAGATACTGAGTGAGCTGCGACTATTAATCCTGAAGAAGAGAGAGCTCAGGAGTATCTTATCAATGTGCATAAATACGTGATGGGGGGGGGGAGCGGATAAAGAAGATAGAGTCATAATCTTCTTAGTGGTATCCAGTGACAGGACAAAAGGCAGTGGGCACAAATTGAAATATAGTAAATTCTGTTTAAATATATTATTTTTTTCTTTTTCTTTTTTTTTTTCCCCTTTGTGGGTGGTCAAATACTCAAACAGGTTGCCTGGAGAGGCTATGGAGCCTTGGTCCTTGGAGATACTCAAAACATATCTGGAAATGGCCCTTAACAGTCTCCTGTATTTGACCCTAACCTGGGCAGGGACCAGATGATCTCCAGAGGTCCCTTACAACTTCAGTGATCCTGTGATTCTGTGATACTCAGCAGTTTTCATATCCCCAAGTAAATTACCACAATGAATAAAGAAGAAAGGGAGAAATAAAGCAGCCAGTGTGAGTGCAACACTGCATGAGTACAATCAATATTCATCAAACAGAAAAAGCAAAAAATCAATAAGGTAAAAATTAAAGAGTAAAAGAAAAAGAAATCCTCTCTTTCAATAAACAGGCCCAACTGATCTCCACTGCCACAGACCGTGGAGCCTTTCTCGTTCTGTGCGTGCTTTCAGCTAATGGATCCACATACACAGCGGGGAGGGGTAAGGCTGCAGGGACAATCATTTCATAATTGTTAGGTGAGTTGCCTTCAAAATCTGACATTGTTTCTATATAGTGACATTCCCTTTATGCGTATAATATGCACCTAACATGTATATGCAAATATATATCTATCTATATGCACACATATATACATATATATATACATTCCCTCCTGGGAAGTGTAAATATGTCCTCAGGGCTGAACAATGGATATTAATAAATTGACAATGGGGATTAATAAATTGCCATTGCTCTCTCTGGGGGAGCAAACATCTAGAAAACCAGCAGAAAATAGCTAAGACAGATATTGTAGTGTTAGTATACAGTTCATAGAGGCTCCCATTACAATTTCTTATTAAGACAAATAATGCTGATGAAGTTCAGGACTTGTCTTTTTTTATGAGGTGAATTGTAGTTTTCCCTTGCAAGTCTGTAAGGAGGTTAGACAGAGAAGCTTTACATAGAAAAGGGGGGCAGTATGGAGCTCCCTTTGTCTACGGCCCTGGTGACCTTCCAGCAGCCTCTAGGACCACGACAGAGTACAGAGATGGTGGGTGGGTGGTGAGGTGCTCCCTTTGTGTACAGCTGTGGGGACCTTCCAGCCACCTGTAGGACCATGATGTGGAGCTATGTGTGTTTCCTTAAGCTTAGGTCAATGTCAATGTAAAAGTTGCAACACTCTCCAGATGAGTCATGGCGGAGGGAGGGGATTGGAGTGTGCCATGATTTGGTTGTGTCTCTGTCAGGGCTGTGGTTGTCAAAGACAGCAGAATCAACAAATAGACCAGCCACTCTCTGTCTCCACGGGCAGCCCCTTCCTTCCTGCCCAGGCCTCTCCCAGCTTCATGCCAAGACTGTCCATCCTGTGTCTCCCCGAAAGCCAGGAGACACCCGTCCTGGGCCAATCATGTCACCAGCCCCACTGTAACAGTGGTCACCACCAGCATTCTGCTCACTGTGACATGGCCACTACATTGCTAGGGCTGGTAACAGGAGCTCACGTGGGGCTTTATCATTTGGCTAAAGGGAGAAAGTGAGTAGGGCAGAGGTTTGATTTCCTAAACAGCAGCAGGGGATCAGGCACCTCAACAGGTAGGAGCTGGAGGTAAGGTCTTGTTGGAGGGGTCAGAGCGTGGTTTTGGATGTTCCTGCCCATCCTGGATTTCAGCGCCGAGGAACCTGCTGCACTCCCACCGCGTGACTCATGTCAAGGAAAGAGGGTACATCCCCCGCTTTCGCAGTGAGACTGTCCCTCGTTCCAACACCCACGTTAGAGCAGTTCCCACGGTCTTTTAACTGAGAAATCCTCAGTGCTGGAAAACACCGCCTTTGCTGTTGACTGAAAGCGCCAGGACTATGCCTTACGCTGTCTCAGGGTGCCCTCTGCCCAAGTACGCCCAAATTGTTACTCACTAAAATACTTTGGCTTGTTCATGATCTTTAAAGATATCCTGAAGCTGACAGCCATGTCTCCTGAGGTTTCTGTCTGCCCTGAGCATGCACACCTGGATAGTCCAGGACAGTCCCTGGATCATCCCACCCTGCAGCCACCCAGCATTTCTGAGCCTGAAGGAAACTTTCCCTAAAGGAAGGGTCCACAGTGCCCCTGGGCACATGAGATAGGAATGGGAAGACAAGGAAAGGAAAGTAGCAAGAGAATAAGGCAAGGAGCAAAATTAGGAACCAGAGCTTGGAGGAAGGATGCCTGCAGTAAGGCAGGAGAAGCAGCTGCCCAAAGGCAGAAGCAAGGGCAGGAAGAGGAAAGCAACAAAGCAGAGGTGAGAGCTACAGAAATTCAGCGAGTTAATGCCAAAATCCAGAAGTAACAGTGACGGGAAAGTTTATAAGCAGTAGACACTTCTCCAGGTCCTGCAATGGACATAAAAATCCCTAACTGTTATTAAATAACTCCCTATCCTTTTGATGTTTGGAAATAGCTGAAAAATGTGTTAATTCTGCTGCAGTATTAACCATTGCCACAACATATTCTGTTAAAGATAACAGAGTTCAGTTCCTGCAGTTTCGCAGGGTGCAGGTGAAGTTGTCTTCTAATCTCAGATGATGCTGAAAGGAAGTTCTTTGCATTATTGTAGAGAGCTATCTCAGGACCCTGGATATTCCAGGTAGTTTATATAAATTTCCAGAGTACCAAAGTCAGGAAATGTACACTTAAAGTTAGGCAATGTGAAAATTTCCTCAACAGTACCTATTTTGGTTTTACACATCAGTAGGCTTTGTTACAGCACTGAAGAAGACCCATAGTGCCAGTTCTTCTGCACTTCTTGTGCTGAAAATAGCTTGGTACTGTGTTGCGGTGAAATGAGATGCTGTGGCTAAGTGGCTAAGGAAATTTGCAATAGAGGCAGCAATGTCAGTCTGCTCCTTGCTCTCTATGAGTTCTTGTTGAGAGTTTTTGCTTCCTTTCCCCTAACTGAACCAGCTGGGAAAAGCTTTCTTCTTCATTTGAGCTGGGAATCAGAGAGGATTGAATTTTTCGCTAGCCACATTGTCTTTTTATGTGCCAGTGGCTACTGAAATTGGAAATCTTATGTACCATAACACAGCAGGCCATATAGCCTCAGGTGGACATACAGCCACCACTATGAGCCTGTGTAATGATTTTATTACCATGCGGTCTTGAAGAGATGCCCTTACATCTGTCAGCTGCCAGGGACCTTGGGTGATAATGACTTTAACTTTGTGGGATTCTTACTAAAAAGCTTGTGAGCCTTAGAATGTCTTTTTGCATTTAACTGATATTTTACCAGATTTCTCCCATCAAATATTGCTGATTTGTCATGTTGAATTGGCTACTGATGCAATTGCACAGTTGCAAATGCGAAAATAAAGTGTCTGGCAGTATCTCCAGTACTGCGTGTGTATTGAGAGCTCTGGTATCTGGTAGCACGCATCATAGATATCAGTGAAAGTTTCTTTGGCGTGTCTATGTTGATAAATAAAACAAGGCCGGAGACTGCTGTCTGGCCCCAAATGGGATATATTAACTGCATTCGCACAGGTATCCTCTGGCCCCTGTAGCCCTAGGGTACCATTATAACTTCTGGGCTTTTTAATTATTGCTATTTTTATTTTTCATTTCTTTTTTTGCTTGTAGGGTCTGAGATAATGTGAGAGCTGTTACCTATCAGAGCAATGTTTTCACAGCACGAAGCTGCGGGCATGTGTTGCATAGAGTGGCTTGTGGCATGAGGAGTGTGTTTGAGGGTACAGTGCTGACTGCTGCAAAGTCTGAGTGTGTAGGGTGTGGGACACCCAAACCACTGCATTCTTCTCCAAGTGGCCTTTTGGGAATGGTCCTGGCACATGTTATCCCCTGAACCGTGCCCAGGCATTGTCTTGGAGAACTCTAAATGGGACAGGCAAAAACCCTGCCAGGGAGTATGCTAACAATTATGCACTACAGAAGACTAGCGGTCCCTTCCAGTGCTCAAATTCATTGCCTGGCACTGTTTTATTTCACAGCTATACAACACAGACATAAAACACAGATATAACCTGTGTTTGAAATAATTTCTTGCAGAAATATTATGGGATTAAGTTATGACGAATTCTCTTACCTCTAAGTCTTCTCAGTCCCCCATATACTATATACGAAGCTTTCGAATTTTTGTAGTTTTCTACAATACAGGACCATGTCAGCACTGCCACTTCAGCTCAAACCAGTAGTGTCGTTGCTCTGCGCTAATGGCTATTATTATGTTGGCCTTTTTTCCCTTGAACAATTCAACTGTCTCTGCTGTTTGGAGGCATTTCTCCAGATCTGTCTCCCTCAAGGATGCCTCCTGCAAACTGGACTCTTTTGTCCCAGAGACAATCCGAATTTCAATTATGGAATCTTTAATGTTTATAAAGTTACACGTATTGTTTTCAGTTCTGAATAAGAGTTCAGTCTTTATTGTGATTTTTAAATTTCTGGCTAAAATGAAACAAAACAACAAAGCAAACCAAAAATATCCCAGTAGTTCTCTATTCTTATCTACTTGTGGTATAACATTTTGTAATAGAAATGGAAGATAACTAGAGCTCAGACTGCTTCTATCTTTTATTATAAGCAGGGGTCTTCATAGGATAGCTGTGATAGAAAGGTACTGGGTTTATTATAAGCAGCAACTACAATTTCCATTTACTAATTCTAACAATGAGATACAAAAATCTGAAGGTATTTTGCAAAACAGGCAGAATCGATAATAATTGCTATTAGCTGATAATAATTGTTTTTAACCACAATAGTGCAATAGTGCCTTAGCTACCTACTGATAAAAGATCAATGCAGATTTAAGTAAATACAGTTTGCCACCTTTGTACACAAAGATATAATGATCTGCATAATTAAGTAAAGCATTGGAAGTACTTCCTATGTAAGTACACTTAAATAAAGAGTATGGAAAACATTTATGAGGGATGGTTTCTCCGAAGGTGAATTGTAGTAGTTATTGATGATATGACTGCTCCTATAACATTAGGAGTATGAATTTGGAAGAACATATATATAAGCCTATATTCAAGGCTATATAGGTTTATAGCACTGAATTTTTTTCTGTTCTGCATTTATATGTCTTGTATGTCTATGATGATAATTTTTCCATTAAATAGTGCTGTTACCTCAGTAAAAGGGGAAAATCTGTAGATATCTGCATAGGTAATAAGAATGAGATCCAGAGGTCAGACCTTGTAAATAACCGTGCTGTGCTCTATCTAAGACAGCAAGTTGATTCAGTAAGAAATTGATTAGTCAATATTTCTGTAGTCTCATTCTGTCTGGAGTTATCAAAAATCTTGCTCAGCTGTTCCATGGTTCAGGCATTACTTATAACAGCAATGTCATTCTCATATCTCTTGTTTTTCTACAGGTAGGATAGTTAAAAAAATTACTTCAATTTCACGTTTTTCCCATGGCTTTCTGCTATTTTTCTCCTTTGCTTTTTGTTGTCTCAGTTATGGTTTTGTTTTCCTATTCAAAAAGATGATAAAAGTCATTATTTTGCTTAAAACTGCAAGATGCTTTCTGGCACTTTTAACTTGCTGCCTTATTATAGAGCCCTGGGGAAACTCTAAGGCTAATTTTTGACCATGACAACTAAAATCCTGCTTTTTACTGTAATAAAGCCTGAGATTATCTTAGAAACTCATGACTCCCAGGATTTAGTCTTTAAAACTAAGCACTGATTATTACTAGAACTCAAGATAAAAACAATCCTGCTGATTTGGAATCAACCCTGCCCTTCTGGAGCTACAGAAATAAGCCCAGTAAGCTGAATATTAGCTAGTAGGAATTATTATGGGTTTGCATATATAGATTACTTAAGTATATCTTTTGAAGTGTCTTCATCTTCATGAAAGAAACTGCAATTCGTATTTCAGAAAACTTCACAGATAAGCCCCCTTGCTTGCCTACCCCCACTAATTGTGTTTTCCTTGTCCTGTATGGTCTCTGTATGTTTCACTGACTCGCTGCAAGCTTGTCCTGACATATCAGGCTTTTCTGTTTCACCATATTCCAGTATTCAGCCCACTGGAGAGGCTGAGCCCGAGAAACAGCTAAATGTGCATCCTTGTGATGTCAAATGGAAATGGAAGCAGTCTTGCCTTGCTTACTCTTAACAAGTCTTGACAGTGTCCCTTTCTAAAAAGACAAGGTTTTTTTAGTAAACGTGTTCGGGAAAAACTTGTTTTGATTGACAAGTGACAATACCCCTAAGGGATTGTGCATCATACCGTAATGGAGCCATCGCCGCCTTTTCACACAGAACAGGAGCCGTGTGTGTTGGGGCACCTGGGTGGATGCTCCTTTCTTTCCAAATAACTTCTGGGGTGTTTATTTTTCTCTTCTGTTCCTCCCAGTTTCTAGAAAGCACGAGGGCTGTTAAGACCTGCATTTGAAAAATTGCGCTGAGATGCTAGGAAAATTGTTCTGTCACCTACACATTTGTTTTTTTCTCCTTTAATTAAAGCAAAATTCCTACTGGTGCAGGTTTATCTTTTGCAAAACACATTGGCCAGTTGCTTATTCTTGCAATGTATCGTATCAATAGATCATCATCAAAGGTGACAGCTGTGTGAAGCTGTCACAATAAATATAGCATAATTTTATTATTGTCTCTGTTGTTAGAATGTATTCAGTGCTGCAACGCCTCTACTTCTGAAAAAATGTCAAACATGAAATGCCTCATGACTAATAAAACCCCTGCATACAGCATGTGTATGTGGATACGTTACATGTATATGCTGCACAGACGTGTATTTATAGTAACATGCTGTAATTATGGCGAAAGTTCTGTCAGCATTTCCAGTATAAACATCATTTTCAGGATTTATTACACAGCTATAGGATTAGATCCCAGATAGAATTTGGCAAATGAGGCCTCAGCCAGGGTAGCAAATTCTTCTACAGATTTCTTTTTCAAAGCATTGCTTCATAATGTATACAAACACAAACAGAAACAGCTGTTTGCAAAGTTTTTATTTGTGCTGGTGTAATTAAAAACCAGTACAGGTTTAAGACGAAGTTGGCCTCAGAGATGTGCCCAAGCTAAAAAAAAGAAAAAAAAAACACAAAGGGGAAAAAAAAGGAAACTGCTTGTCTTGCCCGGCATAGTCTGCTTCTTTCAGTGATTTAGACTTTTTTTCTGATGATAGTGTGGAAATGTGATGTCTACTGTTCTCTCCTTTAGTTGGCTCAAGCATGGGACTCTGTTCCAGGTTTCCAGGGGACAGAGGACTGCCTGCACACCAGCTGAAGCACTGCAAGGCTCAGTGATGCCAGAGTCACATGAGCAATCTGGTTTCATGAACATCTCAATACTTTGCAGACATTGCAGGGAATGTGACTTGTTGCTGTTGGAACTTGTATTTATATGTTCAGATTCTGCTTTATTCTGGTGTTCCCATAGCTTGTGGAAAGACCCTTGTTCAGCTGGAGAGAGCCCATGGGAGTGTTTATAGGAGAACTCTTCTGTGTTGAAATTTAGATGACGTTTTGTTTTCCCACCTTGACGGTTGTTGCACTTTCAGCTCAGAGCAAGTGGAAAAATCTAAAGAATAGATTTCTGAGTACTAGCTATGCCTTGGTGGGGCAGTTCAGCCCTGCTGTTCACTGAGATGAGCTAGCTGAAACCTGCTCTCACTGCAAGGCAGATGAGCTCCCTTTAATCTCAGTGCTGCAGCTGCACAAACCCCAGGACCTGTTGGTGGACAGGCAGTTCTTCATGGCTTCCTGTACTCTCTGAAGGAGAGGAAGATTCAACCTACTGCAGAAGACATCTCTGAAACTGTTTCTTGGTTCAACACAAGGAGCTGTGAATACATTTAGAGAGGAAAGAAGTATCCAGATGCTCTCAGGCTTTTTGGGCATGGTTTGGGGGGTTTGGTAGAACTAGAAGCTCTCCTATGAAGACAGGCTGAGGGAGCTGGGGTTGTTCAGTCCGGAGAAGGGAAGGCTCCGGGGAAACCTTATAGCGGCCTTCCAGTACCTGAAGGGGGCCTACAGGGAAGCTGGGGAGGGTAACTTTACCAGGGACCGATAGGATGAGGGGTTTTTAAACTGAAAGAGGGTAGATTTAAATTAGATATTAGGAAGAAATTCTTTACTGTGAGGATGGTGAGGCACTGGAACAGGTAGCTTAGAGAAGTTGTGGATGCCCCATCCCTGGAGGTGTTCAAGGCCAGGCTGGATGGGGCTTTGAGCAGCCTGGTCTAGTAGAAGTTGTCCCTGCTCATGGCAGGGGGGGTGGAACTGGATGGTCTTTAAGGTCCTTTCCAACCCAAACCATTCTATGATTCTATGCTTCTGATTATGATCTACACTACCTGAAAGAGGGTAAATTTAAATTAGACATAAGGAAGACATCTTTATGATGAGGGCACTGAGACACTGGAACAGGTTGCCCAGAGATACTCCATCCCTGGAATTGTTCAAAGTTAAATTGAATGGGGCTTTGAGCAACATGATCTAGGGAAAGGTGTCCCTTTCCATGGCGGGACATTGGACTAGATGATCTTCAAAGGTCCCTTGCAGACCAAACTATTCTATGATTCCAAAATGAGGAAAATAAAAATTTTCATTTTGAAATGGTGAACATGAAAGATTCTGCTAGTTGAATTTCTTAGTGAAAAAAAATAATTGTTAAACTTAATACATATTGAAGAATCATATCAAGTTCCTGAACTGTCTGTTTCAGCAAGGAAAAAAGAGTTCCACCTAAAACATTCTGGTGAATTAAATTACATTTTGCTTATACTTAGTAGAGTTGATTTTTGAACACAGTGAGCTTTAACCAAGCATGAATTTTATTCTCAATGTGGATAAAAAGGTCTAAAAAGGAAAAGGGCAATAGAAATGTGTCAAAAAAGGTAATGCGAAGCTACAAGTGGCTATTGTCAGGTTGATCTGAAAGTATTGTCAAGATTTCTACCCTCTTTACATGCAATTATCTTTAGAGAGAGAGGCATCATATCAGAGGGAGAGGTCATATTTTAAGCTGGAGTTGCACGTAAACAAGGGCCTTTGAGACTGGCATGTTATTGTCACTTTTGGTACTGATGACAACCAATAGTTTACCAAGTGACAAACCAATGGTTCAACAGCAGAAAGGGTTTTGTGGAATGTCTATATGGAGAACACTTCAAACACTAGAGGATAACACAAAAGCCTTGTGATTCTTTACCATAAATATATGGTAATACACACTCAAAAAGATTAAAAAAATCTCACAAATCGGCCTTCATATAACCACATTATATGTAAATGTAATAGTAACAGAATATTTTAAGATTAAAAGTGGAGATTTTATATACAGTTTCCTCCATGCTGTCTAATGCACTGAAGAACTCTCTTTCTTCATTAAGGTTTAAATGAAAAGGAGGAGTAGAAGGCACTGTTCTCCTCTTGTATTACAAGATTTTTTGAATGGATGGTTTTACGGTCATATAGCATGAGAAATCTAGAAGGACTAATGCCCTTTAACTAAAACCAACACCACAGATTTGCTCTGATTAGCTCAAGAAGAACAAACAAAGCACAGCTATGTTCTTGAGATTATAATCAAAGTTGCTAGTGCTTACTTTGAAACTGTAGCCAAGAACGAAACCGCAAGCAAACACACATTATTTATTATCTATACAATATAGAAGTTTGTAGGACATGATTCATGGTGATTAGTTTCCATATTCCAAGTTAGGATTTTGAGATCTGGTATATTCATTTATGCAACCATTATGAGCTGAGAAGGAGTAAACTACCCTGACATTGAAAGCTGACCTTTCCACTATTTTCATCAAATCTGAACCACCAATTTTTCAGCCATGGTATGTGAACCAGTTCCCTTCCATCTATACTAAGGTGCAGGAAGCCTTCAGCTTGGAAAAATTAAGGTGAATAAAGGTCAACAGATCTCTTTATCTGATTGTAGCCAAGAAAATTGCTGAAAGCAAGCAAGTATACTGCAGGTACATTGGTGATTTTTCACAATGCCATTGAGTAGAACCTTGAAATCTGGTGCAGTCATAGATCATGGACCTGAGTGCACACACACACACACAAAGAAAAAAATATTTTTTTTCCATATTTCAATGAGAATATTTTCTCACAAGGCAGTCAATGACAGGATTTTTTTTTTTGTTTGCCATTTTAGTCTTTTTAGTCCTTCAGTTCTCTTATTTTGTAACCTCACCCTAGCCTTCCTTTATTATTATACATTTATTTATCTAGACTTGAACAATATAAAAACACCCATAGAAAAGCTCTAGGTGCCTATAAAATTAATTAGATTTACAATTCCAAATGATGGCCACCAAACAGCATAGCAACAATCCCATAGAGAGAACAAATTAACTCAGCTAGCCAATAAATCAGAACCACAGAGACCTGTGTTTTCTTTTTCACCTCCAAGAATAGAATCTGTACTGGCCTGAATGCTTTATCAAATAAATGGCTCTTCTAGGGTACTCAGAAGGTCATGACGTTTGACTGGGGGCAAGGGGGTGTGTGTGTTAATTTTTTTTTAGGGGGTATTTTTTATCATAAAGAGAATAATTAAACACATCTTTATTTTTTGTATGTGTTATATGTCCCAATGGATATGACATTGTCAGCTATCAAGAGTGAAAGTTCTCTGATTTCGCTACTTCTATTTATCATGTTCTATCCAAGAAAATAACCATATATTTATTAATCGGTTGAGTTGTTATTAAAAATTACAGTTGCGTTAATGTTATCTGTTAGCCTTTACAAGAAAATAGGTGTCTTGTAAAAAAAGAAAAGAGTAATCTCATATTGCAACTGGAAATGAGTGACCAAAGGCTACTGTTCTGTGGCAAAGCACAGTGCAACATTTTTTTTTTTTCACTCTCTAATAATAAGGTCTTGTTATAGCCCCAGATAAGCTCTTGGGTGAAAGGACTCTTGAGTGAAGGGACTATTTGCTTTATTTACCTAGGAAACAGGGACATGATCTGGTTGGCCTCTAGATCCCAAACTCACCCCATCTCGTTTTAGGATCTAAGCGCCCAGGAGCTCTTAAAAGCACAATGTCCTCTGGATGTGGTGTCCCTCCCATTCCACTCTCTCTACCCCAGAGCAGATGGCGAGGCACAGGTACCTGCAGAATGTAATTCAGATTTAATATGTATCCAAATACCAGGATTTTGGTAAATTACTATTTTACACTAGGTTTTGGGAGCTGGAGAGAGGAGTCTTGGTTTTCTTCAGTATAAATGTTACTACCAATAAGGAAAAGTATGTGCCCCGGAAAGCAATGCAACCAGTTTATCATTTTTTATGGTGGCTTAAGACCTTGTGGAATTACTGTGTCTTCCTATAATTTGTAAAATGAACATTTAAAAATAAATGACTGACATTTAAGGTAAAAGTACTTCTTCATTAACCCTGGGCCTTCGATTCAAAACAATTGTGGCAAATTTGAGAGAAAAAAATCCACCAAGGTTAATAACAAAAAGTGATAGCCAACACTGAGCTCTGCATCTGCCTGCATGGATGGACTGCTATCCAACCGCATCTTGAATACGATTAAAAATATAATTTGACTTTGAAATCCAAATGTATCTAGCACCTTCCTCCCTAGAGGACCAAGCCAGATGTGCCTTGTTTTTATCCTGCTGGCAGCTATACATAATTTCCTAGGTAGACATCCATAGAAATCCTGTGATATCTTAAAAAGTAAATTTCATCAGGCTAAACACAGATCTAAAGCATTAGACTAATGAAATTTTAAACCCCATCCCATAAAGTTATATTTCACAAAAGTGGAAAGCAGTTTTTATTCCTTTTTGCTGCAAATTTCGTGAACATATGGTGTAATGTGGAAACATGGATAGTCAGAACAGTTAGCAGTTGCTGTGGTACTGCTGGCTTATTTCCACTTTACAAATTCATATGAAGCTAAAATATCACGCTGGTGACATATGCTTACCGGCTCTCCATTTACTGCCTGCAGCTATGGGCTCCTGTATTCTAATGGTAATTCTACAATCTGTTCACTGACAGCTCAGGGGGCCAGATGATATGCACACTACTGACAGGGACATCACTTTCATGAAACATTTACTTCTCTGCACCTGAATATTGGAGTAATCATATAGAGAGTCGACACACCATGAAATAGAGTTAGACTGAAGATTCTGAGAAGAAAATAGCAGACTGTCACTCAAAATAAAGTTCATTTTATACCCAGCAGAGCTAGGTTAAAAGACATTTCCATACACTGAAAATGCTTTCCATCTTTAAGGCTGCAGTTTAAAAGAAAAATGTTTTCCCCATATTTTTCTTCAGTGGCTCAAGGGATAATTACGCTCCAAGAACTTACATTTGAGAAAGCTTGTACTTTCTTGTCCTCTGCTATTTGAATGAAGTCGGAATTACAGTGGGCGGATGGGCTCTGAAAATTCAGCCCTGACACATTATTGAGAGCATGACCAAACTACCTCTGAGTGACTTCGTTTTGTTTCCTCATGCTGCCCTGCAAGGCTGGTGGTGAGGTTTTGAAGGCTTGAAGGTCATTTGCACGAAGTGACCTCTCAGATCGGATCTTTACATCTTCTTGAGGCGGCAGTGTACGGGCAGCTGAGCTTTGGGTTGTGGGTCACTGCCCGAGGGAACATGGGGCCAGGATGGGATTAGGTGGCTGGTACTGGGGAGTTATGTCCATGTAGTTATGGGAGTTATGTCCAAAGTAGCCAAAGGACACGCTGTAGGATCGGGAATCAGAGCAAGAACTGATGAAGTGTCCCTGAGCAGACACAGGGAAGGCTGATAATAAGTACATTCAGGTGAGAGCTGGTAAAATGTATAATGCATTGCATAAATGCTATATTTTACGGAAAAGGGTAATGACAAATTCCAAGGCAAAAGGTTAATTTAATTATGCAAAATTTGAGAAAAGGCCTAAAAGGCCAGATAATATCTTATCAACCTCTATCATTTCCACCAGAAGATAACAACCAATTATCCAACATTAGGAAAGAGGAATAGAGCAGTAGAATAAAACAGAGATTATTCCCTTGCTAATATAGACAGGGCAAGGATAAACATCTAATGTGTGAGCCAGCAGTTGGTAAGCATGGAAACCGTCTTTCCAGCACCCATATTACCTGTGAATGGAAATATAGTATTAACATTAATATATTTTCCATGTTCTGGCCACCGTGAAAGTAATTACGAACAGAGAAATAATTAGCCATGTCATTGAAGAAGAAATTTAAACATTGCTAGGCAGATGGGGATAAAGTTAAAAGCTGGACTGGAAGGCACAAAATGAAATCCTATCCAGAAAGAAAAACAATCATGTGAAAAAAAGAGGAAATTTTTCCACATGCTAATATGCCACTGAACATGGAACATCACGTGGTCTTAGAAGGGAAATGAACAGAAAGATGGAGACTGCTGAGAAGTGAAGCTTGCAAATGCCACTACTGGTGATCAGAGAATGCTGACTGACAGTCCTTTGCGACTGTCCATTAAAAATTTGGTTTTTGCTGCAGTGAGGACAAGTGCCTTGATTATACTATGTCCAAAGTATCATATACTAGAACAGTGAACTCTGGTCAGACACCATCACAACAACGTACCTAATATAAAACTTCATAGCTACTTCTCCGACAAACCGAGAGCTACTCCTGCGGTTATCTCAACTCATTTCCAAATTCTGATTCTCTAGATACTCTCGCTAAACAGATTACATAAAGCACACCTGATGTTATTAATGTGAAGTTATAAAGGTTTTGTTCTACAATACCTTGTGTTCATGATTTTTCTTATAATATGATCATTTTGTGACCAGGGAAAGGCTGCCAGATGTTTCTTTCTATGAGGTGATCTTTCTACTTGTTTCAGATCGACAGTTGACATGACATCATTTTGCAATGATTAGAGGGATCCCATGTCCTGATGATTTCCTCCATCCTAAGTTTAAGCAGCGCCCATTTGTGTTGTAGAGATGTAATACAAACAATTTACTTCGGGACTGATTGAAACTTTTTTCACTGAAAGGTATTTATATGCAAGGGTTTTGTATAAAATGGCTTGTTTTGTAGAAAACTGAAATGTATGGAGTAAGTTACTGAAAAAACATTTTGTCTAAAAAAGATATTCTGATCTAGCTGAACAGCTAGTTTTAAATAAAAAGTAATTGAAAATATAAAACAGCTTCTGTAGTTGTCTTTATATTCTCTTGTTCATATAAGAATAAAATACATAGAGGAATAGAAAAAAATGTATTTTCCCTGCAGAAAATATATTTGTTTTTTAATAAAATACTAAAAAAGACACAAGAATACTTGTAAGTATTGAATCATAAGTATTTTTCAGTCTACTCCAACATTTCAGAGAAAATATATAGCATTTTTTGACTAAGTATAGTAGCTACATTTTATAGGATTACCTGGAAAATCTTCTCTGCTTATACAACAGCAGGGATGGCTTTAGGCAATGGTGCTATGTGGCTGTAGCCTGCTACAGAACGTGTACACCCTGTTTATTCTTTTATGGAAGATTTATTTATATACCTCTTGTTTTTATTTACCCGCATTTACAGTAGTATATTAAAATTTTATTGTAAAGAGTACTTTTATTTTATAATAAAATATAATCGCTGTTCTTTGTGGGAAGAGGAAGAGATGGACCACAAAATCTCTTCATTATTTTTCCCCAATTTTAAGTTTCTTCAAACACTCTGCAATGTATCTTTTTTTCAGAATTGCCTGAAGCACATCCTTGCAGTACTTCTTTCCAAGTGAGGTGACCAAGAATGTAATGGGGAGGGGTGAATACCATGTAACTACTGTCCCAAACCTGGAATGGACAGTAGCACCGTGACTGTATTTTTATGAGGTACTTAGTTTTACATTTTGATTGCAGCAGGCTTTTTTGAACTGAAATGCAGACTTAATTTTACATTTTGATTGCAGCAGGCTTTTTTGAACTGAAATGCAGCCTGAAATTCAGAGATTAATATACTGGAGTAGAAAGTGTGGAAAATAAGACATCCTACCATGTCATTAAGAAGACTCAGATGGATTTCTGCCACACTTGGACTCTTCACTCCGATATCCCTGAGACACACAGGGGAAAGCACAATTTTCTACACAAAATATGCAAACTACTTAGATATGAAACATTTTGCATTTCGCTTCTAAGCTTACACATATTCAAACAATGAAATAGAGTGTCTTTTCACCAGAACTTATCATACATGTGTGAAATAACTAAAAAATCCCTGCTCCGGGGACTGACGATATGTTCAGTATCCTTGCTGTCCAGTCCCATAATTGCATATTCTCACTATTCCAAGTACATTTTTGGTTAGATATTCATCATTGGGTAATTTATAATACAAACACAAAATAATACATTTCCTATCTTCCTTTCCAGCCTTCTATGGCATGACACTTTTTTTTTTTTTTTTTAAATCTGTTGGGATAACTAAAAGAAAAACATGTGACACAGAATGATGCAGGGGGCAATCTCCAGGAACACGCATTCCTGGAAATGGCAGAGAAACACAGCTCTTTCCCATGTCGTACTACCTCAAGCCTCCCATGTGCAATGCAGCAGGATGGTGGCATGTTGATAAAGTTTGTTTTCTGTTCCACTGAGCCACCTACACTGTGCTTTGACATGTCTCCTGCTCTGTATGTTTATCACTGGCAGTGACTTTCTCGGGTGCTTTCGCATCCTCATCTGGCAGCACTGGAGCCTCACGGGCTGGAATTGAAGTCACTCAGGTGCAGCCAGCGATGGCTTCTCCCTAATGCTGTCTGATGGTGGCTCCCGCACTGCTCCTCTCCCCTGAAGGGGAACTGATGGAGTTGCTCCATCCCAAAGAGCATGCTCGGCAGCTCCTTCCTGCCTAAAATTTTCCCCGGTCACGCTCGCACTATCAAACAGTGTGGGCTGATGGATTCACATCAGTGCTGCTCTGAACCTTCCTCTCTAGCCCTCAGGCCTTAGTCTCCGGACAGTGAAGCCTGAGGGGTGGTGCCACACTTAGAGTTTCCTTTTCTGTTATTTCAAACTTATGTTCTGGAGTCTCTGAACCTTTCAGGCTATATGACTGCATGGTTTTATGATACTGGTAGCTGGGTACAGGAACTGAAGGAAGTCAATTAAGAGATGAAGAAATCCGGTGTTTCTATTCTGGGGAAAATGTAGGATAAACATTTTTTTAAGATAGTAGTACTTTTTTTTAAGATATCTTTCAGAAAGGGAATTGGGGAGAAATACAGCAACTTTGGCTCCTAGAGGTTACATATGAAGTGAGTGCTGTTCTTTATTTCTGCACTAGTCACTGGGGCTTCTAGATGCTGGGGTTGTTTTGCAGTGGGCAGTTTGGCCCGGCTGCTCGCTGGCACAGAGCTTTTACCTTTGCTCGGGGCAGGCAGCCTGTGAGAGCCGGGAGGGGACAGCCCATTTTTCCATGAACGACCCGTGCTGCAGGCACATGGAGCTGGGCCACACCGCGGGGAGTCCAGGAAGCAGGCAGACACCACCAGGAGAGGCTCATGATGAAATTGGGCTGCTGACTGATTAGGAACCCAATGACAGCAGTTAATTCCCAGGACACATGAACTTTTCATGAGTCTTTGCTTTCTAACAAAAACTTGTCTCCTCAGCGTTACCACCTTAGCGTTTAGGGAACTTTTTAGTGCTTTATTCAGGTCATTATAGATCTTTTTTTGGGATAAGCATCCAAATCAAACAGTGTCTGACCAAAGGTATGACAAACATCACTGGGATTAAATGGCGCATCCTGTTCATCCTGGCATCATGAACAAAAGAATACTTGTGCCATGGATATAGCAGGAAGACTTTAAAAGCAGATAAATGGTAAAATATAAAGTTAAGATATAAAGCATGAGTCTCTTGTGATGAGTGTTTTCTCAGTGTCTTTTTTGATCATTTGGAGCCAGCTCAAATGCTCAGTTTTCCTACCAGTGCTTGGCTGCTGATTCAGCGGTTTCAAAGCAGCATTTTGCAGGCTAGAGACTATGATGCCACATCACAATCTTTATTTGCCCATTTCTGTGAAGCTTCCTATTTTCCTTTTGCTCCAGCTGTAGATCAGAATTGTACAAACATTCTTTTTCTTGAATGTGAAATCTTGGTCTATGACATGACATATGTATGGCACTCTTATTCACCCTGTACCTGAAAGATCTTTCCTCTTGTGTTTCTTCATTTCTGGCAAAAGTTGACAACATAACAGCATTAAGTACTCGTCTCCTCTGTTCCAGTGCTTATAGCAGGGGCATGTCATTTACTCCTTTCCCTTTTCACTTCCATTAGAATTTTCTGCTTTTGTTTTCTCTTATTTATCCCCAGGGTTTCCTCTATATACGGACTCAGTATTTCTTTTTTTCCTTTTTTCCTGCCTCTACAAACTGTATTTCTTCATGTTTGTTTTTGGTGATTGGAGAGTGTGGCTAATGCTTGTTTACTCTGGTTCTTGGTGCTGTTTTTGTATCAATGATACTATTTCCCTTACCGACATCTTCACTAAGTACAGCACTGAATTTCCTGAATTTCACACTGGGCACAACATAAAAAAATTCCTTCCTTATAAAGCAAAACAGATTTTTTTTTTTTGACAACACACATCAGAAAGATGTGACAGCAACAGTGAACTCCCAGACCGACTTCTTCAAACAATTCTCTCCTCCAACCACATCCAATTTTCACATTTGGGTAGAAAATAATAATAAAGCAAAACCAGCTCTCTTAATTTATATAAGCACCTCTGCAAGCTTCAGCTTCTTCCTTTTTTCAAGCCAAAAGTTAAAATGAGGAGGTGCATTTATGAACCCACCTATTCTCTGCAAACCTTTTTCCATCACAGAACCAGAATCAGTTCACTTTCTCAGCTCACATCTTCACATTGATGTGCCGAGCCTTATGTGTACCTAAGTTGCTCTGTCTCCCCTGGGTAGTCCTGTTGTCTACTCTGGAGTTCAATGGAATCTCTGGGTAGTTCCCCTTCAGTCAGACCCGTCACTGCCTGTGAAGCACTTGCTGTGACAGTCCCAGCCAACTCTTCCAGTTGTCTTAGGGTTATTTACCTGCCCCTAATCAAGCAACCAGAGAGCTGGCTGTTGGCTGCCCAACTTGATCCGATAATGGGAGAATGAATCAGAGGACTAAGCCTTGGGCAAAGGGAACATCTACACTCATGGCTGCTGTTGTCCAGGAAACCAAAACCATTGTACTGTCCAAAACCAAAAACTAGAACTGGTAGTGACTGTTTTGATTCCTTAAACCCCTGTTTTGGCTCCACGTTTCTCTAAAAACTGCCGTGAGGGCTTAAAGAAAGATTCTAACTACTGATTGGCTGGAAATAATAAACATCGGAAGAAAAAGGACTTGCAATTAACTCCCGCCCACAACAACAAAAAGCAGAACAAAACAACACCTACCAAAACCCTAAATATCCTGCTTCTATGTCTCTGCCTGTCTCTGTTTTCCTGTTTTCACTTTTTACCCTGTAAACGCAGTGAGGCAGACACCTTGGTTTCTTCTCTATTCAAACATTATTAGCTCAGAGATGATAACAAATTTTAATAGATTTTTAAGAAGTCTAAAAGAAAAAAATTAATCTGCTGGAGTCAAAGATCTGTCAACTCTACCTTTTTTGTGAATAGGTCCCCTCTCCAGCCATTAGCCTGCAAAGTGTCACGTGCCAGCTCGGGGAGTCACCGCCTGGTTGCTTCAGACCTGGAAGGGGGATGCTATCTGTGCACAGACACCAGTGACTTCACTGTTCCCCACACTTGAGGGCTCACATTTTGGCTCAAAAGGGGTAGGGCCATCATACGGCAGGTAGGTCAGCCCCACAGTGCATAGGACTTAGAGCCTCTTCATTGGTGTGCCGTAAACTCAGAGCATCTGCCATGAGACTACTACAGACGTGGAGACTCCATGTGGACAGACGGCTCATTTATGTATGTCAAAGAACCACCAAGATTTTAATTCGAAGTGTTAGCGGACATAAAAATAAATGTCAGTATATTTTGAAGGAGCAAGAAGTTAAGTTAAACTGACTCTAGGACCACATGGCCCCTACAGAGCCATCCAAATTCAGTGCAACTCTGCTGATTTCATTACCAGTTTATCTATGGAGAGAAATAAATTCAGGCTAAGGCAGAGTAGTTTAAAGGGCAATAATAACCCTGTGAATTGATGCACTTACTTTAGAACAAGGGTATATTTTGCAATGAAATCTAAAATAAGCGAACTCCAAAAACATGATGCTTATTCTAAAACATGAGAATTCATATAGGGAGTCAGTCAGGTCTGGTCATTCCAAAATGTCTCCCTGTCCTGAGAAACTGAGATCAGATGTGAGTTTTGATCCTAGCTTTGGTAAGACCTTGATCAAACTACTTAACTTCTCAGTTACACTTCTGTTTTTTTGGGTTTTGGTATTTTTTTAAGAAACTTATTTCAACAGCTTATGAAATGGGTGGTTTTGAAGCTTAAAAAGCTAGTATTTTTAAAGAACTATTTATGATGTAACATAATCATTTAAGCATTTAGGCCTTGAAAATCAATCACTTTCAGAGCCCTTCAGAGAAATGTTAGATACATGCAAAAACGCAGATGTTAGTAGAAGCAGCATGTACATATCCAAGAGCAACATTTGGCCCCCTTAAGCCAAATGAAAAAACTTTCACGCTTACATGCACACTCACAAACCTACCCTGCTGTGAAACTAGATATCATTTTCTGATTAAATGCTTGCTCAGTCTGACTGTACCACAGAGTGACTGCAACAGTAATAAAGCTGTGATGTGGCATAGATGAAACCTTTAGGACTTTGCGGTGGTGCGTTTCTGGATACTTGTATAATCAATAAGAGTAAAAATAAGAATAACACTTATCTCTTACAGTGCGACTTTTATCTTTGTATTTTAGGTTGTGCCAGCATGTAAGGTTTAAATCTGAAGTCAGAACAATTTAATCTAGTGGAGAAATGCAGTTATCACATGAAAATGCACTTTCTGCAGTGCTCTATTTCTTTCGTGGAATTGAAATTATGGATGTATTTACTCTGTGCTTGCTACAGCAAATGGAGGCGATTCTCAGCGGAGCAAGCGTGAGTGCAGAGAGAATGTAAAGATTACGGGAAAAGTCACGTTTACAGGCACGGGGCTTATTGTCCAGCATGCAGCGTTAAAATGGGCAAATCCTGGCCTCTGCTGAGAGGGCAAAGGGACAGTAGAGAAGTGGGGAGCCCCCTATCTCCCCCCAAGCCTGGATGCTTGCAAAGGAGACTGTCAGCATCCTGCTGGTGGTTCTTCCCAAGCCACAATGCCCTGGTGTGCCTGGTAACCACAGGGGAGTGAGGGAGCTCTCACTCCATTGTGTCTCTTGTCCTCAGCCAGGCTACAAGCCATATCCTGAAACCTTAATGGGTGGTGTAACATCCTTCCCCAATGTCCTGGGGAACTCTTCTTCCCTTAGCGCCTCCCAGTCTGCCCTGCCAGAACAATCTCCTGAAGGCAGGGAAGGTGTTGGGACTGCGTCACTGGTGTTTTCCAGGAAGCTGGAAAGGCATCAAGAGGTGGGCACTTTCTTGTCTGGTACCTTTTCTAAGCTGGTGTCTGCTGCTGGCACTTCTGTGAAACTGGGAATTTTTGTTTCGATGTTTTTTCTGCTGGAGAAAGTCACTTGCTGAACTGATTGAAAGCAAAATTTGGCAGTTTTCATAAACATGCAAATGCAAATTTTGTAAACAAAGCTTGTAAATTGTCTAAGTACTACACATGAAAATGAAGTTTCTTATTCTCAATTAAAAATGACTTACTGTGTCTAGTTTTATTGTTGTTCTAAAAGGATAAAACTATCAAAAAGATAAAATTAGACTTTTTTAAATTAATGGGGATGAAAAAGATGGTTTATTTTTATTTGCAAACAATTATTCACATACCTTTCCTGGATTTTTTTTTTCTCTAATTTTGAGGCGCTTCAGATAATGCAATAGTTGGGAACATATTTTGGCCAGCTCTATTAAATAAGATAGGATATTAAAGAATCTTCCAAGCCCTTTCCTGTAAGTATGGCCTCTTCCCAACCCCAAATCCATCTCAGGATGAAACCCAAGAGGATGTCTGTCTCATCTCCTGGTGCTCTAATTTGTCCCAGAAAAAAGTGAGGCCCATGGTGTGGATGTCCATCTGCTGCTCTGATCTGACTCTGGCCTCAGTTCAGAAAGGACCTTGGCATGTTCCACACCGAAGACCCTCAGAAACCGTTGGGACCTTTGTGAGCTGAAACTTGGGCTGAGGACATTAATTGCACGTGCAAAAAGGTGACTGAAAAATTATGATAAAATGTGATGAATGTGATAATGTGATACAATTATGATAAAGTGATGTTAAAAAGCAGTTATAAATGCTGTCCTTCAAGAGTGAAACGAACAGTTCAGTCACAATTCATCAGCTATTCCTAGGAGACATCTTAAACTGGATGTTTTGACAAAATATCAGTAATATGGTTATTCTCAGTGACTAGCAGAGACCCTGACAGAAGATTTTTTTTGGCCATCTGGTTTGTCCATTGGAAAAAAAAAAAAGGAGATAATTTTATCTCTATTCCTTTGACAGACCATTAATTTGGTTTTGATATAATTAATATTGGCTCAATACCAGTGAACATTTATTAATTTTGGGGGGAAAAAAATTCTTGTGGCTTAAGACGCTGAAAAGCAGTTAAGAATCAGGACCTACATTATTATAGTGGGATTTTCTGACATCGGTTACAAGCACAGAACAGAATAAAAATATTTATACATACAGGTTCAAATGTGTAGCGAAATTCAAACCAGAAGAACTTCTGGGTGTCTTCCCCTGCCCTTTAAATCATAATCTGAGCAAAAAGTGTGTTTTTGTAAATATGAAAGCCAACTAAAAAGAGTAGGGAGGAGCAAACTGTGGGCATTCTCACCACATAAATTTAATTATATAAAGGTACTTCAAAAAGGACACAGTTTGTCCAAGATTTTCTATGTTGTGAATGGGGAAGACTCCTCCAAAGAGTGATTACAAATATTTAAGGTAAGTTTTAGCCCAGAAGCACCTCAACAGTGACTTCTCTCTCCCCTTTGACTATGAAGGAAACCAAAGGATATTCACCTCATTAAATTTAATGTGTACCCTCTGTTTCTCTCTTCTGCCTTTATAGGAAGCTGAGGTAGAACAGCTTTTAAAATGTTAGATGTCAAGAATCTGCTGCTTTAAATACTCCCCGAGACTTCCACAAGTGTCTCTAGTAATGACTTGCAAATTGCCAGCTTTTATTTGGTGCTCCACAGGCAGAACTCCCACTAGCCTTCTCATAGGAAGAACTTGTGGATATAGAAATCCTGGTTTGGGTTTGGTTTTTTTGTTTGTTGTTGTTGTTTGGTTTGGTTTGTTGTCTTTTTGCAAGTCTCTGAACCCAAGGAAATGTAAAGCAAAGTCGTATTCTTAGCTATCTGACTTAAACTGCCAGTTGAAGTTTTGGTTGTACAGGAAAACACGTGACTATTAAAACTTGAGAGAAATATGTTTTTCCCCTCATTCTGTTATTGTTATCTCATTTTCCTTTGGCAATATTAAGTGCATTTCAGAAAGTTTGTTATGAACAATGAATGAAAATTATAATTGGTTACAAAACACTAAAGCAACTGTCAGGAAGGGTAAGAAACTATGAGCAAAGATCGTCTAGGGGTAAGCATCCAAAGTAATTGTCTAGGTTCCCAACCTGGAAAAATCCCATCAGACTAAGTGGGCTACCAAGGAAAGGACCTGTATACATTGGTAAAAGGAGGCACTGGGGCCCATGTCCCGCCAAACACCAAGTGGGGTTATTAGTCACGGCTCATCTGGAAGGAAGGAAGAAACTGGTTCCAGTCTTCAGAGACAACCAAACTGTTAGTTGGAGCTGAAAACACCCAGTTGACAAGAACTACATTTTTGGTTTAGATTCAGAAGTATGAATTTTGTGAATTTCAGAATGCTAATTGCTAATTAATAATACTGATTCCCTTAATTAACACAGACTGTTAAGGAGTAGAGATTGGAAAGAAATGGAAGATTTTTCCTGGCCATCTCACACACACAATAATTCCACATTATTGTGCTCTTGAAAAGATCTATACTTTTATTACTACAGCTAGCTAGTGCTTGCTTTATAGTGTTATAATAGTATCTCTTGGCAGTAGGTACCTGTGTACCAATAGAACAAAGATGAGAAACAGATACTGCTAGCTAGCTGCTGTAAATATAAATTCTAAATAAAAAGGAATTCAAGTGGGAATGAGATTAAATTATATGTATTATTAAATGACATGAATGAATCTACTCTTCTAATTATGTTCAGGCTCCCATAGATGAAAGGATAACGGCAGGGATGATTGTGAATGAAGAAAACTGATTTCACACTAGACCGGGGAAAAATTCTGAAAAGGAATCGTAAAGAAGGTCTTGACACATCCTTATAAATGAGAATTTTCACTGAGGACAAGAGTTTTACCTGCAATACTAAAAAAAACAGAGGCTCTTCACCAAGCAGCTCACCTGATTTTGCCCTAGGTAGTTTAAACTGCTGTTATAAAAGGATGTCTCCTTACTCACACGAGATCCGCTGTCTCTCTACATTCTCAATAGAAATTGTTTAATTAATTGCTAGAAAGATGACATTTTAATTACCAATGGAAATTCTTGGGACTGGGTTTTCCAGACAAATTTTAATCTTCTTTGTGATAGGCTTTATGAAAAATTTGCAGCTAGCATAAGAGATGAATAAAACCAGCAGGAATGAGGAAGGGCGATATAAACATGATGTCTAAGACCTGTTTGTTTTTTTCTTTCCCCATAGGCACAAAACAGAGCTTCTCTTAAAATGGAATAAAGGGACATTTCTAGAGAAATCCTAGAGGCAAAGCCTCTGGTCACATCACCTTTATCACATAAATCATGGGCAACTGTCTGAGCTTTCGGTGTCCTTCACAGTCAGATTCCATCCTACTTTCCATCCTCAGCAGCAAGATGATGACTTTCACCTCCAGCTGAACGGTAAGGCCTTACCCAACATTTAGTCTCTTCTGAAACGTACATTTGTGCTTTCTCCTTCACGCACACTATGGTGAAGTAGAAATTCTCATGCCTCGCTTTTCAGTGTCTCAATGAGTGCTTTTGTGTTAGAATCCAGGTTTTCTCCTGCCTGTGTCCTTCGTATGTCCCTTTGGAGCAGGGAGAATCTTTTCCTAGGTGCAGCACATCAGGAGCCTGTGTCTGAAAGTGTGCCTTTCTGCTACAGGTTTTGGTTTCGTGATCCCTTTGACAGAGCAAGTTCCAGAGGCTTATGCTGCCTTGAAGCATCCCAGCTATGTTGTTCTGGTATTGAAAGTTTTTTGCTTACGGCTGCTTCAGCCATGAAAACAGGTATAGGTTTGGTTAGCAGGGTGGACATAATTCCAGACAAACTACTATATACAGTAATAACTGAATGAATCAACAGTAAAAAACCTTGTTGCTTTATAAAGGCCTCAGTAGATTTTATTGATGATATTTTGTCTGAGGGATGATCATGTGAAAAAAAGAAAAAAAAAGAAAAAAATCTCAAAACATCAAAAGCAAAGAAAGGAACTGGAAACAACAGGAGGAAGTAATGCTTGTACTGGTTTTCACAGATACCAATGGACACTGCCCAAGCCCCTGTATATCTGTTTTAATTATTTTTATATTTCTAGCAGTTTCCTGCTTCTAAAAAGCTGTTATTACAAAGACATCTTTTATGTAGCTATACCATGTTGATTTCCAACAAGCTGGAAGTCCCTGAGCTTAAGGTTACTGACTTAAAGGCAATGGCACTAGTTCGTGAAATGGAGATATGAATTAGCTGCAGACAGATATTGATGAGTAGATACGTATATGCCTGTAGAAAACCCAGAGATTATTTTCTCAGTGCATTCTTCTTCGATAGTATAAATCTATTTTCATCCTTTACTGTTGTACTCACTTAAGTACATGCACACTGGTGACTTCTGCATTATCATGAGATATTCCTTGGCTATCTTGGGAGCTGGAAGTACTGCTGAGTGAACCCTTTCAAATTCCTCTACAGCTTACTCAAGCTGTTTGAGAATGAAAACAAGTGTGCTTTCTGTATTGCAAAAATACTGTCACGTTGCCCTACATTCAACCTAACTTTGGCATTTCCTGACTTTCAGAGCCAAAATCTGTTGGTATAATTCAACTGGTTTCAGGGGGATGGTGTCAGCAGAAAATATGGTCCTCAGTGCTTCATGCTGCAACTTCTACTTTTTTTTTTTTTAAATACTCTGTTACATTTAAAAGTTTAGACATGTTAAAGGCAAGAAAGGGAGGAAAACATCAACACAGTATGGTTGAAAGAATTTGTGATTTCTACCCACAAATTGGATTTTCCAAAATTTTAAGAGGAGTTTACCATGCCAGTGGTCCACTGTCTTCTGTATACTGGGCCAGCTTTGCCACATCATGACTTTAATTTAATTGGGTTTACCTCCATTGCTACAACGTAATCTCAAAACTCTTTATCCGTCAGTATACTCTCAGAACTATTTGCCCTTTGTTTTTTACTTTCTTAGAGTTTACTTTCTTATACAAATAAACTCTTCATTCGGTATGGCACAGCCCCATTTTGCCATCCCCAGATGTTCAGACAATAAGAGTTGGAGGCTGTTCACTGCATTCCCCTTTTCTTTCTTCTGCCTTCAGAACTGAGGTATGAGAAAGACCATATTACCAGAAATGTACTAATTATTAACTAATTCTGATTATTTTTTTTTTAAATTGCATTGATTTGTATCCAAACCTCCTTCTGTGGGGTAAGAAATGAGTGATAATACATAGATCTTAACTTTAATTTCAATTTTTTTTTTAATGGGGGCAGCATTGGTATTTTTGAGGGTTCATGTCATCATGAAGAAAAAAATAATCAAAGTTACAATCTCAACTTTAACCTATTTGAGGTTTTCTCTCTTCCTCTAGGTCCAAAAAATGTCAAACTTTTTTTTTTCTTATCCCCTCCCTCTCCCACACAAAAAGATCCCTAATTTGGAGAAGTCCTAAAAGAAAGACTCTGAATTCTTACTGCTTTCTTGAGGCAACATGTTTTCTAAGATGAAGGATTCTATTAGATCAGAAGATTTCTCCAAGCCTTTTGATTAAAATGACATTCATCACTTAGAGTGCTATGGCATATGCCGAGGTGAAGAGCAGGTAAGATGATTGCTGTAACTACGCAGTCCACAAAATAAAAATTGGACAATTTGCTGTAATTTAGAAAGGTGAATGTGATGCATGAAATTATGTATTTTATTTGAAGGCCAGATTGCATGACTCTAATCAAGATTTTAAATCTGAATGAGAAGAAATTGTACCATAATTATTTTCCCATAAGAGAACAAAGAGGTAGTAAAAGCACCTAATACATCTCTTTGAAGATTTTGAGAAACTGAGTAAAGAGCTGCAGACTAGCAAGGGAAAGCTAATGCTACCGTTTACGTCAGTCTCGTTAAAATAAAAATTGTTTTATGATTCACTGAATGCTTTTTTCTTGCAAAAATAGAAGTCAAATGTTTCCATATGCAAATGTTTTGAGTCCAATTTACCTTCAGTATATCTCTCTGAGCTTCAGTGAAGTTGCACCGTAGATGAATATTGCGCTTGTTCTTTTCAGTTTCTACACACATCCTTTTATCTACCTCAATTTCAAGTTTTTAATTAAAAAAAAATAAATTACTGCTCTAGAGCTTTTAGTTGAACCCTAATGGACCTCTTTATTTCTCAAACAGGAAAGTGTAATGCTGAACACTGTGTGCCACCTGACTCGAGGCTGAAGTCAACCAGCTTCATTTATGTGCGTAGTTTTTCTTGAGCTACTCTATTGGCTTTGCTCATCAATGAGAGGTGAGCCTTTAGAAATGAACGCACCTAGGCCTGCATGCCTTTATCAAAGCATATATAAAAAGAGAGAGAAATCTGTACTACGTGGAGCTTTCTGCTTTATCTGCCAAGGACTCTGGCAACACTCCTAATTGATTCACAGAGAAGTGAAAGGGATTTTTACTTATAGCTCTGACTGTCATTGTGATTTTGGGCAACTCACTTTACTTCTCTGTTTTCCTTTTTCTTCTGACTTTTTTTTCTGAATTTCCCTGTTTGTTTAGAACATGATTTCCTATCTTTATTATTTCTTTCCTTGCCACATGCAAAACGTTTGTACATTGAATTGGTGGAAGACCAACGGCACATGAAAACATTACCATCTAAGTCAGAGTCCAGCAACAACTCATTCAGACAGGCAAGATCTTCAGGCAGTCCTCGACCATTTTATGCATTGTGTTAGACTACAGCACACTGAGGCCTGAGCTCAACTGGGAATCTTACAGCTTTTCCAGTAAAATATAAAAATAAATAATAAATAAAATACAGTAACAGTTATGAAAAATCTTGTTTGGCAGATGTCATCAAGGTCCTCTTACATACACACGGTGAGATCACATCACCAAGTTCATACTTGGCTTTTACATGGTGTCTTCCATCACTGACCTTCTCCCTTGGAAAATTGAACAATAAGCTCCTGATAGTCCTTGCCAGAGTTGTTTTCAGAAAGATTAAGTGTCTGTAATAATTTACCTGGCAGAGAAGTCTAACTAGTCCAGAAGTTCATTATTGTTTCTCTTCCTTTAAAAGGCAGAATACCAGCTTTAGATAAGAGCAAGACTCTAAGAGAGGAACACTCCATACAGCTCTCCCCCTGCACTCCTTTTTAGCACCCTTACTGAGCTGGAGAGAATCAATTCTCCTCCATGGCCTGACCCTTTGAAACCAAATGAAACGTGTATGTATACTCCTTAAACAGAAATCTATGGACATATACTATTGGCCTGCAGACATTTACATTGAGGCAAAATTATCCCTATTCAAACTGTTTCTAGGATGGTGGACACCTTTCTGTTTGCAGGGGGAGAACCCTGAGGAATTTAATACTTGTATTGATTCTCTACGGTTTTCCTACTCAGAGAAGAAAATGTATATATCTGCAGCTCAGATGAAGTGAATGCCTATATATCTCTTTCCGTGACAAAACAGAGGCCTTGAAAAGTTAATTTTGAGAGGGAACATTACCTTCTGACCACTTTCACAAAGTAAGTCCTATTTAATCATCCTACAAACATCTGAGAGGGAAAAAATGTCTTTAAGGTTATTGTGACATTTTCCACATCACTTTATAAATAGTTGGTGGCTCTAGATCAAAAACAGTATCTCTGACTTTAAGCAAATCAGTTCTGACTGACTTCATCAGTGACTGAGGTACTTAAGCTGGGGATGTGCTAAAAGCCTTGCAGAAAGCACATTATCATTAGAGAGAAAACCATTTAGAAAAAAATTTTGCATTGGGAAAATGAGGAGACAAAAAGATGGAAAGAAAATAGATGCATTATTTCTCTCTAGTTCTCACTGCCTTCTGAGACTTATTTTTTTAACGAGAGATAAAAATGTTTATACAGATGTTTATGACACACACATCCTTTTCCAATAAGTTATTCTGTGAGGAACTGCAGACATACAGAGCCTTGTTCATACTTCTTTGTTGTTTCATACTTCGTTAGGTGTTAATTTTCAGAAAGACATGGTTATACATACAGGGAGAGGGAAAAGAGCTGGAAATATACATCCGAGGTAATATCTATATTGTTGTTAGTGGTATGACTGCAGGTCATGGAGATGGACTTGAGTTGGATATAAATTTGAGTGTCTGAATTCCTCCACTGGTGCAGCGACTCCAGTGCTGAGCTCAGGAGGTACCTGTCCACCAGGCACATAGCAAGGCGCCCTGGTACACATGCCATCTGCTTTATGCCATCACAAGTTAATCTCCACAAGTTGTGCTGTGCTCCTAACTTCAGAAAAGTTTGACATAAAGAATAATATATTAGAAGGAAAGGAAAAAGGAATACAGGGTTAGACTCCCTTTCAATTGTCTGGCACAAACCACTGCAAAATTTTCAACTGAAAATTCATAAAAAATAAGAAAATGTCCATGGGGTGAAATTAGTCAACCAGATTCTACACAGCTGTCTTTGTCTCTCACCAGAAGATGAAGCAATGTGGTGAGGGTACAATATGACAGAGCAGATCCCATAGAAATAAAATAGGAAAAACTAGGACAACCCTTAAATCACTTCAGTAATTTATGGCGTTGACAATGGGCAGAACGTGGCACCCTGAGAATTAGGGAGATTGGCCTCATTGCCTGGCACTCTTCACATCCTTCAGGAGCAAGCAGATCTCAAGTGAGAATCAAGGTCATAGCATATAAAAAATATAACTCTTGGAAGTTACAAGCTGAACCAAAAGATAATGCACGAGCAATTGTTTTCAGATGCAGCCATTTATATGTTGGTGTCAGATCAACACGTATATTGAGAACAAAAGACTGAAAGAAAAATCAAATCAGTTCTTCATTCTTTTCCTACTGAGAATCTAAAAGTTCAAATTATTTTTATGTGTAACAAACTGATTATAAACAGCCTAGTTAAAGTGTGACACTACATGAATATCAAAATCATATCACTTCCTAAAGGAGAAAAGTAGAGCAAATTATAAGTACTGAAATATCAAAAGGCACTGAGTGATTTATAGGACCTGATCTATCCTCCTCCCAGGTAAATGGCCCAAAAGGCCTGAACCATAGGTATTAACCAGTGGCAAGGGAGGTTTACCATCTCCACTCTGCAAAGCAGCCAGTGCCAAAAGAATCCTGGGGCAAATAATGAAAAAGGCAAAACCAAACCAGATCAGAAATTGAGTGCATGTACTGCCTTGTTGCTTCCCCTCCTAGCTCCACAGTTGTCACAGTGCAGGCTATTAAACGGTCAAATAGCACCTCTTCATCCCTCATTACGTCTGTGCTAGAATTGGTCATAAAACTCCTCAAAGGCTTTCTTTTTTTCAGAGTGAACAGGGGTTTTTTTTGGTTTTTTTTTTTCTGTTTTTATATTCTGAACTACTTAAGTCTAAAAAGCCACAGAATGTCCGTGCTAGAAGATGCCACACTTCAGAGTTTCTGCTTAAGCTTTTTGTAAAACGAACTAAAATTGAAAATTGATCTATTTCTATATGCATTTGTATCAAGCCATAACCTCTATTTTCGCTAGCTACACTGTTTTGATTGTGCTGTAATACTGGAGAGCCCTTACACATTTGTCTTTTTGCTGAGTCTTCTAGAAATTGCTATATACTGAAAAAGAAAATAAAAAAAAAAATCACCAGTCCAACAGTGAAAGCTCAGGAGGAAGAGATGGATTTTCTCCCACAAAGTGCCAGAAGGCCTGTACAAGAGGAACCATTTAATAAAGGTAATCTTTTAACTTAGGTATGAATACCTTTCAGCAAGGCTGAAATCATAATGGAGAATCATCTGAAAAAAACATCTATGGAAATTGTATCAGAAGGAGGATTTCTTTATGAATCTTTGGATAATATGGGATTGAGATAATATGGGATAATATGAGATTGGAGGCAGACTCTTTTCAGTGGTTCCCAGTAACAGGACGAGGGGTAACGGGCACAAGCTGGAACACAGGAAGTCCCGATCAAACATGAGAAAAAACTTCTTTACAGTGAGGGTGACAGAGCACTGGAACAGGCTGCCCAGGGAGGTTGTGGAGTCCCTTTCTCTGGAGACTTTCAAGACCCGCCTGGATGCAGTCCTGAGTAATGTGCTTTAGGCAATCCTGCTTTAGCAGGGGAGTTGGACTAGATGATCTCCAGAAGTCCCTTCCAACTCTGAAAAATTCTGTGAAATTCTGTGAAATTCCAAGGCGAAGATGAAGCATGCTAAGGAAGAGAAATATCTTGGTATCACTGAAAAGACACTAAAAACTCATGAAAGGTTAGAATGATAACATGGTTAGAGTTTGAAGGGACCTTAAAGATCATCTAGTTTCAACCCCCTTGCCATGGGCAGGGACACCTTCTACTAGACCAGGTTGATCAAAGCCCCATCCAGCCTGGTCTTGAACACCTCCAGGAATGGGGGATCTACAGCTTCCCTGGGCAACCTGTTCCAATGTCTCATCACCCTGACAATAAAGAATTTCTTCCTAGTATCTAATCTAAATCTACTCTCTTTAAGTTTAAAACTGTTACCCCTTGTCCTATCACTATACTCTCTGATAAAGAGTCCCTCCACATCTTTCCTGTAGCCTGCCTTTAAGTACTAAAATGTCGCAATAAGGTTTTCAAAGAGCCTTCTTCAGCCTGAACAACCACAACTCTCTCAGCCTGTCCTCATGGGAGAGATGCTCCATCCCTCTGATCGTCTTCTTGGGACTCCTGGACTCGGTCCAACAGGTCCATGTCCTTCTTATGTTGGGGGCCCCAGAGCTGGACACAGTTCTCCAGGTGGGGTCATCTGAACAATATAGAAACTCAGGCAAGAGTTTTAGTGCTGGTTTTGTTCCCCATACCCCCCCTCCCTACCCCTTCCCCAGCAGATCTAAATATATCTTGAGCTATTTAAGTCCCCTCTGTGCATATCTGTGTGCACACACCATATTTCTCATTAAGGGACAAGAAAGAATCAGCAACAAAGGTCAGTATTTCTAATATCAATTAGATGTTAAAAAAGTCTACCATACTGCTTTTTGCTTTGGCAACAAGCATGCCAGCTGTGGGGTTTGCTATGCTAAAGGTCCAGATCCTTTCAACCAGTACCTAAAATGTATCAGAGTCCAACAAAGACAAAAGGCACCAAAGGAGTTTCAATTTGAGTTTAACATAGCTACTTGGGGTGGAAACTGGTCAAGGTTTGCAATACTAACCATTGCACAGCTTCTTCTTTAGCCATTTCTTCTACTATGATAAAGTATAATTAAAATATTAAACAAATATTCTACATTTTGGACACAAATTTGTGAACTGTCATATTACTCTTTCATTGTCATTTTTAATGCATTATTTTGTCTACTAGGTATTTCTAAATTTTTTGCTTTTTTTTTAAAGTTCCTTTAGATATCAACTCTAACATTTTTCCATCTTGCTATTAAAAGAATCGAGTCTCTGTCACAACTGCTTTTCAGGTATGTTTGAAGAGCATCTTTCTTTTTTAAATTAATAATAGAAAATACAATGACTTGAATATTCAGTGGTTGGGATAGAAATGATGCTTGGTTTTCTAGATCTTGAGGAAAACCTATGTTAAATCATAAATAAAAAATGCTTTCTGGACATTAAAAGTGTCTAGAGAAGTGAGGTCAATAGGATAGTGGTTTATTTTTAGGTAAAGAACTTTCCCCATTAAAGGGGAAAAGGAACTGACAAACATCAGTCCATTAAAGTTAGTATTTAAATATTAAGTTAATAAATTTAAAGTATTGTAGCTAATCAGAGTTTTTTTTCTCTACTGCATTTTACTCAGAATTCTGTTGACCTAAAAGAATACCCATTTGAGCACAGGCTGGGTAGCCTTGTCTGTAATAAGTACAAGAGGCTACTGAGTGGTTTACTACAAACAGAGCTTTTATAATATGTATGGAGGATGAATCTATAAAGAAGACCACTGTGGGGATCTAAGATCATTACTGGCAGCATTAATGGATACTTAACATATGTACAAGAACTGCAAGGGCAAAGAAAATCCAAATTGTGTCCGTGAACACTATTAAGTCAGCAAAGACTTCCTTAAATTTAATTTGATAAATCTTTTTTTTTTAAATCTGTGTTAAAATATGTATGCTCATGTACTGAAAATTATGCAATCTTTGGTTCCGATACACTGCAGTAAAGATAAAAGAAAAATAATCTTTCTCTTCTACATTGCAATGTATCTAGTCCTCAAGCACGATTTTTTATGTAAACTGGAACAACATCAACCAGTGAGCAATTAAAATCTCCAAGAACATGAGTGTACAAACAAAGAAAAAATCCGAGTCAAACTCAATTGGTTTCTAAAGCAGAGGTTAAAGTGACATTTCTGGTAACTTGCAGCTTGCATTTCACTATTTCTAATTTAGTTATTACTGTAGCAGTCGTTCAAATTCTGTGAAAACTAGTAACTTGTACCTGACCCAATTTTTCTCTGTCAACTGCGTAACCGTGTGAGATGATCAGTCAGGTGTGAACCTCTCCACGTTACGGTTGCTCAGACCGAGATGAATCACACCCTGAAAGCCACAACCTCACTCCGCTGACTGCAGGGGCAGATGGGGTGACCAGCCTGGATTCAGGCATCCCCGCTGCAGATGCTGACATGAAGGACACCCCACACTGTGCTACGCAAAGGCAGCAGGCAAAAGGCATTGCCAAAATCTTCCAGATGTCTACTGTCAGTCAATCTGAATCTAAATCTTATTCTTTTGAATGAAGGTGCAAGGGAGCATTTACAGTGTTTGGGGACGTTGATGTGCAAAATGAACCAATTTTAGAGCACTTTTCTGGGCTTAACGTGCATTAGACAGCAGCTTGTGTTTATTGGGAACCCCGTTCAATGATGAAAGAAGACTCTTCCAATATTGCACTTATGTACTCCTGTGAATAAAAAGATATTCTTCAGAACAAGTTAAAATTGTTTCTAGCTCCTCTGTAGGAGAAGAAATGTGATGGAAAGACAGCAGTTCCCCTCGTACTCCTGTGCTGATCACAGAGCTGGCAAGCCCTGCACAGGAAGATGCCATTGCATCTTGGGATAAAACTTATTGAATCTGTTGAACACAGCCATCTTTCCTCAAACACAGAAGAATCAGTTGAACTTCCCTGCACTGCCTAGAAGATGAAACAATAGCAGATCCACAGAGAAGAGGGGTGCGCCAAACAGGCAACTGATCTTTCAACAAGAGGGACCTGTGGAGGAGGTCTGCTTTCTGAGAGAAAGGAGAACAAGCGGATATGGAGAAAAGAACTGATCCTTCATTGTGCCAGCAAGAAAAAGGGTGGAACGGGATTAATTTTTGGAATAAAATCACCTACATCTTAACTTGAATGGAGAGAGAAATGAAGAGCAGAACAAAGTGAAGTGCTCACTAAAATAAAAACAATGTTAAAAAAAAAATCCCTTAAAATCCAAATAGAAAAACTATTCTGTCCAGATTCAAAGGCCATGATTTGAGAATCATTGGTATTTATTTCTGCATACCACAAGACATTTATTTAATTGGAGAAACATGCTTTCATTGCATTCTGAGTCAATTAAATGGAAAAAAACATGTTTTTTATAAATTTTGAGGGTTTTGTAAAACCTCAACTCTCTCTGGATTCTCTAATCCTTAACCTTACTAATTATGGGCTTTGTTTTCATTACGAATACCATTTAAACTTCACAAACTCCCTTTACTCCTTCATTTCCAATGTCATGTAGCATATGTGTGCAAACGTCCCACTGTTAGGAGTTCTTCAAAACATCCCTTGCTCTGACTTTGGTCGCATCAAACCAGCAACTTCCTCTTTCACTTATTAGATAAACGATGCGCTGTTGGATCAGGAAGCAAACCATGGTGGGCTGACTGTCCGTGAAGGGACATAGGGACCCCTTCCCATTATTTTTTTTGATGTGGGGATGGCCAAAACTTCGGTCTGCCGCAGTAGCCATGCTGTGGCTCTTCAATCAGAAACACAGCCAGCCCTCCTGAGCTTTGCAGGGAATGAAGGAGCCGACTACACGGCCAATTTGCATGTACCCATGTAGCATGCAGTCTTTCAAGCTTACAGGATAATTTAGTGAAACAAATGCTCGCCATTGTCTATATCATAAATATAATATTTAATCTGCACTAGTTGCTGAAGACAAATTTTATTATGCATCTTTCTTAGACAAGGTTTTAATAGGCTGTGGCGGAGAGTTGTACACAGTACTTAATGCATGCTATGATGTGTGTAAAATCTAAGATCAGGGAACAGTGTATATTTATAGCAGTGTCTGGGAGATTATATGTAATGAATATATTATACCACATGCACACAAGAGGCAGAGTTAAGGATGCGCATGAATCCTGCAATGTGGCATTTCCTGACTTCCATGTTCTTAACCGTACAACCTTAACATTCCCCGAACGTTCTCTGATGGAATATCTATCAGCCCACATAATCAGCTTGCAAGTTACTCCCACAGAGAAAGATATTTCAGATTGTCCTCTTCCAAGAGACATTAATTAATGCATTTTCATTTTGAAATGCACTACTTTCCAGCCAACACGTCCTGCTGAAGATTATAAAGCTTTAAATCTTCGTGGAGTAAGGCTCCCCAGGAAGGTTAAAAAAATACTATCTGCAGCCCTTTTCCTAGGGGCTTCTCTGTTTTGCCCTTGCACTAAAGCTATTATGCACAGCTTGAATTCTGGGAAGACATGATGCTGTGGAAATACAAGTAATTATACTATTCTCTCTCATTTCTACCAACTATTATTTTCATTTTTGCTCTTTCTTTCACTTTTTTTTCATCTGTTTTTATCTGCTGCAAACATCACTTGCAGGTTATTACTTGCAGAGAAAATGCCAGCTGAAAACTGGTGATAGATTGTTGAGATGTAAATGATTGCATATTGGGGGCCCCAAATTACGAAATAGCTATTTGGGTAACATATTTACTTTGAATTCTTGCATGCTGGGCAATTCTCAAACATTTTAAAGGTTTTGTGCAAATTCCCTCTATGAAATTATACCTATAGTGCACTGTTCTTTATTAAAAGCGATAGAATGTAAAGATGTAAAAAACTGTAGCATCCTCAGTAAAGCTAGCAAGCAATTTTGGGTGGCAGCACAGACCTTGTAATAAAAGCTTACAATTGAGGAATTACAACTGATGTTAGTTCCTGAGTCAAATCCAAAGACAGATCCATTAGTTTCTGACACCTAGTCTGCAAACCAGACCAAGAAGGCTGGCATGTACGTTCTTATATTTTATGTTAGAACCAGATCGATTGTTATAGAACTTTTAAGTTCTTTGAAACAGAAAAATCAGTTGCCAGTGCAGTTTGGGTTTTAGCTAAGCAATAAGAGCCATAAAAGAATATTGTGATGCCTTTTAATTGTTCTTTATTTAATAGAGAGAGTGCATTGCTGAAACCCTCTGTTTTCAGAAAAATGGCACTGGGGAGGATATAGTAGATGAAGTGATGAACTAGCTTTATTTTTATGCCCAGTATTTATGGGTAAAAAAGGCTTCAGCAAAAGAAGTTCAGCTGAGAAATTTTGATGTACACAAATCTGTGGGCCAAATTGGGATCCAGGGAGTTACACAACAAATGAATTTGGCCACCTGTGTTCACAAAGCTTCCAAACCCTAACAAATACAAGTAGGTAATAAACCAAAGATTGACTATTGCAAGTTGTAATGGCCATAAGAGCAGCTCTAGAGACTTGCTGTGGCAGGCGTCATTGCCACACGTATTAAGTCTCCACGCTGCTTTGGCTGTGCAAAGGTATCCACGATGCCCAGCTGGGCGGAGACAAATGCCATGGAACGAGGACATGCACCTCAGCCAGGGTACATCAAACAAATATCATCTGCTGTTACAGATGACATGATGTCAGTCTTCCAGCACGAGGGCATCAGAGCTTACCAGCAGACCAAGGGAGGTCATCCTCCCCCTCTACTCTGCCTTGGTGAGGCCGCCCCTGGAGTACTGCATCCAGTTCTGGGCTCCCCGGTTCAAGAGGGTCAAGGAACTGCTGGAGAGGGTGCAGCAAAGGGCTACCTAGATGATTAGGGGACTGGAACACCTCTCTTATGAGGAAAGGCTGAGGGATTTGGGTCTCTTCAGTCTGGAAAAAAGATGGGTGAGGAGGGACCTTATCAACACTTATAAATACTTAAAGGGTGGGTGTCAGGAGGATGGGGCCAGGCTCTTTTCAGTGGTGCCCAGCAACAGGACAAGAGGTAACGGGCACAAACTTGAACATAGGAAGTTCCATCTCAACATGAGGAGGAACTTCCTTACTTTGAGGGTGGCAGAGCACTGGAACAGGCTGCCCAGAGAGGTGGTGGAGTCTCCATCTCTGGAGACATTCAAAACCCACCTGGACGCGTTCCTGTGCAACCTGCTCTAGGTGACCCTGCTCTGGCAGGGGGGTTGGACTAGATGATCTCCAGAGGTCCCTTCCAACACCTACCATTCTGTGATTCTGTGATTCTGTGTGATTGGCAGCCTGGCTGTGCTCAAGATATTGTCTCAAAGGTGGACAATGATCAGTTAAGCGATTTAACAGCACCTGTGAGACCATTGAATGAAATGGGGCTGGCACAGACCAGGAGCAGAGAGGTAGGATTTGGGCAGTTAAGGTTTCTTCTCTTTTTTGTCAGAAAACCTGCCATAATGTCTGGTATTATTTATCCTGAAAGGTATTTTATTTCTCTTGCTTAAGGTGTTGTGTATTTGTTATTGGTGGGGAGTACAGGTTGATAGGACACCTCCCATAATGCTCAAAACATTTTTTCCCTGACGTTCCTCAGGGAAAAAATGTTTTGAGCATGTTCGCATTTTCCTCTAAAGATGAATGTGTGTGATTGTTTTAAAAGGATTAAATTGATACCCTTTGATGTATCTTTACCAGGTTTTATGAATGCTTTGACCAAACAGTGTGAGTCATAAATTCATTATGGGTGATAAACTCATTATAGTGATAAACCTGGTATGGGTGATAAACTCATTACAGAAGAGGCCTAGTATGGTGAAGCTGACACAAGGCTTTCTATCACTGTCAGCAAAACTGCAAACTATAAAACTTCCGCTCATATAAATGATGATCTTGGCACACTCCTCTCTTCCATCTCCCCCTTTCAAAGGGTGAGCTTAAACACTTGCATAGTTCAACTATTATCTTCAGTCCCACAGCTCACAAATCCCTACCTATTCTTGTTAACCAGTCCGGGATGTCAGCTGGTTTCTGACATTTCCTTGTTATCACCTAAATTACAGAGGCAGAGCAGGAATTTTTGTCTTTCCTCCCTGCCCCAAACCTGCCCTTCCCACAGATCTCCCTACCAGCCCTCTTTAGGTGCACAGTCTGGGGGAGAGCTTTCCTTCCTCCAACGTTACTTATGAAAGTGCCATTTAGTCCCACCACCATGCCCACCTTGTTCAGGCCAGTATCCCATTTCTCCTACAGTCTTTTGTACTAACTTTGCCCAGAAAATAACTGCACGCCCTCTTGAGATCCTTTACTCAAGATACATTTTTCCACTAGCCTGGCAAGAAATCACCACCTGTAATGACCCAGCTGAATGCTAAAAAGAAATTCTTGCAACACAGATTTTGCTATAGAGGTTTCAAAAATTTCCCACCTCCCCATGATGAAGATCTTTCCCTCCATCTCTCCAACACCTGTAGGATGACATGAGAAAGACACATATTGGAAGGAAGGTCAAGTGAAGGGGTAAAAGTCATGACATAAACCTGCATCTAGAAAATGCATGACTTAAAACATCTCCTTTGAAGACAAGGCCTTTCTAGATGGGTCACCTACTACAGACTGCACAGTTAAGTGAGTTAAGCATTTGTAGCTAGTGTCCTCAGCTGAATCCAAGTCTCATGTTCACTTCTATTCTTAATGTCTTTGCTTGTCTTAGGCTTAGATACTTCCCCGTTCCCCATCTCTAGGACTTCAGACCAGATATTTAGTGGAATGTGCAAGCAATTGAGTCTTGAAGAAACCCTACTGTCAACAGAGATCCAAGCCTTTTTAGCAGCTGCAGGCTGAAGCATGTCTTATGGCTTTGTGTCTCTAACAGAGACAACAGAAGATACTTAGACAAGTAAATAAACCATCATATTTGATAGCAAACATACACCATGTGGCAACTCTATCACTTAGTAACATAATAGAATTATATTCAAACAGGATTAAGGAGGTAAGATTGCGATGATTTTATTTCAGTGCCAACGTGAGTTTTTTTGAGGGATATTTCAGTGATAGCTGAGTGGCTCGGAGCCACAGAAAAATTTTCTCCTGGTTCTATGCGTTGAGCTGTTTTCTGCTAAATTTGTGAATTGAATCAACTCAGTAAAAGATCTTACAGATAGCAGACCTGGCTCAAAGGAGGGATGGGAGCCACCGTTCCAGCACAAGAGCAGGACAAGGAAGGCTGCAGGCACAGGGTGATGGGGAGCAGGCAGCCCCTTTCAACAGCTCTCTCTACTGTTGAATCAGGCACCGAGGTACACTGTTGCAATGTGGAAATTTAGATAGAAAAATTTAAAGAGAAAAACATTCAGAGTCAACAAGGCTTCACTGCAGGGCAATATTTGATCTCAAGGTGTTTTGTTTCTAAACATTTTGGAACAGCCTGCCCAGGGAGGTGGTTGAGTCACCATGCCTAGAGGTATTTAAGAAACATGTAGATTTGGCACTTCAGGGCATGCTCTAGTGGCAGAGATTGTAGGGTTTTTTGTGTGTATGTGTATGGTTGGTCTCGATGATCTCAAAGGTCCTTTCCAACCATGAAGATTCTATGATTCTATGATTCTATTCTATGATTCTATGATTTTTATCCTAATTATTACTTTTATGGTGGTATTGCAATCATATTCACAATGAGGATCCTGATATGCAATGTATTGTACCAATTCAGGAAAACTATCTCTGCTGTGGATAACCTCAGCCCAAAGCCCTTAGTATGCAAATCTACATATATGGGAGTGCAGCATCTATGTATCTCTATATGCATCACTATAAGCTCAGAGTTGAATTCTTACTTACAAAAAAATTAGAATTTCAAAAAGGAGCAGAAAATAGCACTTGCAATGGTATGGCCAGCTGGTGACTGTTTCATAACAAGGCCTTTTTTCCCCCTCCTTTAAATATAATTTACTGGAACTTTACTTAGAGATGCAACAAATTAGCAGCTATTCATTTTATAATGAAGAAGGCCTCATGTAAATCTAAGCTGTGAATAGGCAATCAGAATTTATTTGGACATAAAGGGTTATTTTCCAGGCTAATATCTCAGTGTTGAACTGCATACTGCTATCAGTACCATCGTAGACCATTTTATGCAGTTATTTTAAGTTCTTATGTCATCACATTGCCTCTGTTTGATTCTACACGGTACCTGTAGCTATTACAAACCCCTGCATGAAAGATCACCAGAAAAAGACAAAATGGTTCTTCTTTGGACAATATACAAATTTAACTCATCTCCCCTCTTTAATAACCATTAAAATGGAAGCTTTTATTCTCCTGGAACAAAGTCAGTTCTGGAGATTCAACAATATGATTACATGCAGGCTTTACAAGTTCAAACAGCAGCAATTAAGAACACCAAATAATCCAGCATTGGCTCATCTAAAATAACTACAAAATGTGCACAGCTACATCAGTTCAAACTCCTAATCCATATGCCTTCTAACATTCAAATAATTTTGCACTTCGATTCCATCAGCTAATCTTTAGGTGGGCCACCAATAGCTCATTGCAGTGATGTTTTTCCAGTATGCCCAGCCAATGTTTCCCATCTGTCAGGGTACTGGTGACGTTAGTTGGTAAAAGAAAAGGATGAGGGTGATGGATTGTGGATTCTTGTTGCTGTGACTCTTCTTTTCCCCCTGAACTTCCTTCTCTGTGCAAGTAACCCTGTAGTTTTGAAGAAATGGTGTCAGATTAGATGGGCAATCGGTTTACAGTGACTGAGGTTTTCACAGTGGTTTTGGACAAAATGTGTGTGACTGCAGAGCACAGTGCACGTGGGTAGCAGGGACAGCAGATCTGCTGTACCTGTGGGCAGCCTGGCTGCACGCACCCGATCTGCTTGGACAGCAGGGGTCCAGAATCCTGGGCTATGGTACAAAACCTTCATAATTCCTCCCCACCCCCTGGAAGGGTCCAGCACACTTTAGTGCAAGAGAAACAGGGTGCTCTGTATTGTTTGTTAGTCTGGATGGGAACAGCACAGCTGGGGCAGCTCAGAGCTCCAATGGGTGGTGGACTTTTCCCCCTCATATATTTTCGTCAGTCTGAACAGCTCATCATTTGCCTCCTCATGTTTGTCTCCCAGCTGCCATTGTATTTTAGAACGTGGTTCTCGGTACTGGTCTTTCATGGCAAAATGATTATTATACCTGTGCTAGAGTCGCAAGGAAGAACCTGCATGGATATTAGGTCACCCATTTTCTTAGCAAGTTATACACATTACGTGGGCATGTAACACATCCTCATGAGCGGCAGCCTTCCTTCTTACTTATCTTATTTACTGTGAATATAAATAAATATCTCCAAGCAATCAATGTACCAGCTCAGAGAAAATATTCAGAAAGTATGAAGGAAGTGAAAATAAGTTGAGCATGTGCTTAAGTGTTTTGCCGCTTTTGCTGAGACTGATTTTTCACAGCTACGCGTGTATATCACTCTCATTCATCACCCTGCCCTCGCCTGAGGACTCAGGGTCCTCCAGAATAGGAATAAGAGCCCTAAATCCCTGTCAGCCAGACGAAGCCGTGCACCATATAACAAATTTCTTACATCCCCAAAGGTGGTGGCCTCAAACAATTTTAATAAATCTTTAGCGCTGCATCTTCTGTATCTCAAACACGTAAAGGTCAGACGGCGCTATTCTGACTGACCCCGACCTAGAGCTGTTCCCTCTCTGACTGCAGCAGGACTGCTCGGGGAGTAATATATAGCAGTTGTGACCGGGAGAGGCACAGCCCGCCCGTTCCAGACCAGTTGGTCCTTCTGCTGGTGCCAGGCGATGGTTGCAGCCTCCCCAGCCACGCTCGATTCACGGTGCCCTGGGGAGAGGAGGCACCTTGCCCCCAGGCTGCAGCACAGCCCTGCCCGAGCACACCGCTAGCACTGGTTGTCTGCAGGTTTAATGGGGCTGCCCCTGGTTTTAGTCAGAGCGCCTTTTACGCCATTGCCTCACGGCTCCCCCTCAGCGATTTGCTTGTGTGGTTTTAACATTTTAATTTTGCCAAAACCTTAAGGCAGCGCTTCACCTGCTGACCGGGTGTAACAGCGCTGCAGCGACCGGGGGAAAATGAAAAAGGTGCTTAGCTCAGCTGAACTCTCTCTTTCGCCGCTGTAAAATTAATTGTTATCATTATCTAGCTGTTTTCTGGAGACCATCAACTTACCTGCTACACAAACTGTAGCGGCAGTAACAGCAGCTGGACCTGACATACAGCCTTGCCCTTGGTGTATTAAATCATTCTGATGTAATGTCTAACAAACCACATGACTCACCTATTAAACCCTTTCAGGGGCATGTGCTCTGGCAGTGGGAGAGAGCTTGTAATGAGGCCAAACTCACAGAGGATAAAAGGAACATATTATGAAAACAAGCTATTGAAGGCGTGCATGCTAATTTGGGCGAATGCATTTGGACATGTAAGAGCTTTGCTGTTTCTGTGTAAAATGTTTCCAATTTCTTATTTCCCATTGCAAAGCTGATTGAGTCAGCAGCAGCTTGCCACTTGCATTCCAGGTGGCGTGATATGTCTCCTCATGCACTAACTCATATAGGTCATTAATATGCTAAATAAGTTGTAGCCAATTGGCTCCCATGGTGACAGCTCCAAAAGCTTCATGAATAATCAATGGAGCACCTGGAGGCATGAAATTTTCATACAAAGAGTTTCTAGACTTTTGCATTAAGCTCTGAGCAGGGACAGACAAGTGATAGACATGACTGGCACTTTGAGGAGTTCCGAAAATAAAAAGTGTTATTGTAAAAGAAAATAGAAATCTTATTAAAATAAGAACAAATCTGAAACTCCATCTCCTGGAGCATTTCTAAGAAATGCACCTAAATTGATTCCCTTGTCGTCTTTTGGACAGAAGCATGTTTTAGAGTTGCTGAGGATGAGTGGGAATACTTCAGCTACTCTACATAAACTGCAAAAAACTCATCACAGAATAGTAAGGACTCACTGATAGAATCTTTAGGAAATTAACAAACGAGTACTGCTTTTACCTATTTTCTCTGCAAGAATTTATACACCTATAGATTTTAGGGGTGAAAAATCCCATGGTCTGAGTGAGGCTGGCAAATGTTATGAGCAGGGTGTCAGTTCACCCTGTTAAAAGCAGGTGTCTTTCTCACGTTGTTTCCATTTCAAGTACTCTTGTATTATCTCATAGGCCCTTTCAGACAACTTCATTACTGAAACAGGCAGACCACAAGCAGGAGATGGCTTGTATGCTTCACTATTTGGTAGAGTGGATCAGAAAATTAGCTCAGTCTTCCACTGCAAGGATGATAGATGTGGTCCTGCCTCATGCTTCTCCCAAATAAGCTTGTGCGTTGCACGTTCCCAGTGCTGGGAAAGAAGAAACTGGAGATGTGCTGGCCAGGCAGTGTGTGTGTAGTGACAGCTGTAAGAACAGAAATGAGGCACTCCGGTATTTCCTCCTCCACATGGGGCTGTTGTGCATAGGAGACTCTTGCAGAAGTCTAGTGCCGGCGGAGCTGCGGGACCTGCCCCTCCAAAGCTTTGCCCAAGTGTCCAGTTCTCTGTCGTGAGTACGGGCTTCTCATGTAGGTGCACTGGGAGGAGCAAGGAAAAGTGCCAATACTTCATCTCTGCTTGACATAATTTTCATGCAACTGCTGAGAAGACGGCAATGGCGCCAGCCGTTCCTTCTGGCATTACTATGGGCAGTTTTCCAATCCCTTCCTACAGAGCCTGCAAATTAAATATACTTCAATCTCAGCTGTGTTTGGGGTGTTTCAGACGAGATCCTTGGCAAAATATTTGTGCTCTTTACCATCTATTCTGACATTATGTCAGTCTGGGTCATCAGTAAAAGGGTTGGAGAGATCAGGCAGTGGAAACACCAGCACCACCACCATGCATTTTTGGTACCAAGTACCAAGGGATTTGCTCGTGAGGAAAACATACAGATGTTGGAGCTAATCAAAGCTGGCACAGCCGGTGTTGGCTGAATAACTTCGAAATCTCCTTTTTTCCTCCTTGAACATCTCTGCAAGCAGAAAAAAGAGTGTAAATGTAGTACCAACATGGCTCCACACAAGCAGGGGCAGCCCTTACTTTGGGATTAGTGGAGTCTGTCCCCACCAGAACTTTGCAAAAACTTGCTAAAATCTTTCTTTGCCGTCTGTCTTAACAGTGACATACAGTAATGGTACAACATGGCAGAGGCAACCGGCAGGGTTACTAGGACATGTAACTGAAAGGTAACATGTAAAAACTGGTAATGAGTTTCAACAGGTTTGGGTTTTTTTTTACCCACTGAGGTTTAGCTGACTGCTCTACAGAGACCTTGTGCATTTGTGTGCCACACAGCAGTGCTCTGCAGTGATTGCGCTGGCTGACCCAAGAATGCAGGGACAGGCAGAGGTTGACTTTGGTCAAGCATTAAAAAGGGGTACGTAAGAGTAAGTACAAGGTCCTTTACAAGGTATTGGCAGTTTTTTAATGTTTTCTAAAGTGACGGAATTACATATTCTCATTTTTTACTATTGATAATGAATAACTTATACTGTTCTTGCTTTATACAATGTTGTTCTATTAAATATGCTGCACTATACGCTCTGCATACAGAAAAAAATCCCCACACAAAGGGGGACACACACAGGCATGCATGCACATACCAGTCTACCACATGATTTCTTTTGAGATCAACCATCAGTTAAAAAGCACTGGAACTGCCACCTCACATGAGAATAGGTAGGTGTCTTGGCTTGGACACAAATATCCTGAAATCCTCTAGCACTTTCATTCACAAAGGAACAAAGCAGGGATTTTTCCCTAGCAATCCCTTAATGAGAAACTTAAATACTCTTTATAGACTACAACAATTAAAAAGAAATACTTTGACTTTCTAGTTCTTGGATGGTGAGGTGAGAGGTGTGCTCTCCACTAAGACGAGTTAGAAAGGTGGACCTCCACAGCTCAGCTCTGTAAGCTGTGAGAGTTTGCTCAAGTCCTCTAGAGAGAGTGAATTCCCAATGCAGAAGCCTCCTGCCAGGCTGATAAACTCCGTTCTTATTAAAGTCAAAGAGTCTGGTGAAAATTACTAATTTAAATGATGCCCACACTATCTTATTGCAAAATTACTCCACACAACTTTGTACTGTACTGTAGACATACCTTATCTCTACATCTTAGGTGAAGAGAGTTTGTGGCAGGTGGGGACCAGGAAGGGTCACATCATCTCCCATCCAGACTCACAAAAATTGTGATTAATATTATGCGTCTTCAATGAATGTCTCGCGAGAGCTAAGGAATATGGCTCGTAAGTCACAGGGTCATAGAATCATAGACTCATAGAATGTGTTGGGTTGGAAGGGACCTTGAAAGGTCATCTAGTCCAACCCCCCTGTAAGCAGGGACATCTTTAACTAGGTCAGGTTGCTCAGAGCCTCATCAAGCCTGGCCTTGAATGTCTCCAGGGATGGGGCCTCCACCACCTCTCTGGGCAACCTGTGCCAGTGTCTCACCACCCTCATTGTAAAGAACTTCTTCCTCATGTCTAATCTAAACCTGCCCTGCTCTAGTTTAAAACCATTGCCCTTGTCCTATCGCTACATGCCTTTGCAAACAGCCCCTCCCCAGCTTTCTTATAGGCCCCCTTCAGGTACTGGAAGGCCACTATAAGGTTTCCCCGGAGCCTTCTCTTCTCCAGGCTGAACAACCCCAACTCTCTCAGCCTGTCTTCACAGGAGAGGTGCTCCAGCCCTCTCTACAGGGTCTCCACACCTGTAATGGTTTTAGCTGGGATATGGGATAGAGTTAGTTTTCTTCATAGTAGCTGCCATAGGGTTATCTTTTAGATGTGTGATTAAAACAGTGTTGATAACACCAGGATGCTTTACTTATTGCTCAGAAATGCTTGCAAAGCATCCGGCATTTTCCGCTCTTCAGACTGCCCTGACAGTGAGTAGGGTAGAGGTGCACAAGAAGTTGGGAGGGGCTGACCTCAACCGGCCCAAGGGATATTCCATACCATATGATGTCATTCTCAGCAATAAAAGCTGGGGGAAGAAGAAAAAAGAGGGGGATGTTCGTAGTGATGGTGTTTGTATCCCCCAGTAACCATTATGTGTGGTGGAGCTCTGCTTTCCTGATGGCCGAACACCTGTCTGCCAATACAGAGAGGTGAATGAACTCCTTATTTTACTTTGCTTGCTTTTGCTTTACCTATTAAACTGTCTTTCTGCACTTTTAGCCTTCTGATTGTCTCCCTCATCCCACCAGGGGGGACTCAGCAATTGGGTATGTGGGGCTGCGTTGCCTACCATGGTTAAACCACACTACCACCATATCTCAGGAACATCGTAGGTGGCATTGGAAACCTCATGACTCTGAAGACAATTCAAATTTTTTTCCTCCTGGGTTGCAATCACCAGTTTTACAGAGATCAGCGTAGAGGAGATAATCCTTAGAAAGATTTCTTCTCTGACATCTATATCCTCCAGGTTTGCCTATGTAAGATTTTCCTTTCTCCAGTTTGCTTTGAGAGTTCTGTGCCCCAGATTTATTAAGCTTTGCAGCTTTATTACCACATCGTGAATTAAAATCTGAAATCACACTTTGATTGTTTAAGAAATGAAATGCCACACTGCATATAAATGTCTTTCCTTTTGAAAATAAAGTGCACAGCTTAAAGTAGCGACAGTCAGTGCTCGCAATGACTGATGGAAGATTAAGGCAGTGGTGAAATTCATGCATGACTTGTTATGGCTTCTGTACATGTTAAACCTTACAGATATGTTACATGGAATATCTCGCTTCTGTTTAAACTTAAACTCTGTCTACACTGTATGAAAGAATCTTACATGAGATAATTACAAACAGGGATAAAAGCATGACTTTGACATTTTGAACATGCATCTTTCTAAATTCTGTTAGAGTTATTTGTAGTATCTAAGCAGATATAAAACAGATTGGTGGCATCTCTTATAACATACT